>NC_086319.1:146614044-146925433 GCF_036172605.1 Pelobates fuscus
CAGGGTCATTCACTAAACTACGAATTGTAGCAAATGATAATCTAACAACAAAATTCAGGTCAAAATAGCTGATCTGGAAAAAAATTCCAAATCAGCTATAGTCACAGCTTGGCTATTTTAACCTAAATTTTGTCATTCAAGTTTTTATTTACCACTATATTAAGTTTGTTAAATAACCCCGTCACTCTCCCTAAGACTATAACAGGACACACAGGCAATGTCAAGGAGGAAATTGGATAATGTATTAATTTAATTGGGTAATGTATTATGCCTGATCTTCTGGAAGACGCCATACATCTTTCTGGCATTTCTTTAAATAAAAAGCCATAATTATTTTTTTAAATATATTTGTTGTGTGTCATTTTCAGGTACAGATACATTTCCTTGATTTGAGTCAAGCCAAGCAATATTTTCAAGCCCTGCCCTGTGCCAAAAAAGTGTCAAAGTGTAACCCTAATTCTTTTTTAAAAATGTTACGGTGGAGTTTTCTTTTTTCATTGTTATCCCACGGTCTTTGGGACCACCGGTACATGCCAGCAACATAGTTTAATTTATTCATATGTTTCATCTATTTTTAAAGTTTATATATATTCAGGTTATTTTGTTTGTCCTTTGGCAGTTAAAGGACTTTGCCATGTACCATAACCACTAAAGTTGTCTGTAGGGCTCTGACACCCCCCACCCACCACCAATATAAGGAGTCATAAACACTATAGTGCACTGCTGCATGAACGGTTTCTTTAAGGGCTAAATGAACATTATGTTTAATAAGACTTCTTTGCTGCAGAATATAAACTGAAAGGCCCTTTAAATGCCTTTATACCATAATTTTTATTATGTGTAGTAAGTATAATATATTTATAATTATTTTCACTATTGGTATCCTTATTTTTGTGTGTTAATCTTTTCAGATTTTCAGTTTTAATTTCCTTTTGCTTATTTTTAGACATTTTCATGTTGGAGATTTATTCTTGTTAACAGACCCCATCTAACTGTCTGTTTTGTTTTATGTGTTTTGTAACTCCTGTTTTGTCCTAATCAGGCTTAGCTATTAGATTATATGATGTCATTGAATATATTTAATCGTGTGCATATTTGATGAGAGGTCTGCCAATGGCTAATACGTACATGTAGTCCTATAATTCATATATTATTGTTTTGTAAACTATCCAATGAGCACCCTCTTGTGGTTAGACACTAATATTGAAATTATTCTTGATTGACATTAAAAGAATATCATCTAGCTAGTGCATTACAAAATAAATGTCATGCAAACTTTTATTTAGATATGCCTGTAATATTTCTTGAGAATAAAGTAAACAAAACTTGAAAAACACCCTGTATTTAGTTAGGAGACAATGTTAGCACTGGACATTTCTACACAAATAGACACCTACAATGGATTATGGTAACTCAATAATTAGCATTGGATTAATGTAAGGTACAAACTAGGTTCGAAAATGGTCATAAAGATCTGTAATAATCTCTTGTAAAGAGTAAGGATGTTCTTAAGCGCATGTAGTGCAGAATTCAATATCTTCTGTCATGCTGGCAATATAACTCAAAAAAAAAAAAAAAAGTGCCTAAACAGTTCAGATTTGAATGCAAATATTGTGGATGGTTGCTTTTTGGCCATGACATTGCTGGTTAGAAATGCATGGTCAGCGCCGACACTCCATTAGTGAATTCCCACTGATGAAAGATATACAACAAAAAAGCCCTAACATGTCTGACAGATTCTACACAACATGGCTTCCTTGGCTTGATAATATATTTAGAAACTAGAGGAACTGTGCTGGTCATCTGTAAATGGCCACTAGATAACTTCTTACCACCTTCCCTACACGCCCCCCTCCAAGAGATACCCTGTCTCCATTTCTATCTACCCTCACACAACCCACCACCTTAACCCTCTATCTTATTTTCCCCATCATCCCTGCATACTCATACTCTTCTCACTTTACCCTATACCCCTCAGAATAAAGACAACAAAACTAACTTTTAGTTATCTGACAAAGAAGCCTGCCAATAACCCATGCCCAGGGTTTACCCTATCTGTCAGCGAAATTCAGAGGAGCAACGTGCAACCTGGTGATTTCTCTTGGTTATCTTTCTCTGAACTATATAACAAATTACACCTTACCAGACAAGATTGAAGTAATTCTGAGATTTTTTACGTATTAGTCAGACACTGTTAATAACTATTTTCCTATTAAGCAAATGAAGATTGTCAAAAAAAAGGAGAGAAATGCATGGGCAACCTTAGATACATGGAAGTGCTTGTGTATGTTTAGCCTAAGAATTATACTTAACAAATCTTAAAGTAAAATCTGTGAATAATAATACAAACATTTATATTTCAGACCATGTGATCTTAATATATAAATATATATGAAATATGTCTGGCAGTCTTACTCACATATACCAGAGGCATATCAACCCTGGCTCTGGGTATTAATGGCTCCACTTAAGAGAGGCTATGTCCCACAGCTTGCAGGGTCTTCAGGCACACAGTATCTTAACCTTGTACACCTTGACAGGGAGAGACAAGTGAGACCAGGAACCCAATGCAGTATCAAATCACTTTATTTATTAAAATACAAAAAAATGCAGCTTACTTAGTTAGTGGTGAGCATCCCAACTGGATATCCAAATGCACATGTACTAAAACAAATTTAAAAGGCCAATTTCAATACGATAAGGGCAGCTTCACAACTTATTGACTGGCATAAACTTTTTTGTAACAAAAATAAATTGAATATCCAATAAATTAGAGTGCTACAATCACCTGTGGGGTCACTCCACCACACATAAAATCAGTGAAAAAAATAAAATAGTATAAATGGTGAGAGCACACACAAATAGTAAATTTATTTACCCTTGTATTCAATTAAAATCCTGTAAACATAAAATCAGGAAAAAAACATAGGGTAATGACGTCCAGATTAATTTAAAAATAGTGAATAAATGTACAAACGTACATATTGCTGAGCCACTTAGAAGCTGGCTCAGACTAAGAGCGTTGAATGGATAAGACGTAGTGGTAGCTGGAATCAAATGCAGGCTGTTTACTTGTCCTTTTTTTAAAATGCCCAGGATGCAGGTTCTTTTAAATAGGTTTATTACAAGGTAAAAACAGCAGCAAAAAAATAGAAAACAGCAATCTCACTCTCCACACACTACTTCTTATCCATTCAACGCTCTTAGTCTGAGCCAGCTTATAAGTGGCTCAGTAATATGTGAGTTTGTACATTTATTCACTATTTTAAAATTTATCTGGACGTCATTACCCTATGTTTTTTTCCTGATTTTATGTTTACAGGATTTTTATTGAATACAAGGGTAAATAAATTTACTATTTGTGTGTGCTCTCACCATTTATACTATTTTATTTTTTTCACTGATTTTATGTGTGGTGGAGTGACCCCACAGGTGATTGTAGCACTCTAATTTATTGGTTTTTAACCTAATATACGCACCTTTCTTTTTAACTGTTTCCTGTGGACGCTCTGTGCGATGGAGGCATAATATGCCTCCAGCATCGCAGATGCTCCTCTAGTGGCTGTCTGAAACTATGTTTGCATCTGAAGGGTTAAAATCTGAGGGACCTGGCACCCAGACCACTTCATTGAGCTGAAGTGGTCTGGGTGACTATAGTGTCCCTTTAATCTGAAGAGTAACTTCCGTAGTGAAATCCAAAAGGTTATACATGACAATCTGTTAACTTTACTAAACATGAATCACTTTCTAAGATTAGGAGCTATCATTCAACACACAAGTTGCACGTTAAATGTCTGCTACTAACTGCTTTCAACTGGTACTGTACAAAATCCGATCTGCTCCTAAATAATAAAGAAATCAAAGTAAGCCATAAAAAAAAAAAAAAAAAAAAAAAAATGCAATTTAGAATTATTTATTTATTGAAAAATATTTTACCAGGATGGATACATTGAGATTTTTTCTCGTTTTCAATTATGTCCTGGGTCTTTGTCCACAAGAATGATGTATCCTACTTAAATGATTTCTACTTATTGTAGTTTAAAGACACATTATTATGAGTATTATTACTGTGGGGCTCTGTTATACACTCAGGCACACCAACAATGTGGAACTACTATAAAAGAGGTACTTTAGGTTAGAAAAGAGGTACTGTCCCAACTATGGACACTTAGAAGGTCTTGTTACGCAGTATGGGTTGCATATCCTCCACTTAAAAAAAAGAATGATTGTTGTGACTCCATTTCCTATGTATGAGTGGCAATGGATGTGAGAGACCTGAGGGTGCATATCTGACAACTAAAGTCTATTTTTTTTAGAAGGTTTTAACAAGTGGAGCATATTTTCGATGAATTTTATGAAGTTTGAGTATGTAAAAATACACATGGATTTTTATGAAATAGACAAAAAAAAACATTTTTCTTTTACATTCTTTATTTTTGTTGTGCTTTAAACCAACAAACATATTTTGCATTGTCATGACTGCAACAATATTGAATAGAGGAGTTATAAATTAAATTAAACAAGCTCAAAATACATAATAAAAACAAAGAGCCTCCAATTTGTTTAAATGTACATAGCGATTTAGGCCAGAGCGCAGGTAACGTTCTCTTTGCTTTTACTATGTATTTTGAGCTGTTGGATACTAAACTACTGCTGCTGTAGGCTTTATCTTTGTGTTTGTATATAAGTTTAAACAAGCAATCAAATTTTTAATCCAATGTGCTTACTATGTTTCTTTGCTAATTAAATTATTTTATAAAATTAGGCTATATTTTGTACTATATAATTTTTTTTTAATATGCATCTATTACCAGAATGTAATTGACTGAGCAGAATGCAACTAGACTGAAAGCTGAAGTCGATTTTTAAAAAAAAAAAGAAAAACATATTGCTAAATTTTGATAAAACAATTTGCTAAAAAAAAGATAGAAATAATTGAGTCCATTCAAGTTACAAATACGAATTCTTTGGACCGGATAAAAAAGTTGTAATGAATACAAGAAAATATTGTATTAACATTTTACCATTTCTAAATAAAAATGTGTTTGTGTGATGATTTAGAAGCAAATGCAAAAGCAAATGCTTGTAAAATGACAGAGAAGGCTTACATTCTAAGTTTAGAATTATGATTCATGCAATAAGATAGGATGGAATGCTTTCAGATTTTCAACCTAAATGTAACCATTGTCAGAATTCCACAATATTACTTATTGTTTTTGTAATAATTTCTATTGAAAGGCAGTCTGAAACATCCAAAATCACTATGTTTTACAAGCACAAACACCCACAGTGCAACGGTGCACAAAGCAGACTTAATTACAGTAGGCAATTTTAAAGTATTACTCTTAAATGAAGAAGAGGAAAGGCACCAGTGGTCCTATATAAAAGATCAAAGAAGACAGACAGCACTTACATTACTCACATGCGTTTATCTTCTTTGTCATTCCATTAGATCTTTCTTGATATTGGTATTAAACAGAAGTTTAATTTCCTATATAGTAAACTCTTTATTACTTTGTCTAAATAATGCAACCTGCTATTTTTTTCTTGGAGATGGTTGGGTACTCTTTTAAGTCTATTTAATAAAAATGAAGTTAAACAATGAATTTTGAAAAAAATAACTTATGAATTAACACATACACTGATCAGCCACAACATTAAAACCACCTGCCTAATGTCATGTAGGTCACCCTCATGCTGCCAAAACAGCTCTGATGCGTCAAGTCATGGACTCCACAAGACCTCTGAATGTTTTCTGTAGTATCTAGCACCAGGATTTTAGCTACAGTTCCTTTTAGTGGTGCAAGTTGTGAGGTGGGGCCTCCATGGATTAGATAGTTGTTCCAGCAGATCCAACACATGCTTAATCAGATTGAGAATTGTGGAATTTGGAGGCCAAGGCAACACCTTGAACCGTTTGTCATATTTCTCAAACCATTCCAGAATATTTTTTCAGTGTGGTAGAGTGCATTATCCTGCTGAAAAAGACCACTTCCCTTAAAGAACACCATTGCCATGAAGTAGTACGTGATCTGCAACAATCTCCAGGTAGGTGGAACGTGTCAAAGTAACATCCACATCAATGCCAGAACTCAAGGTTTCCCAGCAGAATATTGCCCAGAATACATCACTGCCTTCGCTGACCTGCCTTCTTCCCATTGTGTGTCCTATTGCCATTTCTTCCCATCCCCATATGCAGCATACTGCGATGACCGGTGTGTTTTGACACCTTTCTATCATGGTCAAGTTTTTCAGCATTATGAGCTACTGTAGCTTTGTGTGATCAGACCCGAGGGGCTAGTCTTCACTCCCCACATGCATCGATGAGCCTTGGGCACCCATGAAGCTGACGCCTGTTCACCAGTTGTCCTCCTATACACCACTTTTGGTAGGTATTACCCACTGCATACCGGGTACACCCCACAAGGCTTGCCAACTTGTCGTTTTGGATATGCTCTATCCCAATCATCTAGTCATCATTATCTAGCCATAGTTAAAGTCACCCAGATCGTTTGCTTGCCCATATTTCCTGCTTCCAACACACAAAATTTAAGAACTGACTGTTCATTAGCTGTATAAGATATCCCAACCCTTGACAGGTGCCATTGTAACAATATAGCCAATGTTATTTACTTCACCTATGAGTGTTTTTTATATTGTGGCTGATCAGTGTACAAGCTATACAGTTTATAAACTAATGCAGAAATGTAATTAAGCAGCAGGGGGCAAGAGGAAGCACGTCTTTACTTCTTTACATACTGTGGTGTGCTGGACCATCTTCTTTGTATTACTATTGCTGCTGGATTGCAAAAAACAGGGTTCATACTATTTTATAACTTTTTTGTTTATTTCACAGTATGGCCCAGGAGCTGCTGCTCCAATCGCCCGTATATTAATCTGGTCTTGGTGTTAGTATGTGTATCTATGTATTTACATATGTGTCTATGTGTGTTAGTATGTGTCTCTTTATAAGTTAGTATGTATCTGCATGTGTTTTTCTATATTTGTGTTAGAGTGTGTTTTATGTGTTTTATTGCATGTCTGTATGTGCTTTTCTGAGTCTGTATGTTGTTAATGTGTATCAATGTATGAGTATATGTGTGTCAATATATGTGCATGCAGGTGTGTTGGTGTATGTGTTACTGTGTTAGTGTGGTTGTGCATGTATATGTGTGCTAATGTTTGTGTATTATGTCTGCATGAGTGCTAGTGTGTCCACAATGTCTACGTCCCTTCTGTCTCTTTGAACAGATGCAGGTACATGTCTATACATGTGTGTGTATGTGTATAAATATTTCTGTGCTTTTATATGTCTTTATATGCAGGCTAGTATGTACCTGTGTATTAGTGTATGCACATGTGTGTTGCAAACTCACCGGTGTGGGGAAAGTTATGCATACGTGGCTCATTGCATATGTGAGGTTAAACATATATGTGTTTGTGTGGATGCACATTTGTCACACTCAGGGTCCCTCAATGGTAAAGATGGTGTTGCTTTGATAGTAAAGCAAGCTTTAAGTAGATTATCCAGCTATAGATACAACAAGAGAAGAACCATAGGAAACATAATATGTTACTTGACAGGGAAGGAGAGAACCTTGAAATTAATGATCCTAGCCTAGAGTAAGAGAAAATGCACTATGAATCTTAAATGCAGAGAAAAAAATAGGCAAAATAGGAAATGCTTCCATTTTGTGGCACAACTTGAAATTACTTCAAAAACAGATGTGCAAAAGGCTGAACTTGAGACTTTTAGTTCAGCCTTTTATTATGCAAGTATGACAACCTACTATCAGTCTATTTTAAGATGGAAAAGTTGTATTTTTTGGGTGAGCAACACACTGCATTTTCCTGTTTAAAGGTGAAGGAACACTATTGTGTCAGGAATACAAACATGGAATTCTGACACTATATTGTGCTGGTAGTGTGGGTGTTTCGGTCCCCCATATAGGAGAGTGTGTAGATACTGTATGAGACTAGGGAGCACCTCTAAATGCCCTCTGAGTGATTGCCACTAGAGGTGTTACTAGGCACGAATGTAAACAGTGCCTTTCCTATGAAAAGCCAGCGTGGACAGGTTAAAGACACCATAACCACTACATTAACCTGTAATGGTTCTTGTGACTAGTGTCCCTTGAATTGTACTGAAGTATTTTATTTCTTGTAAAGTGCAAGTTAATTGTTTAACGTATTTTAGACAGAATAGCAGTTGTTATGGTTTTTTTTTTTATTGTTTGCCCGAGTGCAGTTTCACGCTTTAGCTGCTGCTATAAAGTTTTATACTTTAGTACAAAGCTAAAGTGAAAGACAGACCTTCCTGCACAAACTGCAATTTGGAGTTAATGTTCAAGAATTTTGCAGCATGCTGCAATTAGATGGGGTAGGGAAATTGCCACATAGGATAGTTTTTTAATGAATGTTTAATGTTCCCAGTAAAGGCATTGCTTTTCTTGCCAGTTTTGATTAGCAATGTTTTGCACAAAACAAACGCGCGTGGTAGGCAGCGTGTCCATAGATGGTTTAAACAGGCCTAATCTGCTTTGGGTTTTGTTTTATGACAGTATTGAGCACTTTCTTGTTTATGGTAAAACACAGAGGATAGTGGTTACCTCTGTTTTGTTTAGGAGTGGCTGCCAACCCATAACATGGAACAGAAAGCAAAGTTTCCACTGTTCACTCCCTTGGCTGCTTTTATTTCAACTTTACAAATACCCCCACCCTTGATTGCACAAAATTAGAAAATTATTTTCTTTTTTCTTTTTTTATAGAAAAAAAAAGTGGACCCAAAACTAAAGAATGGTGTAGCAATATAACCTACAATATACATTATTAAAACGTTATAGGTATGCTTTGTTGAAAGAAGGAATTTAAAATGATTTCTTCAAATGTGCCCTACTTTCTTCTTTAATGGAATGTATTTTGCTTTATTTATTTATTTATTTTACCCATTATCTGAGGTATTCAGTTAAAAACATTAATCTAACCAGGTAAGTCAGCGTGACAGAAATATTTGCTTTTTACCTCTGAAAATAGATTGATGTTGTGCTTGAAGATTTATTTTCTAAACTTTCCATACATGTGAATTATACTATATAGCGTTACAGTATGCAAGAGCAAAATTTGTCTATTTTAATTCATGCATGTGACTCATCAAAACTTCCTTGTTAACTGCATCATGCAAAGCAGTGCTGATTAATTCACTAATCACATAGTGTAAGCATCCACACCAAAATAAAGATATGCAAATATAGAGTTTCAGAGTAAAGAGTATACAGACAGCATACTCAGCATTTTTTTTATTTTTTTTAAATAATGGATAGTTTCTCCTTATGGCCACAAATGATACATGCCCTTAGCTGTCACAATTTAATGTACCAACTTGAGGCTCATATCTATCTATCTATCTATCTGTCTATCTCATATCCACTATACCAGGTTTCCCCAAACTCCGGCCCTCCAGATATTGCTGAACTACAACTCCCATGATTCTATAAATGAAATACATAGGCTGAGAATCATGGGAGTTGTAGTTCAGCAACATCTGGAGGGCCGGAGTTTGGGGACGCCTGCACTATACAATGAATCAATAAGCTGGATGAGCTAGGCATCATAAATACCTTAGTCTCGGGGTGACCAAAAGGCAGTTCCTAAATGTTTTAAAACTACAGCTTGCATGATGCTTTGTCATGCTAAAGGCATGCTAAGCATCATGGATGTTGTAGTTTTACAACATCTGGGGATCTACCTTTTCAGCAGCCCTGCCTTAGTCCATAGCATTATGGTGTTAGTGCTCAACTCCTAATAAAGGCCACAAAATCCCATCTTCTGCCTGTGGCAATAAGTATCTATTAAAAATTACAAGTAACCTTCAAATTTTCTATACAATTACATGCATGGTCATAGACCTAGGGGCAGTAGTGTATCCTGGTTTTGTACTGCCCTAGGCATGAAAAAAACTCATGCAACCCCTCCCCCCCCACCCACCCCGCCTTCTAAATACACATAGACACTCACTGACAGACACATATACACTCAGTGTCACACACACATTCACTGACAGACACACATACACTAGCTAACAGACATACACACTCACTAACAGACATACACACTTACTAACAGACACATACAGTCACTAGCAGACACCCATACACTCTCACTAACAGACATGCATACACACTCACTAACAGACACACATACTAACACACTCACTAACAGACACACACACTAACACACTCACTAACAGAGACAGACACGCATACACTCTCACTAACAGACATGCATACACACTCACTAACAGACACACACACTAACACACTCACTAACAGACACACACACAAACTAACAGACACACACATAGTAACACACTCCCTAACAGACACACATGGTAACCAACAGACACACACACTAACAGACACACTCACTAACACACTCCCTAACAGACAAACACTAACATACACACACACACACTCACTAACAGACACACACATAGTAACACACTCCCTAACAGACACACACACTAACACGCACACATTCACTAACAGACATACACATACTCACTCACTAACAGACACACACGTTGACACACACACACTAACAGACACACACACTCACTAACAGACACACACACACACACTCACTAAAAGACACATACACTAACAGATTCCCATTTTTTATTTTTAAATTCAATCCCCCGTGTAGTGATGCTGGGGCCGGAATGACGTTATATTCCAGCTCCGGCATCACTGCGGTGCGCACGAGGGAGCTGAACAGGAAGATCAGTGCTACCTCGCTGCCAGCCCAGAAAGTTCCGCGGCTGCCCGGCTAGCTCCTGGGACCCCCGGACAAGAGGCTGGCAGGTCATTTGCCAGGGCGATTGGGGAGTGGCTTTTTTGCCACCCACCAGAAAGTGCCGCCCAAAGGCAAATGCCTTGTTTGCCTCCCGTTAAACACACCCTGCCTAGGGGTCCTGTGTAGTGTGTCTGGAGCATGTCCAATGATGATGCATGCATTTTTGGCAGCAAATCTTTGTATAGTTTTACATGGAGGTCTCCCATCCCACTCACTATTGCTGAGGTACTAACAACCCTTAGTTCATAAAACCCAATGTCAAACTGAGTACCTTACTACTTTTTATTGTACTATTATGGTCTACCATTTCTCTTCCAAACCATCATACTCTTTTGTGACTAGATTGCAATTTGAAACAGTTCCAGTATTCCTTGTTTATTGTGTTTAGAAAAAAATGTGATCTGGGGGCACACCCAGAACATGTATTTTGTAAGACCAAAACATATATGAAATACAGCTAAAGGAACAGCACACACAAACAAAAATGCAGATTTATGTTTAACAAGGATACTTAAAATCACCTATCTTGACAAACACATATGGGCATTCAGTTCCACCATATAGCCATATTGTGTTAAGCCCACCACTACGCCACAGTACCCACATATCGGTGGGTCCTACACTAATTTTAACATGGGGGGTTTAAATGCTAACTTGCAATACTTTAGACTCATCAAATTAAGCTTTTCTGTGGTCAAATCCAAAGGGGCACCTGTACCCTTTGTGTCATTATATGTGTTGCAGGAATGACACAAACATTATGCTCCATAAGAAACACACAATATTGTGCTGCACACATCTAATCAAACACCCAAAAATTGCACTGTATTGAGCAGGACTGACAGCATCAATAGTAAGCGTCCATATTCCTGATAGCTATACTCTGTACCTCTTGGTGCTGTACTTGGATGTGCTCAGCACTACTAATTCTGTCAGGTATTGTTAATGTCCTGCTTATCAGGTGATAGAGCATGATGTCTGGCTGCCCAGAATGATGTCCCCCATTGATGTCTGTTTTGGACACCATTGTTTCAAAGATGAAGTTTCTGTAACTCATAGTTGTCTTTGTGATTGGTCCTAGTCATATTACACATGTAATATAATAGTTTGACAGATGATGGCTGCTAGAGTCACAAAGTATGACATATTATGACCTAAGTCAATTATGTCAAGACACAAAAGATAAAAAATAATTCAGAACAGCCATGTAAGAGGAAGAACAGATACTGCCTAATAGATGAAGGAATTAGGGACAGAGCCCATTCCATTTTCCAAGGAATGACCTAAGTCAGTTTTAAACAACACATAGGGGCATATGAGTGAATGAGGAAGTATTCATAAAGATCTGTTCCCAGAGAGAGAGAGAAAGAGAGAGAGTACGTGGTGTGCAAATTCCCATCTCAACACACAACTACTTACAAATACCTCAGGCTTCATCCCACTCAAAATATTTTAGTCCTCCCCTACCTGGATTACTTATTCAAGCTGATACAGAGCATTTTTAATGTTGAATGTCATTTGAGCAATATATGTTCATATATTTGTGTAGCCACTAGCCCTTTGTTTATCTCATGACTGTAGGGTGTAATAGTACAGTACAAGAGGATGGAATGACCTAACATGCCCTTGGGATGACAGAAGATGCCCAGTATTCTTTCTTTAATGTTTTAATGCTCTTGAGCTGCCAGGAAAAGGTCATTCTATATTGAAGTGTGTGCTGAATTTTTTAAATACTCTTCTCCAAAGGACCTTAATATGTGGGCATGACCACTACAATACTCTTGATTTCTGAAATCCCTAAAGCGACTGTGGAGACAGTTTATAGAAACACGAGGACTAATTGTGTTACATTAGTAGGTCATTGACACATTTAAGATCTAATAGAATTATCAGGGTAGGTAAATCTAGAGACAATTTTGCTACAATAGAAAATATACCCTTTTTTTGTCAATCTATTTTTTAGTAAGGCATTTTAATCGGGTCATACAGAAAAGAAGATGAGTTAGTTCAGGTTTACACAAGTACAAGATTATCAAAATACAATGGCGCAAGCTGCTAGATATGGCAGCCTCAGTTTTTTTATTTTATTTTTTTAATGACCAAAGCATGTTAAATCAAGCTAGGTAAGCCTGTCTATATATGCAGTATAGGCAAGCATACAGTCATAGAGAAGTGACAGGTTTGGGTGAGCTACACATAAGAGATTTCAGTATGGCAAGTTAGGGTTACTTTTTTTTTTACAATCTTTATTTAGATTTTTAGAATGGTAGAACAAAGGAAAGTAGGGTAGTAAAATTAATATGCATTTCGACAACATGTTCTGCGTTCAGTGAGATCACATGTTTAGGTCACAGTTAACATTTGCAAGTATTATGCACAATTACAGTGTAACCAGGAGGGCACTGTTGTGGCGCCCCTATCTAGGTGTTTGCGGAAAATATACCCTTTTAAGGGTCTCTGAACTGATTGTCAGTACCTAAAGGTGATGCCTGGCAGAGAGAACCACTGCTTGTCAATGCAACCTGCCTGAAATCCATATATGTAACTGAAATCATAAAATACTTTTTAGATTTACTGTAAGGAGTGGCGTTCATGTGATTCCACGGATCGCCATCCTTCCTGTCCTTTCTGGTCCCGTTTATTGTGATTTCTGGTGCCTCTTGATTCTGGCTTGTCTTGACTTTTCTGTCATTCCATTGTACATGTAGTCCAGCCTACTGAAAACTGAAATGCACATATAAGATATGAGTTTACTATTTCTTTATTTAGAGGCCAAATTACATTTTCATCATATTAATTAATATTCCTTCATTAATCCAAGTATCAATCATATTTTTACTGAATTAACAAGCTTTTCCACACAAATTACCTATTTGTTTTTTCCAAAATATTCCTTTTATGCATGAAAGTACTATAGGAATTTGCAACTTCCTAATCACTGCTCATTGTTGCCTAGACCATTTAATGTTTCGCTAGTCTCCCCCAATTTTGCGGTTTCCTCAATCCTCAATGCATACGTGCATTTATCAACATGAAATCTCAAGTTCAATCTTTCACACATCTAAGTTTCTGCAAAAAAAAGTGATTTTTATAAAAATGCATTTTGAGTCCAAACAGCCTTCTGATTCTTTATTGGAATGTAGAAGCTTAGTCACTAATGTCACTCTGATCTAATGTCAATGTGCTGGCAATAAAGTATGTCAGCATTATTAAGGAAGATGACTCTGCTGGGGCCATTGTCCCATAGTGAAATCAAGAGTTTGCAGCTACAATTACACACAAAAAGTACTACAATGCTGAATATATAATTTACATGATGATGCAAAATTTCTCACTGATTAGTGACTTTGGAATTTTTATTTTAGTAAGGTTTGTAATCTGCTGTTTCATAGCACATATCCAAATAGATTATGTAACTATATTCTTTATTATTATTATTATTATTATTATTATTATTATATTCCAGTTATTGCTGTGTCCATGTAAGAAATGTAAAAATTTAAATGTAGATAGTGGAAATGGTGGTAATTGTTTTTAGTTGCCCCCAGACATATATAGCCAATCCCCCACTACACGTACAGACCACCAATTTACACAGGTAATATTTGTCCAAGACAAAATTATAATCTGGCATTCCTATCATTTTAACACAATGACTATCAGAAATGTGACACTGACATTGTACGTATTGTATAACTCATACAACATACAAGTAACATTGGTAATATGATTCCAGCAGAATCATAAGGGCTGATGTCCTCGTTGTAGAATAGTTATTACATTTTAAAATATTAGATATGATATTTAGATGTGTTTGATCAAGTGCAGGGATGTATTTATATTTTTAAGTAATCTCTTACTGTTTAGATTTGGATTTAGAGTTCTTACATTTAGAAGCTGTCAATTTCTGTAACACACATAAAACAGATCTTTAGTAGTTAATAGATAATTCCCCTGACCTTCCCTGTCAAACAACACATTTGTTTGTCAAAACAGAAAAAGTGGATACAAACAATTTAGATTTTACAGCTGGTAAAGAAATATTTTGCAAAGAAACAAGTCGTGTTGGTGGTTCAAACTACTTTGCATCCCCTAAAACAAATGACACTATTCTGAATATTTTCACGACTTGATAGTAAATATGGCCTCAGTGTTGTCATTGATAATATTATATTTTAAAATATATTTGTATTTGTATTACTGAATTTTGCAGGCTTCAGCACACATATAAATCTTTGTACCATGACATGCACTGTAGTCGCACCAAAGGATGAGAACGGTCTGTGTCGGGATGTATTGGATATAATCTACGAATGGCTATGGATTATAAATTTCAAATGCATTGAGAGAGATGTTATGCTAAAAACAAAGCAAATCTAAGAAGTGGGATGGTAACTTTTTTATAAGAATTGCCAATGATATTGTTGCCATAGCTGCAGTCAATAATATCATTAAATGAGGAAAAGATTGCAAAAAATCATGTGTTGTAGTCTGTATTAGAGTGTTTAAATATTTTTTAAGCGAAATGTATGTTTCAGTCAAGTGGTGGATGAGAATATACTGTATTCGCTTGTGGTTTTATTTTCTGATATTCTAATTCTGCTGTTTTGACTAAAGACATACTCAGGTTTTTCTAAAGGAGAATTATGTGATTTGCATTACATTATGTTGCTAAGGGCTGTGTATACCTAATATTATATATAATGTCTATAAATAAAAGTTGTTTTATTTTTATAACAGACCTACATTGCTATGTATTTTTTTTAGTTTTTCCTATTTAATCTATCATTGTCAAGAGAAAGAGTTGGAGATTATATACATGTTTAATAATATTTATTAATAGTTCTAAGAAACTACAATAATGAGATATACGATTAATATTGAAGATTTTTATTTTTGAGAGCAAAAAAGAAATAAAATATCAGACACTTATTTTAACTATGATGGGACTTAACTGCATAAATGAATAGTACATCTAAGCAAATATAGCTTAATCTAAGATGTTACTTATGGGATTCCATCATGACAACTAAATATCTATTTTATTTTGTACTCCAAATAGGCTGTGCTTTTTTCAGAATTCACATAAAGACAATAAATCTTCTGGAAAATATATATTTGTTTGGTTTCTATTTGAATTAAGCATGATTTTGGTTCATTGTATTTATGTGCTTATTATTGTCATACATTGAATAATGATGGTATGTATTACACATCAAATAAAAGGCACATTTTGAGATTATTTTATTTTTTACAATTTTTTTTAATTTTAACATGTATTTTTTATTATAACATATTTTTATTTTGCATATCTTAAAACAATTAAAAGTATAAGGTGCTGTAAATGTTTTTTTTCATGTTGGTTCTGTAAATGTAATTTTATATTTTTTATATTGTTACTGAAAATAAGTTTAATTGATTGTAGGTACCATGATTGTAGGTTTGAGTGTAGGAAACATAGACGTAATATATGTTAGTATTCTTGCATTTCTACGGTTTTCTATTTCTTTAATAGTTTTTAGCATTTATTTTATTAATTTATTTTTGATGAACTGAATCATGTTGTATACAATGTCAGAATTAAATAGCTGATAAATTGCAGCTATGTTATTATCGTAGAAGAAATACATTGCATGTTGCTTATTTGAGATTTATCATGATAAAAAGCTGTAATGCTTTTATAAAACACTCCTGATTAGGTGTTGTGAATTAAATTTACGTTTTGAATATGTCAATCTTCACTTTGTTAATCAATGTACATTTTAAGAAGCTGAGAAGCATAGCTGAAAGTGGCATTTTAAAATCCAATTAGTTTGACCTTAAATTTGAAATTCAGTTTGAATTAAAGTTGAATTCTTTAGTAAATAGCTCTGAATATAAACCAAAATGATAACGTAAAATAAAATGATGCTGGTAATTAATGTTGATAAACTGTGGGAATAAGGAAGGTACCATGGGGATGCTGGTGAGGCCAAAACATCATACAACTCTCTATAGTGCAAATTCAAAAATGACTATTATGTATCGCCTGCATATCTTAAGTTGACTTTTTTTCCACAACTACACCAGGGTTCCAGGCTTGACATGCACATTAGCACAGACACGCACAAGTTTCAGACTTTATACTGCATTTCTATAGATACTCTCAGCAATGAACATGAAGTGTGTAGAGTGTGTAGAGTGTGGTATTGTGTAATAAGGTCGGTTTTAGTCGTGTTGGGTTTGTGGTGTAATGTTATGCATGTGTGGCTAGGGGCTGTAGAGAGTGTGTGTATAGGGGATGCAGTATTTGAATGAGGGGTGCAGTGTTTGTGTGAGGGGTGCTGTAGTGTGTGTGTGTGTGTATATATAAATATATATATATATATATATGTATATATATATGTATATACATACATGTTTGGTATTGTGTGTGTGTGAGTGGTGCAGTGTGTTGGGGCCTCTGTGTGTATGTGTGAGGGGTGCAGTATGTGTGAGTGAAGGGTGCAGTGGGTGTGTGAAGGGTGTAGTAGGTGTGTAACGGGTGTAATATGTATGTGTGAGGGGTTCAGTATGTGTGTATGTGAGGGGTGGAGTGTGTGTGAGGGTGCTGTGTATGAGGGTGCTGCAAATGTGAGGGGTGAAGTGTGTATGTATTTGTGTGTGTGTGTGTGTGTGTGTGTGGTGCAGTGTGTTTGGGGGGCTCTGTGTGTATGTGTGAAGGGTGCAGTGGGTGTGCAGTGGGTGTATAAAGGGTACAGTGGGTGTGTAAGGGGTGTAGTGTGTATGTGTGAGGGGTGTAGTATGTGTGTATGTGTATGTGACGGGTGCAGTGTGTGTGTGAGGGGTGGAGTGTGTGTGTGAGTGTGAGTGGTGAAGTGTGTGTATCGGTGCTGTAAGTGTGATGGGTGAAGTGTGTGTGTGTGTGAGGGTGATATGTGTGAGGGTGCTGTGTGAGTGTGAGGGTAATGTGTGTGTGAGAGGGAGCTGTGTGTGTGTGTAATGTGTGTGTGAGAGGGAGCTGTGTGTGTGTGAGAGCGAGAGAGAGGTGTGTGTGTGAGCTGTGTGTGAAGGTGCTGTGTGTGTGGGTGCTGTGACTGTGAGGGGTGAAGTGTGTGTGTGTGTGTGTGTATGTGTGCGCTGTTAGTGTGAGGGGTGAAGTGTGTGTGTGAGGGTGGTGTGTGTGTGTGTGAGAGGGATGTGAGGGTGATGTGTGTGTTAGGGTGCTGTGTGTGTGAGAGGGATGTGTGTGTGGGGAGATGTGTGTGTGTGAATGAGGGTGATGTGTGTGTGAGGGTAATGTGTGTGTGAGTGCTGTGTGTGAGGGTGCTGTGTGTGAGAGTGTTGTGTGTGAGGCATTATATCCCTTCTTACATTATATCCCTTCTTACCTTTAGCCTGGGAGGTGGACCGTGCTGTCAACCCTGGTGGTGTTAGTGGTGTGTGTACACTAGTCTGTGGGGCTAGAGTTCACTCTCGCAAGATCGGGAGCGTTGCCATGTATGTGTGTATGTGAGGGCTGCAGTGTGTGTGGTGTGAGGGGTTGAGTGTGTGTGAGGGGTTGAGTGTGTGTGAGGGTGCTGTGTGTGAGGGTGCTGTGTGTGGGGGGTGCTGTGGGGGGGTGCTGTGAGTGTGAAAGGTGAAGTGTGTGTGTGTGTGTGTGTGTGAGAGCTGTGTGGGGGATGATGTGTGTGTGTGAGAGGTGTGTGTGTGGTAGCTGTGTGTGTGTGAGAGCTGTGTGTGTGGGAGCTGTGTGTGTGTATGAGAGTGATGTGTGTAAGAATGCTGTGTGAGGGTGATGTGTGTGAGGGTGGTGTGTGTGAGGGTGTTGTGTGTGAGGGTGATGTGTGTGAGTGCTGAGTACGAGGGTGTTGTGTGTGAGGGTGATGTGTGTGTGAGGTTGATGTGTGTGTGGGGGGGAGCTGTGTGTGTGAAAGAGGGTGATGTGTGTGTGTGTGTAATGTGTGTGTGTGTGTGTGTGTGTGTGAGGGTAATGTGAGAGGGTGCTGTTTGTGTGAGGGTGGTGTGAGGGTTACATAGTTACATAGCTGAAAAGAGACTTGCGTCCATCAAGTTCAGCCTTCCTCACATATGCTTTTGCTGTTGATCCAAAAGAAGGCAAAAAACCCAGTCTGAAGCGCTTCCAATTTTGCAACAAACTAGGAAAAAATTCCTTCTTGACCCCAAAATAGCAGTCAGATGTCTCCTTGGATCAAGCAGCTATTATCCCACTAATAAGAAATTGTATCCCTGTATGTTATGTTTTTGCAAGTATTTATCCAATTGCAATTTAAACATCTGTATAGACTCTGACAAAACCACCTCTTCCAGCAATGAATTCCATATCCTTATTGCTCTTACTGTAAAAAAAACCTTTTCTTTGCCTTAGATGAAATCTCCTTTCTTCAAGCCTAAATGTGTGACCTCGTGTCCTATGTATAGCCCTGTTTATGAATAGATTTCCAGATAATGGTTTGTACTGGCCCCGAATATATTTGTATAATGTTATCATATCCCCTCTAAGGCGCCGTTTTTCCAAACTGAAGAGATTTAAATTTTTTAACCTTTCTTCATAACTAAAATGCTCCATTGATGTGTGTGTGTGAAAGAGGGTAATGTGTGTGAGGGTAATGTGTGTGTGAGAGGGTGCTGTGTGAGAGGGTGCTGTGTGTGAGGCATTATATCCATGGCAACGCTCCGGGTATCGCGAGAGGAACACGGCAGAGCTGCAAGATAGAGCTCCGCCGGGTCCACCTCTCCCTCCCTCCATCCCCAGCCGCATGTCTACATGAGTGGGCCGGTGGATCTCCCACTGGCCCATCATGGAATACTGCAGGGCCAGTGCTCGGATAGCACGGGCCCTGCATGAACCGGCCGGGGAGATCCTGTGACCTCGCCTGCCGGCCACAGGATCGCGGACCACAGGGTATTTGCCAGTCCGGTTGTTGTGTTTTAATCTAAATAAAAGTATTTTTTCTGACTATTTTAAATACTTTTATATTTATCCTTATTTTTTTTACCTGGCATATCCTAAACATATGAAGCTTTTATACCATCCAAAGAATCCATGGTGGGGATCGTACCACCCAGGCGCTTTCCACAGAGCGGTTTATCTGCTCTGTAAATTGTAAGTACATCTCTTATTTTATCCAGCATTTTTTTAATATAGAGAGCAATATGGGCCTTCTCTTGTGTTTTTATTTCATATAACCTGCACTGAAAATCTCATGTGGGGAGTTTAAATACCAATGTATGCTGTTTTAACTCGAGCTGGTTATAGCTCCCATAAATGTGAGTTGGCATTTCTTAATCTCAGTGTTGTCTGTAGCCATACTCCTTTAAGTAACTGCACCATTGGTCCTCTCTGTGTGTTTTTTTTTCTTTCATATATGCTGATGAGAACTTGACCCAAGACGTCCTGAGAATTTGAAAAAAATATACCTGTAAATTGGAGACTTTAATTTGCCTGTTTCCCTGGTATTTTTTTCCTATTATACATTTTATTTATTTACTTTGTTCTTGGCGCACCCTGTAATTGTTGTTTCCTGTATTTGCCAGTCCAGGCCTGGCTATGATACTAAAGGATAAGTGACCAGAAACCAGCAAAACACTGCAGTTTCACTGCAGTGTCTCCTGAGCTTGGCGCTGGTTCTGGTCTGGAAGTCAGAGCACATAGCTAGGTACCAAAAAGATTGTACTGAGGTCAAACATGATAGAACTCCCCACAGTGCAAACATGAAAACAATTTAGACTTTGAGGGGTCCTTCTTGGACCTCAACCATCTATGCTGCAAATGTCCACATTGAGTTCCATTATAGAGAGTGGTGTTTGGTCTGCTAAACAAGCTTCAGCATATACACACTCTTTTGTACCCAGAAATGGCCTTGTTAGATATAGTGCTGTGCAAACTTCCAAAAAATAAATAAATAAATAAATATATATATATATATATATATATATGTATTACCGCTAAAGTGCGAAAGTCGTTAATGTGCAGATTACCTAGGTAATGTGCACATTCACTGATTTACTATGTTAAAGTGCAGAATCAAGATTTTTCCGCACTTTACCTAGGTAATCTGCACATTAACGGCTTCCGTCTCGTTCAAAAGTTCAAAAGTTTCTCTGGCGTCGCCTTGGCTGGCGTCGTCTTGGTTTCGCCGTCGCCTTGGTTTCGCGATGCGTCATAATTTGCTTGGTTTGCATCATAAGCGGGTTTCGTCCATCTTATTAGCAAATCCTTCATGTAATGAGAGAGACCACCACATATTTGTGAGTTTAAACCAAGGGCAAAGCATTACTGTTTCATTGTCTCTGCATTATTACAAAACCTTTTCTCAGTCACATTTGCCTGGATATGTGATTTCCATTGACTAAAAGCTATGCTGGTTCTACTTCACTTCCCTTAATTTAAGCCACTTAATTAACTTTAGATTTAAAAAAAAAGCACAAAGCAATGGATGCATTGAAGCTGCTGAGGCTGAATCTTAACACAATAGCATAGTGCTAGGTTCAGAAAAGCAGGTTGTATTGCAGGCTTTTACAAAATACAGCTGACTGACCTGTGCATTACTTTATTATACTAGCCTTGTCTATTATATTTATTTAATTTTTTTTAATTGATACATTTCTGTTTGTATGTTAACCGCAACAACTTATTTGTGTGGTTTATACCATTTCAAACAACAAGAAACCTAAATCAGTCATGTTCTTGGGATCTAAATATAACATGATGGCCAGTCATCTATTCCAGATGCGAGTTGTGTTCCAGAGCCCCTAGAATATGAGAGTGTATCTACAAATATTTACAGAGTGCTTAATGAAATCTCCTTTTTAATATGGTTATTTCTATTAATTCCTGAGGACTGCACCTACAAACAGTTAACCCTGAAGAGTTTGTATTCACACTTGGTTCTATTGCTTCTTAAACGTTGCTGTTGTTCCAGCAAAAGATCTTATTTTCACTTTAACTAGTGCCTAGTAGGTAATCTGCAGATTAGCTAGGTAATCTGCAGATTACCTAGGTAATGTGAGAAATATTTGAGAAACAAAACAATTTTCGGCACTTTAACGGTAACGGCAAATAGTATGTGAAATTATAATTTGTATGCAAAAGGCAAATGAAAGGTAATTTATGTTAAAATATGCATCCTACTAGATCCATTCAGTTTCTAGTCATTGTAAAATAGGTGCTCTGTACATATTCAAATCATATCCTTTATATAGGGTTCAGATGCAAAAAGCATTGATTTTCCACCAGACACAAAATGCATCTTGACATTTTTTGCAAATTCAGCCAGGCTCATTGAATTCTGACAGAAATAAGCTTTAGTAACTAACTGTCACTCAGATTTTTTTCATTTTCGCAGAACTTTGGTTATCTGGACAAAAACATACTGAATAGCCCTGAAAGGGTGCCCAAAGGAATGGGAAAATACAATTTACTAAGGGAAAAAAATGATGGCAGAATGTTTGTTCACAAGAAGAATTTAATTTAAAATTGCAGCACTCTTGATTTTTTTTGCCAATCGGGGTTACAGTAAGGCTGGTGCCAAATCCGGACCTCAAATCGCCAGTTGTTTTCTTTTGTTTTTTTGTTTTTTTTAACAAAAATGTTTATTGTGAATGCAGCATACAATACTATTGGATTAAAAACATTGGTATAAAAAAAAATACTGATAGGAAAAGATAAAGATATAAATTAATATGTTTGCATTATAACAAACAAAACAAATAAAGTTAAGACATGAGTAGAAAAATTTAACTCACCCATACATGAAATGCTATATGTCTGCAGAATCAACACAAATCAACACAAATAATTGTAAAATAATTTAAAAAGGCTGAACTTTATGGACACAAGTCTCGTAAAATAAAAACAAATGAAATCCCATATCTCTCCTGAATACACAATAAATTGTATAAACCAAAAAAAGTAAACAGCTTTAAAATTTTTTTTTTTTTTTAAGATTTTAGGATGGAGATAGCATTGGCTCTTGCGATTGTGCAAGAGTCAACAATGAGGATCGGTGACGTGCTGCTTAAAGAAGTGATGGGGAGTAAGTACAGAAGAAAACAGCTTGACAAAGTTGACAAAGGCCGTGGAGCTTGACTAAAGCTCTGCACTTTGTCAACTTTTGTCAACCTTCAGGTTATACATAAGGAATACTAGTGCATATTTTTCCTTACGTATAACTTTGAAAATAATAATTTGAAGAAGAAAAAAAAAACTAGGCCATATAACAGGGGATTAGGGGCATACAGGTATAAATAACAAAAAAGTGAAAGATTCGCTTTAACTAATACAAAAGCACACATAGGTTATTGAAAGTTTAAAAATAAGACCAAACAAAGAAGTACTTTTCTTTTTATATTGCAATGCCACCGTGTGGTCAGATGGACAGTGTACACAGCAGAAGTTAGGGAATGTAACTCAGGTAACGAAAAATAAAACAAATGACAAATTGTGCACATCAATTTTGTTTTGTATTGACACTATGCTTTGCTAAAAGCACTACTCAAAATATTTTTATTAAACCAGAAGATGCACTGATATTATTAAATAAGCACACATTTAATAAATAGAATTACATTATTAAATAAAATGTCTAGGAGTTTGTGTCATGTGAAAGTATATTTCTGTATATGGTAAACATATTACTGGTGCTAAATAAAGTAGCATCAGAACCAAAACCTAGTTAATCTGTCTATGCACTTTTATACTTTACACTTTAAGTCCCAAGACTACCTGTATTCTGTGTACCAGTTATGGCAAAGAATATAGGTGCCACAGTCTCTCTTTATTCTTAGTTGCAGAAACTGCTGAAGTGTGTGTGTGTGCGCGTGTGTGTGTGTGTGTGTGCGCACGCGCGCGTGTGTGTGTGTGACCATCGTATGGATGCATTTAATTTCTTATATTGGCATTTTAAAGAACCACTAAAGTCACCCAGACCACATCATCTCAATGATGTGGACTGGGAAAAGTGGTCCTGTCTTTTAATCCTGCAATATAAAATATTGAAATGAATTTGTAGAAACTGGAATTTTTACTTTACAGGGTTAAATACACCAAAGAAATGAAACCATATTCCTGGCTAATCATGGCAGCATTTAACATATGGGTTTAGCTCCTCCCTCTAACCGTCAGGACAGGAAACACAAACAATTAAACAATTAAGCATACCTTCCCCTGGTATATTAGGAACCCCATCAGCCATCACACCTCAGTCTTTTTTCCTGTCTTCATAGCCCTAGGACAGTTGTTATCTTTTTATTTTTTTCCTCCCTGATTTTCTAAAGGGTAAAGTTTTTCTTTATGCTCACCTGGTCATGCTGCTATGATCTTCACTCTGTGGAGGTCAGCCTCCCTCCACAGGAAGCCCAGGCACATGTAGCCCTTTCTCTCCATGAGTAGGGAACCCCTGGGAGCCATGGTGGGTAGTTCCCCTGGCATCTGGAGCCTGAGTTCGCCAAGATTAAAGCCTTCAGACCTCGATCAGACAATCATCCGTCCGGTAAGACGCCCGCGCATGCGCAATGGCCACGGCCCGACTTTCGGCATATTTGCCCTCATCCAAAAAGGCGGACCTGCGGACTTGCGGCCAATCGGCGCATGCGCGCCTCCTTAAAGGCACAGAGCGGGAAACTTGAAAATGGCGGTATTTCTGCAAATGAGCTAGCGTTTTCATTTCTCTCTGTTGTACAGTGCTCTCTAGTGCCGTATTCTGTCTCTGCAGGTATGTTTTATGTTTTCTTCTATAATACATAAGGCTGTTCAAGTTTGGCTGCATGAAGTTCAATGTGACATCTTTGTTATACAGCCCTTCTACTAGGATGGATCCAGCATCTCCATCTGCTAAGTCAACAAGATCTACAATAGGTCATAGGTGAGCATTAATTTGTATTACTATTTATTACGTTTAAAAAGAGTGCATGGAGGGTACAGTCATATAACTTCTGTGTTTTACAGCCCTCAAGACCGGTCTGGCCCTAGATCTCCATCTAAGAGGAGGGATAAACCGGCGGCCTGCCCTGGATGTGGCGCAAGGCCTTTGAATAACTGCAGGTTATGCCGCAAATGTTTATCCATGATCGCAGGAGAGTCGGAACATTGCAGGTCTCCTCAAGCCTCTACGTCCTCAACTCAGGACATAGCTTATTGGATTAAGCAAGCAGTGGCAGAAGGGATTTCAGAATCCAATAGAGGTAAAAGACCCAGGCGTGAGAGCTTTGGCCAAGAATCCGACCTATCTGAAGAAGATACCCTGATGGTTCCTTGGATTTGGAGCTTATCTCTTCTAGTGAGGAAGAGTCCACGGAACAACAGTGTTCATTGGACACAAAGGCTATGGAGCATCTGATCAAGGCAGTGAGAAAGACTCTAGATTTGCCAGAAGAAGTCAAGGAAGTTTCTACTTCTGATAGACATTTCGGAGATCTCCATAAGAGGAAACCTTCCTTTCCAGTGCACAGATCCATTAAAGAACTGATTCGCTCAGAGTGGAATACTCCTGGAAAAAGGATTACAAGTCAGGGTAGATTATCAAAATTGTACCCTATTAAGGAGGAGGATTCAAGAATGTGGACGGCGGTCCCAAAGGTTGATGCTCCGATTATTAAAGTGGCAAAAAGATCAACTCTGCCGATTGATAGTAATGCTTCTCTCAAGGAACCCATGGATAAGAGAATTGATGCAGATCTTTCTAAAGTCTTCATGACAGCAGGCTTGGGTTGTCATCCAGCAGTCTCTATCTCTGCTTTGTCCAGAGCATTACGTTCATGGATCCTTGATTTAGAAGAGGATATTGAGAGAGGCGTGAGTAGACGTCGCATGACGGACTCCTTGATGGAGATCAAACTCGCCAGTGATTGGCTGTTGGAATCCTCCACAGACCTCATCAGGATTTTTTCTAAAGTCATGGCACACTCTGTTACTGCCAGAAGGGCTCTTTGGTTGAGATCCTGGGGAGCGGACCTCTCTTCCAAGAATAAGTTATGTACCTTACCATTTCTGGGAGAGGTGCTTTTTGGCAGACCACTTGAGGATGCTATTAAAAGAGCGGCTGAGGTCAAGCAAATCTTGCTTCCACAAGACAGGCGTCCGAAGAGACCACAACAGGACCATCGTCCTTACAGGGCACAGGGAGGCTATAGAGATAGTAAAACCTATCGACCAGGCAGAGAATATACTCGGCTCTCCAATTGTAAGAGTGGTTAAACCGTAAAATCTTCCAGACCAAAGGCTCAAAATTCCTCCTTTCGCCCGACCAGACAGTTTTGAAGGTGGCTTACGTCAGGTCTCCCATGTAGGAGCACGCCTTTCGTTCTTCTGGAGGACCTGGAGTGTGATTCCAGATGCTTGGGTGAATTCCGTAATCACCACAGGATATTCTCTGGAGTTTGAAGAATTTTCCCCTCCACCAAGATTCATCAGAACAAGACTCCCTGTCGACATACAAAAAAGAGAAGTCTTGACGCATTATGTTGCCAATCTATTTCTAGAAAGGGTCATTGTTCCGGTACCTGTGAGAGAGAGGTTCCAAGGGTTCTATTTTCCCCTGTTCTTGGTAAAGAAACCAGGAGGAAAGTGGAGACCTATTCTAGATCTACACCAGCTCAATCTCTTCTTAAGGATAAGAAAGTTTCGCATGGAATCCATCCATTCCATCATTCCAGTGATACACCACAGAGACTGGTTAATCTCAATATACCTAAAATATGCCTACTTCCATGTTCCTGTCACAGAAAGACATCAGAAGTTTCTTCGATTTTGTGTAAAAAAGGAGCACTTCCAGTTTCAGGCTCTTCCCTTTGGGATAAGTACGGCCCTGAGGACCTTCTCGAAGATACTGGTCACGGTGATTGCTTTCCTGAGGAAGATGGATGTAGCCATTTACCACTACCTCGACGACATACTGGTAGTGGCCTCAGACTTTGAGATCTTACTCCAACACAGACATCTAGTACTCAAGACTCTCTCTCAGTTTGGGTGGCTCATCAACCACGAGAAGAGTCATCTTCAACCATCAAGGGAGCTGGTGTTCTTAGGGGCAAACTTCAATACCCTCATGGCGATGGTATCTCTCGCCCAAGAAAGAAAGTTGAAACTGCAGAATCGTATTCAGGTTTTTCTTCAAAAGGCTTCTGCTTCCGCAAGGGAGTTTATGAAACTCCTGGGTACCCTGACCTCTACTATAGATCTGGTCAGATGGGCACATTGGAATCTTCGTCCGCTTCAACAGTATCTCCTGAGGAACTTCAAAACCAGCTCAGAGGACTGGGAAAAACAGATCCACATTCCTCTCACCCTGAAAAGGAAGCTTCGTTGGTGGATGAAAGAAAAAAACCTTTCCAGAGGTTTTCCTTTGAAGGAAGTCAACTGGGTAGTCATCACGACAGATGCCAGTCGATTTGGTTGGGGTGCACATCTGGGAAATTCCTTCATCCAAGCAGAATGGACTCAGAGTGCTCAGTACCTGCCTTCAAATATAAGAGAATTGAGAATTGTTTCTGGCTCTTCTTCATTTTCAGCACCTGATCAAAGGAGCCTGGGTGAAGTTGAGAGTGGACAACAAAGCGGCTGCCGCTTATATCAACAATCAAGGGGGCACCAGGAGTGTCGCACTGATGAAAGAAGTGACAGCAATCATGACCTGGGCACAAATACATGTGGAAGGTCTACGTGCGGTCTATCTTCCAGGAAAGGAGAATGTCTCAGCAGCACCTTTCAAGAACTGTGTTTCAGCAATTGGTCCAGAGGTGGGGTCTTCCCCAAGTGGATCTCATGGCTACGGCTCAGAACGCTCAAGTTCCTTGTTTTGTTTCAAGGAGATTCCATCCGAAGGCGCTGGATCAAGATGCTCTGTCAATCAAATGGCACTTTCATCTTGCATATGTCTTTCCCCCCGTTCCTCTCATTCAGGCTGTTCTGAGGAAAATTTTCAGAGAGCGTTGCAAAGTGATTGCAGTGATCCCCTTCTGGCCAAGATGTCCTTGGTTTCCTCTTCTGAGGAGGTTGGCAATGGAGGATCCTTGGGAGAATCTGGTCTCGGAGGATTCATCCAGAACCTTACAAGCTCAGGCTTCATGCATGGCTTCTGAAAGGCAATCCCTGATGAAACAAGGCTTATCGGAACAGGTGGTCTCTACCCTTTAATGTTCCAGGAAGAACTTCACTTCTTCTACTTACCACAGAATATGGGAAGCCTTTGCGGTGTGGTTGAACTCTTCTGTACAGAACATGAGTCCTCCTACTGTCTCTCAAGTCTTAGGTTTCCTACAAGCAGGCCTGGAGAAGGGTCTTAGACTTAACACCCTGAAAGTTCACTGCTCAGCTATCTCTGCTCTTTCTGGCATTCGATGGGCACTTCATCCTATGGTGGTTCATTTTTTCAAGGCCGTTTTACGTATTAGACCTCCTATCAGACAACTGGCGTCTCCTTGGAATTTGCCTCTGGTGCTGCAGGCTCTAACGGAGCCTCCCTTCGAACCTATTGGGGACATACATATGCAGATCCTTTCTCATAAGACACTATTATTACTGGCTCTAGTCTCTGCCAGAAGAATGTCTGACATCAGGGCTTTATCAGCCGAGGAACCTTACACTTCATTCTTCGATGATAGGGTAGTTCTCCGACCGAGACTTGAATTTCTTCCCAAGGTTGTTACATCTTTCCATCTCAATCAAGAAATTGTCTTGCCTGCCTATTTTCAGCATCCTTCTACCCCTGAAGAGTCAAGGTGTCATATGCTGGATCTTCGTAGATGTTTACTAAGGTATATAGAGCGCTCTGCTGCTTGGAGGAAATCCTCTCAATTGTTCATTATACCTTGGGGTTCTCGCAAAGGTGAAGCCGCCTCAGTCTCCACTCTTCGTTCCTGGACAGTTTCTGCTATTTCCAGGGCTTATGGAGCGTGTAATGTTCCTGTTCCGAAAAACATCAGGGCTCATTCCACAAGGTCCATCGCTACTTCATGGGCTGCAGAGTCAGGGGTTCCTGCAGAGAGCATCTGTAAGGCTGCCAATTGGTCATCTCTAAAGACCTTTGTGAATCACTACAAAGTGGATATTGCTTCTCGCTCGGATTCAGAGTTTGGCCTGTCGGTCCTGAACTCCTTTAATCCGCATAGCTGATTTCTATATTAAACTATTTTTGTAGCATGCATTTCCCTCCCTGTGTTATTATTGTTTGGGGAATCCCATGTGTTAAATGCTGCCATGATTAGCCAGGAATAGGGAAAATTTGTTCATACTTACCGCAATTTTCTTTTCCTGGCTTGGTTTCCCACCTTCTCTTGGATTTACTTCTTGTTACTTGACTGAGGTGTGATGGCTGATGGGGTTCCTATTATACCAGGGGAAGGTATGCTTAATTGTTTGTGTTTCCTGTCCTGAGGGTTAGAGGGAGGAGCTAAACCCATATGCTAAATGCTGCCATGAATAATAGCCAGGAAAATAAAATTACGGTAAGTATGAACAAATTTTCCCTATTAATGATGTTAGAGGGCCGTGGTTTATGTAAAACCCAAGAAGGCGCATTACACACTGTTCCACAGAACTGCAGACAGAGTTCACACAAATTGAAATTTTACACAAAACTACAAAAACACAAATTAACATTTTACAATTAAGCCACTGTAGTTTTCAGCCAAAAGACATGTAATGCCCTTAATCCAGCATTGGCAAACTGAATGGTTCTCTAATGAGTGGAATAAAACGACACAGGATAAATAAAAAGCAAGAAAAAACCCAGACATAACAGAAATAAACTGTTTAGATTGATGGATGCACCACAGGAACAAGAGTGAAATTGAATAGTACTTCAGGGGACAAACTAGTGTTAATGTAAGTCAAGGGAAACTAGGGGCAAATTAAGAATTGTGAGAAATTTGAGCAAGAAGACTGAAGGTGGCTATTGACACTTACATTGGGGACTGAATACTAACTTGAGATAAAAGGAGAGTAGTTGCAGGTGAAAGGAGAAAAGAAAGCCTTAGTGAAAGATAAGGGAACAGAAATATCACTGATTAACCCTTTCACTACAGGAATCGTTTATACACAGTTTCCAGGGTTTGTGTATCCATAGACAGGAATCATGTTTCCATCTTTTCTTTTATTGCATATGAAATTCATGTTTAGCAAACAGACTTTGTTTGCAATGTGTGCCTCTTGAGGTTCTAATGGTAGCCACCTACAGAAGAGAAGGTGGCTACCATTAGAGTGCCAGCTCAGCAGAGACCCCTGCAGCAACTTCGGTCAGTGGAGAAATCTAAAGATGCTATATACAGCCAGATATATTTTGTAAGACACACAATTGGACTGTTCATCTGAATTTGTCAGTATGCATATGTCTCTGTGTTTCAGTGATCAATGTATATGTGTGTGCATGTAGTGTGCGTAGGTATATGTGTTTACATCAGAGTGTATGTATATGTGTGCATATATTAGTGTATTTGTATAAGTACGTGTGACTGTCTGATTTAGGGGGTGTGTCCCAAGAGATAACGTGGCTGCAATAGGGGTGTAAGATGGCATGGATAATGTTGTGGTAATGTAGCAACATATACAATATATGGACAATAAGAGCACATATATGGTAGTATATAAGTGGAAGGATTATAAAATATGTAGGATAATATCAATGTTGCATATTCATAAATATTATTTATTCACAATATTTTTTTAAATCTTTTATCTGTGCATTAATTATGTAAATATTTTTTTCCAATTTTCCTGTCCAAGAAAAAAATATTCATCATTGTTTGCATTAAATATTGTGCTATCATTACTTTCCAGGACACTCAACATACTTAGATTCTTGTTGTCTTTCTTTGTTAAATCACTTAGTAGCGCAGGGTTTAAGTCAAAATATGTGAGAAGGGTTATAAAATTTTCCATTGGTCTTTTGCCACTGGATAGATTATACATATAAATTCAAAGCTCAAATTGCCAATTTTTGCCAAAAGGTTATGCTTAATGATATATATATATATATATATATATATATATATATATATATATATATATATATATATATATATATATATATATATAGAAAGAAAGAAAAAAGGGGAAAAACCTTGCACTCCTACTTACAATATTAATGACCCGGTGCTCGATTGCACTATTCAATATGTGTAAAGGATAATCAGCACTCCCAGGTTTTGTAGAAAAACAAACTTCTATTTATTCCGAAATGTCAACGTTTCAGTTCCTCTAGGGAACTTTCATCAGGACAGCAAGCAACAAACAAATGATGCACAAACTGAGTTTAAATAAGAACAACAATCAAAATAAACTTACAGATCAGCTGTGTATGGGGGCCGGCCATTCCAATCAACGGACACATGGGCAAACACCATCTGAAGTCCATGTCTCATTGCGCGCTGTGTACTTCCGTATGTGGGCTGGTTGCCAAGGTGATTATGACGCAAAGCGCCTGCCTTTCACTCATTGGCTTATTCCCCAAGCGCCAACGTTACTTGTAACTACGGAGATTCGAGCGCATGCGCATGAAACATAGAATTCCTATATAGTGTTAATTCCCGGAACGGATCAGAAATATAGCCTGTTGCCCGACCAAATACCTAATCGCTTCATAAAAACAGGGATACATAACAGCCCTAAGCCCTTCTCCCATCTCTGGCTAAGTGTTGTGGTACCATATACATAATAAAACCAACATGACTAATCTATTTCGTGAGAACTGTGTATTATCGAGACTGTAACACCGAAAAATCTGCTGGGCACAAGGTAAAGCCTGACCTCTCTATGGGCAGGGGTGTTCCTATAAGAGTACCCTGGTGTGCCTAGGATACATTATACGATCAGGAAAAAAGAGTGTAATACCGGACAACCTGTCCTTGGTATAGCTGGAGAAAAAAAGAAACTAAGTGAATAAATGTGAATTAAATTTAAACAGTGACAAATATGTCTATGATAGACTACTAGTGCTATAACATGTGCTAACAATATTGACCAAAAGTCAGTGCTATAAGTGCTGTAATATTCATCATCTAATGTACATCTAATCTACAACAAATGTACAACAAATTCATGGTCAGGGGCTACACACGGAAAGTTTTGGATAGAGCACTCAAGAAAGTGAGGGACCACACAGCAGGGAAAGAGAAGCAACCGCGTGAGAGTAAATCTAGGATTCCTTTCCCGATGACTTATAATACTTCACCACTCGATTTTGCCAAACAGTGACCAAGAATTGGCACATCATGGAAAGTGACCCTAGTCTTCCTGATAGCCTTCGAAAGAAACCGATGTTTTCTTACAAAAACAGCAGGAGTCTGAGAGACCTTCTGGTCCACACAGATCCGACTCAAAGTTATATGCCGACCAACAAGAATATCGTGAATAATGGATGTGTGAGGTGTTTGCGGTGTGTCCCTTGTGGACACCTCATTCCCTGTAAAAGTTTTAATCATCCACACACAGGCCAGCTGTTTAAAATTCAACACAGGATAAGCTGCCGAACTGAGTTCGTTATATACAAATTATCATGCCCATGTGGGCTGAACTATGTTGGCAAGACTGAAACTGCCCTATGTGAACGAATAAGGGGCCATAGGTCGAGCATTCGGCTTGCCTACAGGGATAATAAGTCGGACAAACCAGTGGCACGCCACTTCCTAGAGGAAGGTCATCCTTTAACATCATTGAAATGTGTAGCAATTGACCATCTTCCCCTTTCAAGAAGAGGAGGCAACAGACGGGAGAAATTGTTGCAGAAGGAAACATGGTGGATTAAAAAATTGGGAACGCTTGCTCCTGCTGGACTTAATGAAAAATTATCATACATTTCTTTTCTTTAAATATTAAGTATCAGATTGGAGGAATTTATATGAATATATATGAATTTCTTCATTAATATTATTCTTTAGTCCAGGTGCCGGACTTTTAAGCTTATATTACTATATAACTACGTTTTTAATAATTTTGAGTGTACAACATACATATACATCTTTTTGTCACTATAGACTTTTAGACAGATGCTGACCTATCTATATTTCAATTGGGGTATATTGTTGCCCTTTTCCCCTCATCCTCTCATTTGATTTCGTACTATATCATTATTTTGACTGATAGGGATGGAGATTATGGTTATTATAGACATTCTCCACTATACCAGACAATTAGATGATGAATATTACAGCACTTATAGCACTGACTTTTGGTCAATATTGTTAGCACATGTTATAGCACTAGTAGTCTATCATAGACATATTTGTCACTGTTTAAATTTAATTCACATTTATTCACTTAGTTTCTTTTTTTCTCCAGCTATACCAAGGACAGGTTGTCCGGTATTACACTCTTTTTTCCTGATCGTATAATGTATCCTAGGCACACCAGGGTACTCTTATAGGAACACCCCTGCCCATAGAGAGGTCAGGCTTTACCTTGTGCCCAGCAGATTTTTCGGTGTTACAGTCTCGATAATACACAGTTCTCACGAAATAGATTAGTCATGTTGGTTTTATTATGTATATGGTACCACAACACTTAGCCAGAGATGGGAGAAGGGCTTAGGGCTGTTATGTATCCCTGTTTTTATGAAGCGATTAGGTATTTGGTCGGGCAACAGGCTATATTTCTGATCCGTTCCGGGAATTAACACTATATAGGAATTCTATGTTTCATGCGCATGCGCTCGAATCTCCGTAGTTACAAGTAACGTTGGCGCTTGGGGAATAAGCCAATGAGTGAAAGGCAGGCGCTTTGCGTCATAATCACCTTGGCAACCAGCCCACATACGGAAGTACACAGCGCGCAATGAGACATGGACTTCAGATGGTGTTTGCCCATGTGTCCGTTGATTGGAATGGCCGGCCCCCATACACAGCTGATCTGTAAGTTTATTTTGATTGTTGTTCTTATTTAAACTCAGTTTGTGCATCATTTGTTTGTTGCTTGCTGTCCTGATGAAAGTTCCCTAGAGGAACTGAAACGTTGACATTTCGGAATAAATAGAAGTTTGTTTTTCTACAAAACCTGGGAGTGCTGATTATCCTTTACACACATATATATATATATATATATATATATATATATATATATATATATTGTTTGGGGGTTTTTGTTTTTCTCCTGTCCCTTCTATTTTTTTCCCATATGCAATGACTATGCTGTCAAGATGAGCATTTTTGTACATGTATATTGATGTCACAACTAGTTTTAAAATGTATAAACCTGAATAAAGATGAATTTATATTAAAAAAATGTTTTATCCATAATGGTATCATAACCAATATTTTTTATTTTTTATCAGTTTAGTAAAGTACTGTCTACGGGTACAGATGATACTGGTTTTGGTGTGTTTGACTTAAATGTGCATTTTAATTTTAATAAGTCATTTCAACAAATTAAATATGATTCAACTTTACAGCCACTAATCAAGTCAATGATATTATAGCATGTTATGTACAACAAATCAGGCGTTGTTATTATGCCAACAAAACTTGGTTTAAAAGAGCTATGACCTCTGCAAAACATGCAAAGGTCATACCATAAAGAAATACAGCTTTTGGTTGGAAGCTTATCAGTTATCACCTCCAAGTAAGAATGAAGAGCTATTCTGATAAGCTCAGGGTGTTTGTATGTTCAACAAGTTTATGTACATAGCATGACATCAAAACATCACCATTCTGTGTTTGTTCCTTCTTGCTAAGACTGGGTACATTACATTCTTGCCCAAAATATATAAACTATGTGGTACAGAGGTATCTTTATTTTGTGTAAATACAAGTAAAGATGGGTGTCAACATAGTTTAAGGACAGAATGTTACCAGAAGCAGAAATATATGGAAAATACCCAAAATAAATACATGTTCTGTAACCTTGTGAAGGGCAGTTTTGATCGAGAAGAAGCAGGTTGTTGAATTGTAATAGAATAGTCAATCAAACAAAACATCATCAACCATATGATATTATATGTTTTAATTCTAGAATACAATTAACCCAAAGTGGTTAGTATTGACTATTATAACTATTAATAGTGTATAGTACAACATTTTGTATCATTTCTTTAACATTTAATGCACATTATTTTCCACCATAAAATGTAAAAATCCAGTATTATGACTTGTATTAATAAAAACATATTTTAACTGATATTTTATATACTTATATATTTTATATAATTGCAAAAGGTGACAGCATACTTTCATAAATCTAATTAGAGTAGCATTTGTAAAATATTTGGGAAAATATACCAATAACTAAAATAAATATATTTTATCATTTATAACCTTTGAAACAGAAAATAAAATTTGTCTTTTACTATGTTTTGTATAACATTTTGATTACATTATAAAATGTATAATTGTTTACTCTATTCATTTATTCATTTTAAACTTTTTTAATACATTTATAACTTGGCTATCATAGGTAGACTTTTAAAAGTTAGTTTGTCAAGTTACCACAACCTAAAATTAATCTCTAAACTGCCTATGTGTGTTTGTGCATCTGAGTATGTATTAGAAGTAATAAATGTAATGATTAAGATAGTAAATACAATCTACAGCAACACATATAAAAGAGAAAACAAGTATGTTAGACTTTTGGATATCCTTATTTTGGAGACATACGACTTTACATTGTATGATAAAATTGATTTTAAAGTAATATGATTGTTTCATACAGAATTCAGCTAAAAAATGCTACTATTAATAAAGTAAAATAAAAACTAAATTATCAAGAGTGTTCAGTGGCGCATTTATCATATTACATTATATGATAAAATTAAAGAAAATATGATTGTTTCCTGCAGAATTCAGCCAAGTAGTACTACTATTAGCAAAGTAAAATAAAAACTAAATTTAAAAAGTATCAAAAGTGTTCATTGGCTCATTTATCATAACATGGCTTTGAGTGTAATGGTCTAAACAAGTCAATGACATAATTAATTATTAAGATTTAAAAACATTTTTTAACAATAATATTTTTTGGATAGATTATTAGTGCAACAAATGCTAACACTGAAATTAGCCTTGTGCTCAAACTCCCAATGTTCTTGGGGGCAGGAATGGCTATAGTATTCTTAATTCTAAATATACAAAACATCACCATAATGGACATTAAAATGTAAACTCTGCTGCCAACATAAAGGCAGATCTTTCAAGTTGGTTAGTTGACAGATAAGTTATTTACTTCATGTACTACTGCCTGCATAATGTAGGCTAAAATAGCCAAAGTTGGAAAAAATCTTTAACTCAATCAGGTGGTTGTCAGTGCATTCTTTTTGTGCAAACAAGAAAATGCATCTTAAAATAATTTACATTATGACAGCAAAATATGTGTGATCTATTAATGTGCACTTATGATTAAAATGTCTCTAATTTAAAGAATATATGCAAACATGTATATATATCTAGAAGTACCAGTATCTATTACTCTCTAAGTAAGGCCCTGCCGTAAATAGATGTATTTCCATTTTAGATAATGGTTTTACAAACAATAAAATCTAAAAAAAAATGCTAATTCAAATTTACTTTAGAATAACAGGCAATGGTGTGTGGTTGGGAGAACTTATAAGACACTAGATACTTTATAATTCCTTTTCATACTATTCATACTATTCCTTGTGAATAAACTCTCACATTACACATTTCAATGCTTACTTTGCATATTTACATATTAATAGCTAGGTAACTTGATTCACAAAATAATAGCACAAAGACAAAAAGGATGATGTCATAATAGCAGAATGAGCACATAAAACACAAACGTAAATGTTAACTGTGTGTATGTAAACGCAAGTTCACTGGGACATTATTCTTTCAAAGGAAACCAAATGTCACTAATATTGACTAAAATCATTAATTTAGATACTGCCAAAATATTTATCTGTAATTGGATTAATACTAATCACTTACAAATCTACAAGTACAATAAATGTGTTGATTTCCATTTCAGATAGTAGTTATAATTAACTAGGTTCACATTATACACCTAAATAAAATTATATAATTATTGCAAGTAAAAAAAAAGATATCGAAAAACAGATTATTGTTTCATGGCGAATTGTATTTCATTTACCTGAATATCTATTGAAAATTCTAAAATCTTATTTAATCTACGCTAATGGATATTGGAAACCAATGATCATTTGAAATTACCAAATACAATTGCAACAAATATATTTGGTGATTTCAATGACCAGTTATTTATTTTGCGTCTCTTTATGCGGACGACGCTCTGATTTCACTTACTTCTCCAGAGATATCTTTGCCCTTCCTTATGCAGGAAATTGATTCTTATAGTTTGGTCTCTAATTTTAAGTTAAATATCTCAAAATCTGTTGCCATGTATATTAATCTATCAGAGAACTTGGTTAAGATATTATCGGATTCATATAATTTTATCTGGACTAATAAGGAAATAGAATATCTAGGGATTGTTATACCTGTATGTATAGATGATATAATGGAGATGAATGTTCTTAGACTGATTAAAGATACGAATTACAAATTACAAAAATGATAAAATCTGGAGACCATTTGGATAGGCCGGATTAATATCATAAACTCATATATATTACCTCAGTGGTCATATTTTTTTTTCTATGGTACCTTTAAAAGCATCAAAGATATGGTTAAATATGATTCAGTCATCTTTTTCTAAGTTCATACGGAAAAACAAAAAAACGAGAATTAGTACTAAAATATTGACAAAAAGATTGACGAATCGGGGTTTAAACTTCCCTAATATAATCAATATTTATTATGCTAATATTATAAGACACATTTATCTCCTTCAAGATCCACAATTTATTGATGAACCTTGGTATATACTAGAATCTCAGGCCGCTATGCCTAACAAATTGCATTTTTTGATGTGGAAAGAACAACAGGTTAAATCTAAATTGTTTACCCAGATTGAATCAACTGTACTTAGCCAATTATTAACAACTTGCCAACAAATTAAAAAAATCCTGGGCTATGCAAATAAGATTCCAAAGACTTGTTCTTTGGCTGTAATTGAACAAAATGTAACTGATCGATCATTAAATAGTTGGACTAATCATGGTATAGATATTATATCTGATATTATACTTGATAATAGATTGATGTCCTTTCAACAGATTGTAGATACCTATAAATTACCATCTAGAGGAATCTTCACGTATTTACGAATTAAACATTACATACATTCTTCTATTATTGATGATCTGTCTCCAATTTCTAAACATTTAGAGACAATGTTTTGTTATAGATCTATGAAAAAAGTTAAATCACTATCGAACTCTATGTTAAAATAATTACTTAATACACCCATTAAAATCATAGAGTTTTGGGAAAAAGAACTAGATATAGAAATAACAGAAAAGGAATGGTGTTCTTCAATTTCACATTTTACAAAATGCGTGCATGGCCTAAACTTGGTTGAATGTCATTTTAAATTGGTATATAAATGGTACTATACTCCCTCTAGATTAGCTAAGATGTTTCCACATCTGCAGAATACATGTTGGAGATGTGGCTCTTCTGTAGGGTCATATATACATATATGGTGGAAATGTCCGATTGTGAAAATATTGTGGTCTTGGACCTTTGATATTTTGTATAAATTGTCGGATAATAAATTAGATCCAAACCCGGCTTTAGCTTTACTACACTACAATTGGAACCGTCAATCACTAGAGTTTAGATGCATAGCATCACACTGTTTTGTGGCTGCTAAAAGTACAATTGCCAGAAATTGGAAATCATCAATTTCTTTCCAAAAAAAGGCATCTTATTAACCAAATCAAATTCCAACTTTCGATGGAAAATAATCTTATAAATAACACTTCAAGCCTAATGTATAAGAAAGGTATCTATAAAATATGGCTAGACAAATTTACATCAATATATGGATGAAAATAGATAAAAGAAAGAAAAAGAAAAGAACTTTCTTTTTTTTTTTTTTTGCCGGGTAGATTCCCTGGAAGGAAATTTTGGAGTATATATTCAATGTATGAGATGCACTTATTGTCAATGCCATCTTGGAAAGCCACATAACACTTTATATTTAGTAACGTGACCATTTTAGATGATTATTATCGTTAACAAAACGACTTAGGCTCTAAAAGTGTTTAAAAGACAATATGATGCTTAATTTTCCGATTGCTTATTGTCTATACTATTTTAGGACTATATGTATGTTTCTATAATATTTATGACTTACAATGCTGTACAGATCTATCTATTTCTCAATCTGAATGTATGAATGCTAGTATGAATGATGGAATATTTCTTGGAAGGTTGATTATTGGATGATATTTTGTGACCAAGTTTGATATGATTATTATTTGATATGAGTATATATGAGGACTATTTAGACTGTCAATTACAATGCCATTTCTATATACTCTTTATCTCTGTGTTCTTAAAATGCCTTTCAAGAAAATGTATGTTTGTAATAATTTCAAAAAATCTTTTGTAATAAACATGATAAAAAATAAATAAAATAAATAATAACAGGCAATGGTGTGTGGTTGGGAGAACTTATAAGACACTAGATACTTTATAATTCCTTTTCATACTATTCATACTATTCCTTGTGAATAAACTCTCACATTACACATTTCAATGCTTACTTTGCATATTTACATATTAATAGCTAGGTAACTTGATTCACAAAATAATAGCACAAAGACAAAAAGGATGATGTCATAATAGCAGAATGCGCACATAAAACACAAACGTAAATGTTAACTGTGTGTATGTAAACGCAAGTTCACTGGGACATTATTCTTTCAAAGGAAACCAAATGTCACTAATATTGACTAAAATCATTAATTTAGATACTGCCAAAATATTTATCTGTAATTGGATTAATACTAATCACTTACACATCTACAAGTACAATGACCTACTACTTTCAACATAAATGACTACATAAATGTTTTGATTTCCATTTCAGATAGTAGTTATAATTAATTAGGTTCACATTATACACCTAAATAAAATTATATAATTATTGCAAGTAAAAAAAAAGATATCGAATAAACAGATTATTGTTTCATGGTGGATTGTATTTCATTTACCTGAATATCTACTGAAAATTCTAAAATCTTATTTAATCTACGCTAATGGATATTGGAAACCAATGATCATTTGAAATTACCAAATACAATTGCAACAAATATATTTGGTGATTTTAATGACCAGTTATTTATTGTGCAGTTACTCTCTAAATAAAGGAAACACAGGCATTACATGCTAACATCATAAAAACAAAATAAAATGACTTTGTTGCAAGAGTATGGTAAGAATTTAAGAGCTTTATTTGTTCATTTAAAACAAAAAACAAAAAAGAGTATCCTTTAGATATTAGATACCGTATTTATAAAGTTAACAAGCCAATGCAACTCTAATAAAAGAAAATTAATAGCCTTTTCCACTAACTTCTAGAAAAATGACAGTGATATTGAGCGGACTATTGGCAATACCTTAAATTAGGAACATTGTACAACACTGATGATAATCTTATCACAATTTATCACTTAGATCAATGTGAATAATGTCCTTATATATTCAAAACCTGTATGAGGAAACTCACCCGTGTGAGTGCACTCAAAACATAAAAGCAATAGCAGGTAAATTATATTGAGTAAAATATGCATACGTGAGAAGAGTTTCTACTTTTCAAAATAAATGGGTCAAGAAATATGTCGTGAGTAGGGCATCAAGTCCTCAATGACGATTGCAAGCAAGATGAATAAAACCTTGCAGTTATTTCCATAGATCCGATATTAATGTCTACATTTCTTGATTTTGTTCAGCAGATTTCCCTTGTAATAAGTACATCCTCGTGGTTCTTGATATAAATCAAATATAAGCACAACCTGTGCAGTGAATATACATTTTATAGTCCATTGATATGCACATAGAGCTAACCAAAATCATCCCAGACGGGCATATATTCTCCCTTGGTTTAGGCAAATTGAGAGTACCTTGGTGCAAAGATTTATATAAGCCCTACATAACCTACAAAATACAAAAATATAAATATATTTTAAAATATAATATTATCATTGTCAACAGTGAGATCCTATTTACTATGACTAGATGTGAAAATATTCAAAATAGTGTCGTTTGTTTTAGGGGATGGAAAAAGAATTTGAACAACTAACATGATTTGTTTCTTTTCAAAATATCTCCTTACCGGTAGTAAAAAGAAAATTGTTTGTGATCAATTCTTTTTGTGTTCTGAAAAACAAACCTTCAATTTAATAGGTAAGGTCAGAAGCTAGTACAGCAGTTGTCATCTGTTAATCATTCCAAGGTCAGTAAAGCCTTATTATAAATGACTGCGACAAATTTCAAAATGTACATATACATTACAGAGTTTTTCTGCTGTACATGAATTCCTACAATAAGCGCTGAATTTTTAGACAAAGCAGGAATTAAGAGCAGGTAGAATTTAAATTGTGATCAGTGTCAGTAACCAGAAAACACATCTCTGAACAAATTTATAGCAGAACCTCGCTTTGATATATATCAGTTCTATTTGGATGTTGCGTTTTTACATTCATAGATCTTTTATTAGTTGACACAGTGATGACTGGTGAAGTTTGACTGGGCTCTAGCCAGGGCCGGACTGGCCCACTGGGATACCGGGAAATTTCCCGGTGGGCCGCGGCACCTGGGGGCTGCAGAGGTATGTGCCACCTGGTGGCCGGTCCGGTTGCACACTCAGAGGGGGCCGGCCGCTTTCCACGCTGGTGCCGTCGGGCCGGGTGGCAGCCTCGCCGGTCTGGCGGCACTTCTAATGCTGAGGAGGGAGGAGCATGAAGGAGGAGGGAGGAGCTCAGGAGCATGTCTCTGTACCATGCTCCCTCGCGGTTCCTGTGCTGGGAATGCTGTCCTGTTCAAATCTAGCTCCATCTCCAGTCATCAGTTATGGGAAGAATGGAAACTGCAGATATAATCATAACAGACAAATGCCCCAGCTGTCCCTGTGGATTAGCCTCCAGTGTTAGTTTATAATATGCATTTGTCAAGTCGGTAAATTATTATCCCAACATCCTTGGGTGTTTGGACAATAATCTGACTATGAACAGTTAAAAAGGTCATTTCAGGTTGGTTTAAGGCTTTAAAAGGGTAGACAAAGCCATAACTACAACATTGCCCATTTTTTGACAGTTCCTTGGTGCCCACAGCCTGGATGCTCACTCTCCATATTGCTAATTCACATGTGCGGCGATCACTGAAATTGCATTAGGACAACCTCATAAGAAAGCATTGGATCAATGCTTTCCTATGGGATTTTAGCTGACGCTGGATGTCCCCATTTACATAGTTGTAAATGTTAGAGAGTGTGAGTATGCAGGCATGCTAAAGTTGGGACAGTTTTTATTTACAGAAAGACAGCATGCTAAATGGATGGTGGATCTTGTTAAGATGACTGCCATAGTTTTTGTGTGGTAAAAATTATTTGCAATAGGGTGGTAAGCCAAAAACATGGTAAAAAGTAGATTAACATAATCCAGCCAAGTTTGTGTCAAATATAAATATATATATATACTGCCTGGCCCAAAAAAAAGTTACCACTTGGATTTAAGTAAGCAAATATGTAAGAGCCTCCTATCGGATAGTTACTGCCTGGGCGATTATCTTTCAGCTGGCAACAAGTTATTTAACCCAAACTGATGCAATGAGTAGCTTCTCATTTCTGAAACAACCATGTCGAAAGACACATCCCGTGGTCGTGGAAAAGATGTTAGTCTGTTTGAGAAGGGTCAAATCATTGGCATGCATCAAACAGAAAAAACATCTAAGTAGATTGCAGAAACTACTAAAATTGGATTAAGAACTGTCCAACGCATTATTAAATGTGGTCTGATGAGTCCAGATTTACCTTGTTGCAGAGTGATGGGTGCATCAGGGTAAGAAGAGAGGCAGATGAAGTGATGCATCCTAGTGTCTACTGCACAAGCCTGTGGGGGCAGTGCTATGATCTGGGGTTGCTGCAGTTGGTCAGGTCTAGGTTCAGCAACATTATGTACCCAAATAATGAGGTCAGCTGACTACCTGAATATACTGAATGACCAGGTTATTCCATCAATGGATTTTTTTCTTCCCTGATGGCACAGGCATATTCCAAGATGACAATGCCAGGATTCATCAGGCTCAAATTGTGAAAGAGTGGTTCAGGGAGCATGGAACATGATTTTCACACATGGATTGGCCACCACAGAGTCCAGACCTTAACCCCTGAGGTTGAATTAAGCAAGGTAGTTTACTAAAATATATCATTAATATACATTACATAAAGTCAGGGAAGGACAAGAGAAGAGGGGACATGGTAGATCTTTCTGACAGATAACACTGTGCTGCTTGTCACTAAAAGTTTAATAAGTCCTACTACACATTGCATAAGCGCACTTTTTTCTTTCAAGTGCTCAGTAACTCTGTAACTGAGATCTGAGACCTGCTGTAGCCATAGCCAGATTATCTGTTAAATGGCCATGGATGTTGCCTAGGACCCTGGGTTCTAATCCTCTACCCCTGTAAGCCAGAAGGGAGATCAAAAGATCTCTCTGTGAGGCCCTTTAAAAATCCTTCCCTGGTGGTCTGTAGTGTAACTCCAGTCCCACATGGTCCCAGCGCTCTGTGAGAGGGTCATAGCACAGGCGCCAGGTTTCACAAGCTGTGCTCTGACGCCATCACAGAATGAAGAAGGCACGCTCAGCACCCCACATACAGCACTCATCCACTTCAATACACAGAAACAGAGCCCAGGGCTCTAGGAGGGGGCCCCAGCCTGGCACCATGCTTAGAGCCCCGGGTACTTTTAATCTGTCTTTGGTTGTAGCTAGATGAAAGGTTGTGAAGCTTCACACACTAGGACTTTGGTTGTGACTCTAAGACCAAGCTGATACTGATTTCAGCCTGTAATGAAATAAATGTTATCCATGTCAGCTACTCTTTGGCTTTATATTTACTCCAGATTAATCATATTGCCAGCTGCACATGTAATAAGGAGTCTATCAGTAACCTACTGCTTTAACCTGTGAACACTGCGTGATGAGAGCTAACAGTGAAGAAGTCAGAAGTTTCATAATAGCAGTGACATTCACAAGAAAGGTAAAAATTACTTAGCAGGGGCACAACTGAAGATGAGATCAGGAAAGGGAGAACTAGGATGGACAAGAAAGCTACAAGCTAGGGTTAGATAGAGAGAGAGCTGGAGCATTTTACAGAGGCGTTGTACTGTGTGGTCATCTCTGTATTGCAGCTCTGTGTAATCATTAAATCACAGTGATCCAGGTAGTGTGAAGAAGCTATAGATATTATGCACTTATTATGCCTATCTATAGTCTTCCCAGTGCATTGTATGGGTATATTTGTGTTGTACTCAGCTCTGTGTTTTGTATCACTATTTTTTTCTCATCTCTGTCTGTGATATGGTTATCCCTGTATTGAACCTAACTCTGTTTATTGTATGAATATTGTATTATGCTCTGCTCCACGTATTGTGTTGGTATTTCCTTATAGAACAGGGTTCTCTGTATTGTAAGGGTAATGGGGTCTACCATTAGGGGTTGAGTTTATGAGTTTCAGCAGACAGATGCCACATGTCAGAAGATGGTTATATTAATTGGTATGTGAAACCACAGAAAAACAATAAAGTATGTTACAAGAAACTATGCATGGAATATGAAACTATTTAAGTTTGTCTGCATCACTATGAAAAAAAAAATATTTTTTATTTCCCCCCAATGCCCTTTGCAGACAACAAGTTTGCACAGTGAATTGTAATTGCACCTAAAACAGAAGCCTCCCAACCATCCCTACTGAGGTGAGGCAGTCCAAATCTTCAGATCCTGTCACAGTCCCGAATTAGGCCTCAATTTAATATTGTTGGATACGCTTTCCAAACGATTTAGTATTTTTGGATACACTTTTTAAATCCTTTTTTCAAGGAATTAAAATATCAAAAATGATATTATATATAAATAAAATATTAGCATAACAAAAACTATCGAAAAGTTACACAATTAAAATATGTTTTATAATCTTAGATCACTTTAAAAGTTTATACAAAATGATTTAATCAGTTTTCTAAGCTTATCCAACAATATTAAATTGATTTCCTGGTGTCATGCTTTTGAGGACACCAGGGAACTGTACCCAACAAGCATAGCGCCTGCAGTGACAGGTACTTATGGTCTGGAGCCAACAGAAGTACAGGCCAGAGGTGCCAGACTGCCTCCTCTGCATTACAGAGGGGCAGACTAAGTATGTCACATAATACTGTGAATTGTTTTGCATGTAGGCCCATGTGTGAACGCAGGTCACTTGCACACAGTCCCATATACATATACACTGTCAAATACAGCCACATGCACACAGTCCTTGGCACATAGTCAAGGTAGCATGACTTACCTTAACCGGCCTGTGCAGCCCTCTTCCTTCCTACCTCACGGTCCGTCCGCTCCACGCGGCTGTGCGGCATGGCACCTTCTAAAAATAAACCAACTTACTCTTTGACACCAGCGAATCGCTCCCCTGCATTTGCCGGCTCACAGCACTATGGGAGTGTGTCCTTAAGTAGAGTAAAGGCGTGACATCATGCCTGCCCTTAAAGTGACCACAACAGCATTTCAACCCTAATTTGTTTTAAAAAGCAATGATGACGTAGACCAAACAGTACACACATAAGCCTATTTAAGGCTTGCTTTGGCTCCTATTCTTTGCCCTGTCGTGGTTGCTGTATAGATCCTTGCTTTGTGCTCCTAGTGATTCCCTTGTGATTTTCTGTGTTTGACCTCAGCTTCGTATTGACCTCGTGATTTCTGGTATCCTGACCGGGCTTCGTATTTGACTTCATGAATTTCTAGTATGCTGACCCGGCTTTGTCTTTAGTATTTCTGTATTCCTGACCTTGGCTTATCCGGACCTTGTTTCTTGCTGTATTAATACGTTAAGTCCAGCAACTCTAAGGCTCGGTAATACGTCTTTCGGATCCACCTTTGTGGGTTTCCATTTTCCTGCTTGTTGGGGTACGACACCCTTGACAGTCACACACACAGGTACACATAGATAGTCAAACACACAGTTACAGACAGACACACACAGGTACAGGTAGTTACACACAGGCACATACACAGGCAGTCAGTCACATGCATACAGCCACACACACAGTTACAGGCAGACAGTCAAAGTTACAGTCACACACAAAGGCAGACAGTCACATACACACAGTTACACACACAGTTGCAGTCACACACAGGCAGACAGTTACACAGTCACACACATAGGCAGACAGCCACACTCATAGTCACAGTCAAATGCACAGGTAGACAATCACACACACAGTTATTGTCACACACAAAGACAGACACACACACAGGGAGAAAGTCAAACACATAGTCACAGTCACACACACAGGCAGACAATCACACACACAGTTATTGTCACACACATGGGCAGACAGTCACACACATGGGCAGACAGTACCACACACGGGCAGACAGTCACACAGTTAGACTCACACACATAGTTACAGTCACACACACATAGGCAGACAGTCATACACATAGGTAGAATGTCACACACACACACAGTTACAGTCGCACACATAGGCAGACAGTCACACACACAGTTATGATCACACACAGGCAGACAGTCACACACCCAGCTACTTCTTTCCATTCTCCTGCTGCTTCCCACTTCCTGTGCAGCAGTTGCCAGGCATCAGCTTCTAGGCGCTATTAGCTCCACCTCTCTGCCATTTAGCCCAACCTCCGCTGCATGTTAGCCCTGCTGCTTGGTAAGCCCTGCCCCCACTGCCTTATTTTCTTTAATAGTCCCAGATGATGGATTTCATTATACTCAACCAGGGACTATCAAAGCAAATAACAAGGCAGCGGGGATGGGACTTACTCAGCAGCAGGGTTTTCCTGCGCGTAGCTGGACCTACTTTAGCACCGACTTTACACCCAAGCATGACTTTTGTATTGCTCTATGGGCCTCAGATGCTCACGGCTGATGTTATGTGCCATTATTTGAACTATATACTGTAATATTTCTCTGATTATCTGTACTTCAAAACTCAATAAAAAATGTATACATTGAAAAGAAAACAGGAAAAATGCAGTTGGATAGAAAAAGATATGGAATAACAAGTATTAGGTATGGCAATATAACAATTTATTCATATAACTAAGGAATCTAGTTAATTAAAATATACAAAACAATAAGTGATATAAGCTAACATTTATTTATATTTTAAGTTATATCAAAATCAAGAGTCAAAAAGTCAAAAAGATATCAATAAAGAGACAATGTTGACAAAATACTAGACTGTACTGCGAAAGAATGGTTACATAATCTGGTAACATTTTTAACTGAAGACTTTGTGCTAACTATTTTTACAACCAAATTAATAGATAAATACATCTTTATTGTATATCTGCATGGCTTGACAATTTTAATTACCTTTCATTTCTGCTCTGCAAGTTATTTGTGGAAAAATAGTGACATCTAGTGGCTTAGACAGGTAAAGTTAGTAGACTTGGGCTTTTGTTTTTTCGGAATTGCTATTCGGATAAAATTATCACATTCTTCTGTTTGAATACCAATTCAATAAGTGGCTTAATGGAAGTGTGGAAGAATGAATGAACAAAGTAAATTCTTCCATGCACTGCTTTTCCATTCAAAAGACGTGGACAGCACGTGCATCTTACAACGGGGAAGGTAAGCTGATTAATGTGACATTACCTAGAAGGGGCTTGTACAATAGTGTGGGCTGAGTCTCTAGTTAAAAAAGCAGGCTGATGGAAATGCTATTTAAAGGGACACTATAGTAGCTTAATTTAGCTTAATGTAGTTGTTCTGGTGAGTATAATAATTTCATTCAGACATTTTAATGCAAACACTGCCTTTTCAGAGATAAGGCAGTGTTTACATTCCTCAGATGGCTTTTGGAGGTGCTTCCTGGTGCAGTGCTGCACAGTAGGCAGCACTGCCATTCAGTGTTTATACGCTCTTCATGGAAACACTAAATTTTCCTCATAGAGATGCAATGATTGAATGCATCAATATGAGGAGGTGCTGATTGGCCAAAACGGCATTTGGCCCCGCCCCCATTTTGCCCACTTAACAATTTCAGCCAATCTAATGCTTTCCCTCTGGGAAAGCATTGAATTGTCTTAAAAACGTAAATTATGATGTCACCAAGGAAGCAGATCGAGGACGAGAGGGACCCGTGCGGCACTGGAAATAAGGTATGTTTTAACCCCTCCTAAGAGGCATGGGGGGGCAAGCCACCACAATAGTAGTTTTAACACTATAGGTTAGGAATACATGTTTGTGTTCCTGACCCTACAGTGTTCCTTTAAATCAAAATCAAGGTTCTGTACAACTTGGAAACTAAGCTATGACAGATATACTGCTTTAGCCTCTGTCATTTCTGTGTGAGACTTTGAGATCCAAGTCACTCTCACAGCAGATATTTTCTTTCTGTTTTATTTAAAAGAGACAAGTTAAGCAGTGGCATACTAAGAGGAGGTGGTCCGCCCCTGGTTCCACTCACTAGGGGGCTGCCTGGGGACAGGGGCGTACCTGTAGTATTTGGCACCCGGGGGGGTTCCTTTATTTGGCACCCCCCCAACTTTGAAATGTTGAAAACCACTGCAATTTTTTTAATGTATTTGGCACTGAACACCGAAACAAACACAGACACACAAACAGATACACCAACACACAAACAGATACACATACAGATACACATGTATAAGTGTGTGTTTGTGTAGTGAATGCAGTGTGTTTGCGTAGTGGATGCAGTGTGTGCGCTTGTCTATATAATGTATGCAGTGTGTGTATAGTGAATGCAGCTTGTGTGTATAATGTATGCAGTGTGTGTATAGTGTATGCAGCTTGTATGTATAGTGTATGCAGTGTGTGTATAGTGTATGAAGTGTGCAGTGTGTATGCAGTGTGTGTATAGTGTATGAAGTGTGCAGTGTGTATGAAGTGTGCAGTGTGTATGCAGTGTGTATAGTGTATGACGTGTGCAGTGTGTATGAAGTGTGCAGTGTGTATGCAGTGTGTATAGTATATGAAGTGTGCAGTGTGTACAGTGCATGCTGTGTGTGTATAGTGTATGAAGTGTGCAGTGTGTATAGTGTCTGCAGTGTGTGTATAGTGTATGAAGTGTGCAGTGTGTATGAAGTGTGCAGTGTGTATAGTGTATGTAGTGTGTGTATAGTGTATGAAGTTTGCAGTGTGTGTATAGTGTATGTAGTGTGTAGTGTGTAGTGTGTAGTGTATGCAGTGTGTAGTGTGTGCAGTGTGCAGTGTGTAAAGTGTATGCAGTGTGTAGTGTATGCAGTGTGCAGTGTGCAAAGTGTGTGCAGTGTGTATAGTGTATGCAGTGTATGAAGTGTGCAGTGTGTGTATAGTGTATGAAGTGTGTAGTGTGTGTATAGTGTATGGAGTGTGTGTATAGTGTATGCAGTGTGTGTATAGTGTATGCAGTGTGTATATAGTGTATGCAATGTGTATAGTGTATGCAGTGTGTATAGTGTATGCAGTGTGTATAGTGTATGCAATGTGTATAGTGTATGCAGTGTGTATAGTGTATGGAGTGTGTGTATAGTGTATGCAGTTTGTATAGTGTATGCAGTGTGCAGTGTGTGTATAGTGTATGGAGTGTGTGTAAAGTGTATGCAGTGTGTATAGTGTGAGTATAGTGTATGCAGTGTGTATAGTGTATGGAGTGTGTGTATAGTGTGTGCAGTGTGTATAGTGTATGCAGATGCAGTGTGTATGTTGTGTGGAATAAGTGCTGCCACTTACCTGCCCGTCCCATTCTCCTAGACTGGTGGTCCGGTGGCAATGAAGAGGGGCCAAGTACTCTCCATGCTCGTTTCCCATCCAGCAACAGCAGCAGGGTCCTCTGTTCTCGCGATCCGCGAGAGCGTTGCCGCGGGTTGCCATAGCGGATCGCGAGAACAGAGGACCTACTGCTGCTGGATGGGAAATCGTGTGGATAATTTCATAAGCGGCCGGTCCCTTTACACAAGACACACGAGCGACTAAATGCCGCCCCTGTGAAAGTGCGCCCCGGGCACCCCCTAGTGAGCGGTACCCAGGGAGGACCGCCCCCCCCCCCTCTTAGTACGCCACTGCCTGGGGAGCACTTTCATGCCGCTTGCAGGAGTCTCCACGTTTGCTTCCTATCCAGCTATGGAGCATTGCCATGTCATGCGGATCGCAAGAACAGAAGATATGCTGCTGCTGCATGTGGAGACTCCTGGGCCCCTCTTCACTGGGCAAACATACTGTGCCATTGGACCACCAGGGAATGTAGTGTGTGTGTGTCCTCCCCGGACACAGGTAAGAGTCAGGGAGGGGACACACACACACAAACAATACACACTGCTCACTATAAACGCATTATACATTTACACACACACACACTGCATACACACTATACACAAACACACACACACTGAATACAGTACACAAACACATACACTACACAAACACACTGCATACAATAAACACACACACCTATACCTGTGTGTCTGTGTATCTGTATGTGTGTCTGTATATATGTATCTGTATGTGTGTCTGTGTATCTGTGTGTCTGTGTTTGTATCTGTTTGTCAGTGTATCTGTATATCTGTATGTGTGTCTGTGCCTATGTGTCTCGGTACATGTCTGTCAGTGTGTATGTATTTATATGTGTGTTTGTATCCGTGTGTCTCTATCTGTATGTGTGTCAGTGTTTGTCTGTATCTCTGCATGACTGTGTTTCTATGTATCTGCATGTGCCTGTGTATCTGTATGTCCCAGTGTGTGTGCATCTGTGTGTCTATGTATCTGTATGTCTGCCAGTGTGTGTATATTTGAGTATATGTGTATATGTGCAAACATCTCAGCATTTTGCCAACACTACACACAAATACACCCCTGCATCCAAATGTCAACACTACAAAAAACACATCACAAATTAAAAAAAACACACTACACAAAAATGCAAGGCAGGATTCAAATGCCAACACTACATGCAAACACACCCCTACATTCACTCACACATACTTCATACAAAAACATGCTTACATTCAAACACACAAACACTGCTCAGTGCTAAATACATTTAAAAAATGCAAACACTGCTCAATGCTAAAAACATTTAAAAAAAATTTGAGGTTTTTTTAACATTTTAAAATTGAGGTGGGGAGGGGGGCTGCCAAATATAAGATCCGCCCGGGTGCCAAATGCTTCAGGTATGCCCATGACGCTAAGACATATTTTCTCTTCTGTACTGTGCAATATTGCACAAAACAGCTTGCATTGCAGGAGCCAAGTACACTTTTTTGCTATTTTTTTCTACATTTAAATTAATTAATGCTTATTTAGTGGACCAACAAGAGTCCTTTAGGTTAGAATTTGGGGTTGCCTGAAGATTTCTGTCCTAAAGGGGTATATGAGTAGGTTAGACTAGACTAGATCTAGCTCTTAGGCTCTTTTAAATTAATTTAAAAGGGATACAGTTAGTTCAACTGAATTTTTGTGGTGCACAGCAATAATCCAATAATCCAATAATCTATTTCATTCTATTCTATTCTGATTTTAAGAGGGTAGTTTTACTCCTCATTGACACTTCAATACCTGTAGTACCCTTAATTCACTTACCTAATTCCAGCGTCTTAGTCCCTCGATGTTGGGGACCTAATGCGCATGTGCAGAAATCGCCCTTAGGACTACCTCATAAGAAAGCATTGAATCAATGCTTTCCTATGGTGTTTTAGCTGATGCTGGATGTCCTCATGAAGAACGTGAGGACGCCCAGTGTTAGTCAGGCAACCATAAGTCATCCAATAACCAGGAAGTGCCTCTAGTGGCTGTCTGGTAGAAAAAGTGAAAAACTGGTTAACTGGTTAAGATAACAATATACTGTATTCATAATTGAGAGGTCACACAATTTCAAAGATTATGTGTGCCCTATAGACAGATTGATAAACATATGTAAAAATGATAATAATTAGTGGTTTTGGTATTCACGTTTTAAAGATGTACAGGAAGTTGGTAAATAGTATTCCTGAATGAATAACAAGATCGTCAAAACGATACAATATTTTGATGTGTTTTGGGGGTCTTTTTTTTCTCTTATTTCTGTGAGAGGAGTCAGAAAATTACAATTAAAATTTTTAATGTAGTATGTTTGGATATTACAGGTCTAAGGTGGAGATAAACATAAGGAATAACTGGGCTCTATTGATAAACTACTACTTAATATACATATAAACATGTGATCTTGCTATTCAACTTTCATAGAAATATAGATATGTGATAAACGTAAATAGTATAGCTGAACGAAAAAATAGGATTGTCACAATGATGCAATAATTTATGTACTTTTGAGGTGTTTTTTTTTTGTATACTATTAAAATACAAGAATAGGAATAGGAGGGATACATAGAATAGGAAAGGGCAACTGGTTGTTAGAAATAGTAATTATTCAGGATTTATAAGAACTATATAGACAAAGTGATAGACAAAGAGGAGAGTGAGAGAAGGGAGTAGGGAGCAGGAAAAGGAAGAAAGAAGGAACAAGACTAGAATAATTACAATTATTTTAACTGAAAAGTAAATAGGTTCACTACAACCTAACCTTTTTGGCAATCTTCTGTTCCACATGCTTTATGGACATAGGATGATGAGAAATTACAATTTTAAGAAATAGATGAGTCATAATTGACACACCTTTACATACAAACATAAACAGGAATATGAAAAGAGGTAGCGATAAATTAACTACTGAGGAGCAGAGCCTGACCTTGAGACGGAGCAGATGCTTTTTTCCACGAGCTCCTCATCTAATTCTGATAAAAGCCTGATTTTAGGAGAATAATCTGCATGAAACCTGACACAATTGTCGATATCTACCTCAGATTGCTACCCATACTGACATATGTTTGTAACAAAAAACCCTATTATTGCCTGGAAACCCTAACTCAACCGTATGCACAAAAAACCCTGTTCAGTCCCTATATTTGCTTCATGGAGCTGAGAACAAAGACCTTAATTTATTTGCATTCACTCAAAGTGACTAATCGTGTATTTAGCCATAACCGTTCGGATACCGAATATTCTGTCGAACGGCCGACCACCAAGCAGGAGTGTGGCACCAATTAACCCTCTTGACCTGTAAAAACCGCAAACACCTCAACCTCAACTCAGCGGTGTTTGGTCGTCGACCGCGTGGAACTGATTTTGGCTACCTTTTGCCACGAACACCGCTGAACTTCTACCTTCTGTGCATTCGACTAGAATCATACGAACAAGGTGCTAATTTGTGAGTTTATTCATCCGAACAATCTGCATCCATTGATGGCAAGCACGAATGGTTCTGTTCGTGTACTTTGCACTTATAAAGGGAAAATAGACCAACCACATAGACTGAATTTGTGGAACTGCTTTGGGCAGAGAAATGTGCGAGCGGTCGGTCACCTACACCTTTTTACTAACTCCCGAACCACTGGTCCAATTCAAGTCATTTTTGGATATGTTGTTGCCCTGATTGCACTGGTTTTAAAATGTTACAATCCTATGCATAGTTTTAGAGTTATGGAAAATGTGAAAAAGTATATTTTTTAGCTTGGAGATAATTGAGCTGATATAACTATTAACTCAATTATCTCCAAAGCAGAGGGGAGGAATGTACTGTAATTAATGGTTGTACTTTTACTGTAAATCTGTCACTGATTGGCTGCTGTATTTCCATTGTCAGTGCCCCACCAGGTTCAGTAGGTGGTAACTTTACTGTAAAACCTGCATAAAAGAAACTGCTTGTGTGGTCATTAAATCAGTTCTGCTTAAACATTCAAAACGTAGCCTTGTCTCGTTATTGAAAGGGAACCTGCTCAGCTTAATCACTAGCTCTTTTAAGAGCTCTGCTCCTCTCTCTACTCTGATCCAGTGGATGGGATATCGCAACTACACTACAGCACAGCATCTTGCTGGGAAGAAGGACGTCTCCAACGGCAGATACCCCTCTACAATCTGGGTAGCCCCTACACCGTTCTTCCAGGCTCCCAAGGGGAAAAGGCAGAAATGCAGGTCCGGGGCCTACCATCGCCCTACAGACTTTGACTGGATTCATCTACTCAACGGCCAGGGGACCCAAGGAGTGCCCACATAGGGCACAACACCCAGTACTTCACAACCAGAGCACTCACCTAATATGGGGCGGCGGTCCCAAAGACCACAATCAGACCTACCCTCAGAATCGAGGAATATAGGTACTCTTCTCCAGCGGCAACCCCAGCCTAAAATGGTGGCACCAGGGGATCGTGCAAATCCAGATGCTGGCACGAAGCCAGTCGACTCACGGGGCCCCACACAGGTTGAATCTACCTTGGGGACTGACCCAGCAACAGCAGCCCATTACCAAACAGGACTTCCACAACCTACTGTTGGAAATGAAAAACCTGCTGGTGGCTGGTGTAGCGGTTTGCAAGGCCGACATACAGACTATTACAGACAGGGTCAAGTCAACAGAGGAGGACGTTGCTGTACTCAAACAGGGTATGTCTTCCCTAACAGACTGCATCTAAACCATGCAAGCCTCACAAATGGCGCTGTCACTACAATAAACAGCTTTGGAAGACAAGTCCCGGCGCAATAACCTCAAAATCAGGGGTATCCCCGATGGCCAAAGTTAGTGTTAATATTTATTTGTGTGTGAAAAATGCAAAAAACTAATTTGAATGCCAATTTTGGACAGTGTTTATGACTAAATGGCTACTATAAAAGACTGGACATACCCCATTTGCAATACCTTGGGTTGTCTACTATTGCAAATGGTATGCCATCATGGGGGTAATTTTCATTTCTGGGCTACCATACGGTCTCAAAGGCAATGTAACCAATCTGGCTAATTTCAATGTGAAAAAACTGAAACACAGGCCTTATATTTGACTATGTAACTTTTAAAAAACACCATAAAACCTGTACATGAGGGGTACTGTTATACTCGGGAGACATCGCTGAACACAAATATTCATGTTTCAAAACAGTAAAATGTATCACAACAATTATATTGTCTGTGTAAGTGGCATTTGTGTGTGAAAAATGCAAAAAAAAGTCACTTTCACTGCCGATATCATAGTTGTAATACATTTTACTGTTCTGAAACACTAATATTTGTGTTCAGTGTAGTCTTCCGAGTAAAACAGTGCCCCCATGTACAGGTTTTATGGTGTCTTGGAAAGTTACATTGTTAAATATAGTGCTAGCAAATTAAATTCCCTGGACTTTCGGCCTGGGTTGTCAGGCAGGTCCCGCAAATTGTAATTAATAAAATTACCTAATTATGTAAAATCATTACATAAATATATACGTAGAATTATTATTTATACATATATATTTTTGTAAACAGTTGCAAGAAAAAGTATGTGAACCCTTTGGAATGATATGGATTTCTGCACAAATTGGTCATAAAATGTGATCTGGTCATCATCTAAGTCACAACAATAGACAATCACAGTCTGCTTAAACTAATAACACACAAAGAATGAAATGTTGCCATGTTTTTATTGAACACACCATGTAAACATTCACAGTGCAGGTGGAAAAAGTATGTGAACCCCTAGACTAATGACATCTCCAAGAGCTAATTGGAGTGAGATGTCAGCCAACTGGAGTCCAATCAATGAGATGAGATTGGAGGTGTTGGTTACAGCTGCCCTGCCCTATAAAAAACAAACACCAGTTCTGGATTTTCTTTTCACAAGAAGCATTGCCTGATGTGAATGAGGCCTCGCACAAAAGAGCTCTCAGAAGACCTACGATTAAGAATTGTTGACTTGCATAAAGCTGGAAAGGGTTATAAAAGTATCTCCAAAAGCCTTGCTGTTCATCAGTCCACGGTAAGACAAATTGTCTATAAATGGAGAAAGTTCAGCACTGCTGCTACTCTCCCTAGGAGTGGCCGTCCTGTAAAGATGACTGCAAGAGCACAGCGCAGACTGCTCAATGAAGTGAAGAAGAATCCTAGAGTGTCAGCTAAAGACTTACAAAAGTCACTGGCAGGGGGCGTGTCCGGCAGCCGGCCAAGATGGCAGTGTGAACCCGGAGCTCCTCGTGGCGCCCGCACCGAAACCGCACCGACCAGCTCATCCCGCTCGCAGCACACACCAAATGGGACGCACAAAGAAATCCACCGACACAGGAAGCACCCCGAGGCCCGCGGGTCCCGGAGGGGACCACACTATCAGGTCCTACATGCACCCCGCTACCCGCGCGCATTCCCCGCAGCCGGAAATGGAGGCCGCAAACCAAGCGCCGGACTCCACTCCATCCACCCCGGCCAGGCACTCACCAGCCTTATCTGCTGGCTCAGAACCCCAGATGTCGCAGGAGGAGGGTTGGAGGGAGATACTGCCCAACCTCCTAATGAAAACGGACATTGAGGCCCTGTCAGACCGCCTGGGCCGGGTGGTACGTGAGGAGGTAGCGCAACTCCGGGCAGACATGGCTACCATAGAGGCCCGCATGTCTGTGGCGGAGGCAGAGACAAAGGCCCTCCGGACAGACCTGGAGCACACCAATATGACCGTCACGAGCCAAGACGCGGACATGGCGTACCTAACCACATGGGTAGATGACCTGGACAACCGCGGCCACAGGCTGAACATACGCGTCCGCGGGGTGAGAGAAGGAGGCCCGGTGGAGAATATCCCTGACATCCTGCGGCAACTATTCGCACAGGTACTGGGGGGTCAGCAGATACCCAGAATAGGCCTGGTAAGGGCACACAGGGCCCTAAGACCCATGCCGGCCCCAGAAGACCAGCCCAGAGACATCATTTGCTGCCTGGATAACTACCAACTAAAGGAGGAAATACTGCGCACAGCACGCCGCATGGGAACCATACGCCTAGAGGGGCAAAACATATCCATCTACCAAGACCTGTCCCGCTACACACTACAAGCAAGACGTGCTTTACGCCCTGTGACCTCGGCGCTACAACAAGCAGGAATTACGTACCGCTGGGGCTACCCATTTTCCCTGACAGCCAGACAGGGCCCGGATCAACTAACGCTGAGAAAAGCAGAAGTCCCAAGCTTTCTACGCACCCTAGGCCTCCCGCCAATACAGGTCCCTGATTGGCTAACAAGGTCATTCCTCCAGCAACCACCAGGACTGCAGCAACCACGCAGACAGGATCAAAATCCTCAAGGGCCCCAGCACCAACGCCGCCGCGACTGGAATCCGGGCCAGGTGAGGCGTGAGCGGTAAAAAGACCATCAAACAACCAGGGGGGGACTAAAGGGCGGCAGCGAGAACACACCGAACTGTGAGTACCAACTATAGACGCACACACAAATATTAGCTAGAAAGATTGGGGAGGGATAGGATAACCGAGAGGTCTGAGGGGACTACCGCAAAATACCATCCGCAACTTTGAACTAGAAGGGAGGGAACTGGACTATTGGGGTGGGGAATGGGAGCACGGGTCGGGCCAGGCCAAGGGGCCGGAGAGGTTATGGACGAATTCACACCTGGCGCCCAAGCTCTACGGAACCGCTTGGCACACTGGAAGGTCACAGAACTACACACACAAATGAAACCACACTAGGGGCGGGAGGGAGGGTCAGGTGAAAAGGGCAGGGAGTGAAGGGCACGGGCTCCACGAGCACAAAGTGCGAACACAGACGGTAGTAAGCACACAGATGGAGGTGGGAGGAAGGAGGGCAGGGGGAAGAAAGGAGGGAAAGGGGAGACAATGGGAGCACGACAGAGGCGAGGGGGGGGAGGGAGGGAAGGTATGGAGGAGGGAGGGAAGGGATCACTAGAACCCTAATGCTAGCCCCGGGGCGCCCCAGGAACGGCGAGAGGAGAATGGGAGACCACAGGCAACAAGAGCAGAAGAGGGGTGACAAAACGAACTACGATGCAGTTAAGGGGTTGTAACCTATGCATGCATGCTAATTGCGATATATAGGATGTATAAGATGCCACACGCACACTGCACCCGCCATGCACGCACAGCGCCTCAACGCCCACAGACGCGGCGCCAGCAGGCCCCTTGACTAGCGCTCCCACACACTCGATAGACGGACCTAAAGCATGATACGATAAGGAGACTCACTAAGACGCCGCAAAGGCAAAAACCGCCCCACCACCACCCAAGCCACACAATATCAGTATGAGAGACGCTAAACGAAGTACGATATAATACCCCCAGGGCAGACCCGAGTGACATGCCACCCCATGACCCCGACAAACCAATGAGAACAACCAAACCATCACGGCACATGACCGACCACCAAAAACTACACAAGGCCCACGAAAAATGCCCCCCCTGGCAAGGCCGCGCCCGCGCATAGGCTGACAGGACGACCACCTCACCAGACCACCATAAGGCAGCTCAGAAAACAGCGCCGCCACGCACTAGGTACACCAAACGACCCATCCACGCACCACACCGAGAGAACGAGCGGATGCACCGATCACATAGCCACTAAAGAGACGGGAAACCACACACCAAATCATACTCCAAAACACAAACACCCCTACAGACTCGGTAGGGAAAGCTCAGACACACGGCAGGACTCCCCCGTAGGACCAGGACACACGGCCCCCTTCGCAGAAAGGGACGTACACACCCTAAAGATGACTAGGTCCCTCCGACAGGCCGGACACTTAGTCGCACCGACAGGTTAATTGTCCATTACCCTTCACTGACACTGATCCCCAAAGGCAGTGCACACACACACAGGTAAGATACACCACCCACACACACACACACACAACTACACGACACATCTCGCACAAACACTTGTGAGCCCGACATTACCCACCACCCTCTACCCCCATCCCCAGCTAAATCCACCAGTCCCCCCTGGCCGCCCGTGGGATGCCGGCCCCGGGGCCAAACGGATTCGCGCGGGAAGACCTGACTATCGTCTCATACAACGTGCACGGCCTGAACATCAGGGAAAAACGAACAAGACTGTTACGAGACCTAAAACACTACAAGGCGTCAATAGCCTTCCTGCAAGAAACCCACTTTCAAGAGGGAAGAGCACCGGCCCTGAAAGACCGCAATTTCCACATGGGATACATTAGTAACAACCCGGACAAGCGCATGCAGGGAGTAGGCATTCTTTTCTCCAGGCGTACCCCATACGCAGAGAAAGCTACCATCAGATGCAGCCAAGGTAGGTATGTTTTCACCAAAGGCACGATCCTGGACCAAACATACACATTCGCCAATGTGTATGCCCCAAACACAAAGCAACACCAATTCCTCGGACGCGCACTGACCACGTTGATGAAGTTCACAGAAGGCACACTAATAATAGGCGGAGACCTCAATCTGGCATTACACCCGGACCAAGATTCCTCGTCCCCACAAAGCGCAACCCCACACAACAGATATGCGAATACCCTGCGTCTCCTCCATCACCACCAATTGGCAGACTGCTGGCGGGCGTTGCATCCAACAGATCGCGACTACACATTCTACTCCAGGACCCACGCAACATACACAAGGCTTGACTACTTCCTCACACCGCACCCGAACCTGACTCTGCTCACCGCCGCAGAAATCCTACCGATGACATGGTCAGACCACTGCCCAATCCGCATGCGGATGAAATCGCCGCTGTTCAGACCCAAACAAATGTCGTGGCGGCTGAACGAATCGCTGCTTTCCGACACGACAGTGGTAGATAAAATCAGTGAATCCATACGAACATACTTTGCGGAAAACGAAACTGACGACCTGACGCCACTAATGTGCTGGGAGGCACACAAAACTGTGATCCGAGGCCAGATCATCGCATTCAGCGCATCACTCAAAAAGACGGCGACACAAGAGATCCTCGACCTCGGCAGAGACATAGCAACCCTGGAGGCGCGACATAAACGCACCCTGGACGCGTCAACGTATAGGGACCTGATAACCAAACGGGATCAACTCACCACACATCTCAACCGCTCGATACAACGCTCGTACCAACACTTCAAACACATGATACACGAACACGGGGACAAATGCGGGAGACTACTTGCAAACCTCCTCAAACAGCGCAGGACCCAACTCTACATCCCGAAAATCAAGGACGCCAGACAACAACTCAGACACAGGCCGGACCACATATCCGCAACATTCCGAGCATACTACCAGAACCTGTATAACCTCCGCCAAACAGCCCCAGGAGCTCCACGGACGAACATCACATATCAGGGACTACCTGGCCTCCGCGAACGTGCCCGACATAGGAGACGTAGCACGGGAAGCGTTGGAAGCACCCATAACACCAGAGGACATCGCATATGCCATCAAGAGGGCGAAAACCGGCAGGGCACCAGGACCGGACGGCCTTCCCCTCCAATACTACAAGACATTTACACAGGTAACGACACCGAAACTCCTGGTGGCACTTAATTCCATCCAAGAAGGAGCCACACCGACGGCCCAATTCACCTCGGCCAACATCACCCTACTCCCGAAGGAAGGGAAGGACCCAACACTGTGCCCCAGCTACCGCCCGATATCTGTGTTAAACACAGACCTCAAGCTCCTCGCAAGCATCCTCGCGACCAAACTGGCGCCACTGCTCCCCGCGTCAATCCACCCAGACCAAACGGGATTCATCCCAGGCAGGGAAGTGAGGGACAACACCATTAGAGCCCTGAATATCATAGCCCACGCCAAGACGATAAAGACGCCAGTACTACTCCTGTCTACAGACGCAGAAAAAGCGTTTGACAGAGTAGACTGGGACATGATGTTCACAACACTGCGACAATTCGGTGTCGGGGCGAAGTTCCTCACCTGGGTGATGGCACTCTACACTAACCCGTCAGCAAGGCTCAGGATCAACGGCGCACTATCGGACCCGTTCCACATCCTCAACGGAACCAGGCAAGGATGCCCGCTCTCACCCTTACTGTTTGCTATGACGCTGGAGCCCTTTCTTAATAAGATCAGACAAAACGCGGACATACAAGGAATGGGGATCGGAAACATGCACCACAAAATCATGGCATACGCGGACGACCTGTTGTTTGTGGTCACGAACCCAGAGACCTCCCTTAGGGCCATACAGACAGAATTTGAACTATATGGCCGACTTTCGAATCTCCAAATCAATCACTCGAAGTCAGAGATCCTAAACGGTCAACCACGCATTGAAAGCGACGCTCCAGAGACAACACCCATACCGCTGGTGCGACCATAGAATGAGGTACCTGGGGGTCTGGCTCACACCCAACCCAGCAGACTTATACGCCCAAAACTACCTCCCAATGCTGAGAAAAGCAACGGAGGAACTGCACAAATGGAGCTCCTATTACATATCATGGCTGGGATGGGTGAACGCGGTCAAGATGACGCTGCTTCCAAGCTACTGTTCATATTCCAAACAGTCCCGATAACAGCTCCACCATCATTTTTCACGGCACTGAAAACGGAAGTCCGCAAATTTATATGGAAAGGCAGGTCTCCCCGGATAGCACACGCCCAACTAATCCTGCCCAAACTCCGGGGGGGATTGGCACTGCCGGACTTTGAGAAGTACCACCACGCGGCGCACCTCACAAGAATCATCAGTTGGACAGTGGCAAGCGGCGCAAAACTGTGGACCCAACTGGAATCAGACACGACCAACTGCGACCTCAGGACACTACCCTGAATCCCAAAAGCCACATACAAACACAAACACATCAACAACCCATTCGTGGCAGCCACCATGCAAGTCTGGCACAGACAGGGCACAAAGCAGTACCTGACGACGGACCCCGGCCCACTCCTCCCACTGAGAGGCAACCCAGACTTCCCGGCAGGGGACATGGGCCCAACCCCGCACCCAATAGGACACAAGCCAATCATCCGCATAAAGGACATCCTCCGGAACCCCTTCGACATCCGACCACTACACGAACTATTCCCAGACAGACCACTTACCTTCGCACACACACTCCAGAGGGCGCAAATGGCGCAATACGCTCAATCCATCCCCCAGTAACCATCCCTCCTGAGGGAACCAACCACTTTCGAACACCTCTGTCTGCAAGACCAGGAACCATCACAAGCCATATCACAGATCTACTTGACCCTAATCACGAGCAGATACCTACTGGCACCCCCATGCATCAGACAGTGGGAGGAGGACCTGGACGAGCACATAACAGAGGCAGACTGGGACACGATCATCACCTTGATACAGAAGACACCGGGCTCAGCACGCCTACAGGAAATTTCCTACAAGATCCTCACTCGGTGGTACCTGACACCATCAATGCTCCACGCAAGGAACCCAGAGGTGCCGGACACCTGCTGGAGGTGCGAGGAGGCAGTAGGCACATTCAAGCACATTTGGTGGTCGTGCCCCAAGATCCGTCCATACTGGGAGACGATTGGGAAGACTATACACGAAGTAACGGATGAATTACTGCCAGAGACACCAGCCGCCTTCCTCCTACACAAAACCACCATGCCAACACAGGCATACGTCAGATCCATCATCCCCAGACTGCTCAACGCGGCCAAGGCGACCATCCCCATCTTCTGGAAACAAACAGCTACGCCCCCACTGAAACGATGGGTAGCAGAAGTGGAAGCGACACGAACGTTCGAAGACGTGAAAGCCGTCACCACGCGACAAAGAGAACGCTACACACAACGCTGGTTCTACTGGCTACGCCACACCACGTCCGACCCCTTCCAACGCCGCCTTGCGGCAGACACCCCCGAGAGGAACAAGCAAGAAAGCGGCAGGCCAGAGCGGGGAGCCGAGAGGCCCGGGGGCTGAGCGGAACGGGGCGGCGACGGGGGACTGGATAACAGGCCACCAACCCACACCCCCCCCCACTTACCCTCCCAGGACACGGCCACACACACTTCCGATCGAAAAATTACTTCAGACACAAAAGATAGCCACATAACCAGGCGACGAGACAGGTGACACATAATACGACAATGAACAACAACACGCTGAGGAGACACGTGCAAGACTTATCAACTACACACAACACAGATACCTGAGAATTTACCGAGGGGCTACAACGGCCAAACATGGACAGAACAAGACGGAACAACGTAGCACATATAACCCACGTTACCGCTTAGACCACGGGAGGCACGGGACACATAACTAAACCCAATAGAAAGTTGGGATGCACACGAGATAGCAACAGACCCGGCACAATACACGACAACAAGCAGGGAAAAAAGACGGGACAGAGGGAAACACGACCGAGACACGCCAAGACGCCATCTGAACGGTAACAACCCAGACGCCCGAAACGCACCGAGCATTCACACTACACACCCGCACAACACTGAACCACACACAGCTCTATGAACATGTTCAGCGCACGCGGCGCAGACAGACACCTCTATAGATACCAGGAATACACACCTCACCCAGCGAACGACACTCACACACAACTCAAACCAAACACAGCACACAAACTATGATCACTAACAAGGATGCAATAGACATGCCCGAACAGCCTCTACGCAGGCACCTATACGCAGGGCCGGCCTTAGGGGTGTGCGAGCTGTGCGGCCGCACAGGGCGCCATGGTGCAGGGGGCGCCCTGCGGCCGCATAGCTCACACGGCATGTCTGTTAGCCGCAATGCTAACAAGGCATTTGCCTTGGGCGGCATTTTCCAGGGGGCGGCAAAAAAAGCCGCCCCCAAATGCCCAAGGCAAATGTCTTGTTAGCCTTGCGGCTAACAGACATGCTGGGCGGTCGGGAGGCGCTGGCGGGCGGCTGGCGAGGGAGCACTTCCTCTGAGCTGTATGCTCAGCTCCCTTGCGCGCCGCAGAGTGAGGCTGGGAGCCGGAATATGACGTCAGCTCAGAGGAAGTGCTCCCTCGCCAGCCGCCCGCCCAGCCCAGCAGCCACTGGACCACCAGGGAGGAAGAGACCCCCCCCAGCATTCCCAAAGGTAAGGAGTGTCTAAATAAATTTTAAAAAATTTGTTAATGTGGGTGAGTGTGTGTGTATGTTAGTGTGTGTCTGTGTCTGTTAGTGTGTGTGTGTGTGTGTATGTTAGTGTGTGTGTGTGTGTATGTTAGTGTGTGTCTGTGTATGTTAGTGTGTGTCTATGTATGTTAGTGTGTGTATGTGTCTGTTAGTGTGTGTCTGTGAGTGTGTTTGTGTGTCTGTGAGTGTGTGTGTTTGACTGTTTGTCTGTGTGTGTGTGAGTGTGTGTGGCTGTTTGCCTCTGTGTGTTTGGCTGTCTGCCTGTGTGTTTGTGTGTGGCTGTGTGTGTGGCTGTCTGCCTGTGTGTGTGTGTGTGTGGCTGTCTGCCTGTGTGTGTGTGTGTTTGTGTGTGACTGCCTATGTGTGACTGTCTGGGCAGACTAGATGGGCCGAATGGTTCTTATCTGCCGTCACATTCTATGTCTGTGTGTGTGTTTGTGTGTGGCTGTCTGTGTATGACTGCCTGAGAGTGTTTGTGTGTGTGTGTGTGTATGGCTGTCTGCCTGCCTGTGTGTGTGTGTGTGACAGGGTGTGTGGGAAGGGGTAAGGAGTGGGGGAGGGGGGGGGGGCGCTGTGAAGATTTTTTGCACAGGGCGCCCAAATGCCTAAGGCCGGCCCTGCCTATACGTCACCTCTGATGCTAGGTGAAATGAGCCTTGGCGCAGGCGATAAAACACTACGATAGACGTATTGAGAAACACGCCTCTGCGCAGGCAACTAAATAATATGTTAGATGCAGGGTATGAAACGCCCCCGCGCAGACACCTGACAGCTTCGATTAATACAACGAGGAACACACCTCCACACAGGCGATCGACTGCAATGTGTACAGGCGACCGTAAACCGCATCCACGACATGACACGGATAATAATGTCCGCAACAAAATTACATTAGTCACAAATAACCGCCCCTGGGATAGCTATGTGAGAGGTCAAAAGCATAGCACTTTCATTATCCACCTAGGTAAAGTAACTAAACGACGCAAGCCTTTACATGCTCCTCAAGGTACCATTGTAATTCCACAAGGGCCAATTCAGAACCACCATACACTGTTGTTTGCAATACACAATTATTGTTCTGTTACTAGACATGTATGTCGAAATGTTAATTCAGAATACTGAGGTTATGTGTTAGATTTTTGCTTAGACATAAGCACCCATGCAAAGTTTATGTACGATAAAATGACCTGATAAATTTGTGTGTTATTCGTGTGGCATTTGTGTGTTATTAGTTTAACCCCTTAAGGACCAAACTTCTGGAATAAAAGGGAATCATGACATGTCACACATGTCATGTGTCCTTAAGGGGTTAAGCAGACTGTGATTGTCTATTGTTGTGACTTAGTTGATGATCAGATCACATTTTATGACCAATTTGTGCAGAAATCCATATCATTATATATAATTTTTCAAAATTATTTTTATTTATATATATATATATATAGTGATATATACGTATATACTTGTGTATATAGATATATATATATATTATTTCATTCTAGGTGTATTTTGATATCAATATATACATATTAATTTTAAAATACAGTTAGAACGAGATTATTTATTATTATTTTATTTTTAACATATTTACATATTTATTTTATATTATATATAAATTCATATACTGATAATTATATATATATATATATTTAATCAATATCATTCTACGTGTTTTTTTATATTAATATATATAATTATATATATATTAATATTAAAATGCACTTATACAGTGTATGTGTGTGTATATATATATATATATATATATATATATATATACTTAGATCATATATATAACAAATATATATATATATATATATATATATATATATATATATATATGATCTAAGTATATATTATTTAATTTTAAACTATTTTAAAAATGTTTATTTTTTTTTCAGGCACTCCCCCTGCTGGCATTGCTATGCTGTCCATGTGTTTTTGAGGTCCTCGCAAGGGATGCCAGGTGAGTCCTCCCCACCGCTATCGCCAGCGTGGGATCGCCTACGACCGGGTAAGAGCGGATCCCCAAGGACAGCATACAATGCCCACCGTCCTTAACCCCTTAAGGACACATGACATGTCTGACATGTCTGACATGTCATGATTCCCTTTTAGTCCAGAAGTTTGGTCCTTAAGGGGTTAAGGGGTTAAATACTTTGTTATTATTATTTATTATCTAAGCCAAGGAGGTGTGCCAGGGATCGGAGTCAACCGCCACCCTAGCCAATCAGCATCTTCTCATACAGATGTATTGAGTTAATGCATCTCTTTGAGGAGAGTTCAGTGTCTGCATGCAAAAGGGTGGAGGAGTGGCCACTGGAAGTGTCCCTACGCTATAATGTAAACCCTGCCTTTTCTCTGCCTTTTACTTGTACCTTGGCCAGAATAGACATGTGTATGGGAGATAGCAGACTTGTAAAATTGATAAAAAAAAAAAAAAAAAAAAACTATATTGATTAGAGATAATACCTGGTTGGACAATAAAACTAGATTACCTGATAAAGAAAACTCCACCTCCATGGAGACTAAGGCACAGACTATTAAACACCACATAGAGACTTTATTAAACTCTGATGTCGGATGAGACTTCCAGAGAAAACCTCTGGACCTCTTATCTGCAGACAATAAAAGTGATTAATTTAATTCATTTAAAGAATATCAAGATCTGACAAATAAAAAAACGTATTGGAAAGAATGGAGTTCAACCTTTGTAAGATATGAATTGAATAGTATATATTAAGAAATAAAAATCAAATAATAAAATCCAAAAACCACCTGAGAACAGAGAAAGATATTAAATCAGGAAATAAACAACACAACAATGAATATGCAATCAACAGGTTAGACAATGTGAAATCACCAATCCCGAAGGTTTTTTCTAACGCATGTTATAAAGTGTTTAAGAAGGGAATCTTATCTCATTTAAGTTCCACATTTAATGGGATCACAATAAGAGGGGGATTGGGGTAGGAATCTGAGGAATTATTACGAGCCAATTTTGTACCAATCTTAAAACAGGACAAACCGCCTACAGATTTATCTAATTTCCGGTCAATCAACATGGATATTAATGGGACACTATAGTCACCAAAACAACTTTAGCTTAATTAAGCAATTTTAGTGTATAGATCAGTGGTTCCAAACCTTTTTTCACTTGAGTACCTTTTGGCAGCCCATTTCAATAAATTGTAACCCTCATATTAGCAAAAAGTTTGAAATAACAGCAACTATATTAATAACAAATTTAGACGTTTTCACTGCCCATCTCCCCCTTTTCTCTGCCCCAGGCTCCACTCCTCCTCCTCTGCTTCAGAATCTCTCGGCTTTTCCCCTGTCCCGGGCTCTCCCTTCTTCTCTTCTGCCCCAGGCTCTCCCGGCTCTTCCTCCGCCCCAAGCTCCGCTACTCTTCCTCTTCCCCAGGCTCACCTGCTCTTCTCCTTCATCTGCCCCAGGCTCACCTGCTCTTCCTCTGCCTCAGGCTCCCCTACTCCTCCTCAGCCCCAGGCTCCCCGGCTTCTCCTCTGCCCAAGGCTCCACTACTCCTCCTCTGCTTCAGGAACTCCTTACTCTTCCTCTGCCCCAGGCTCCCCTACTCCTCCTCTTCCCCAGGCTCCCCTACTCCTCCTTGGCCTCAGGTCACCCTGCCTCTCCTCTGCCCCAAGCTTCCCCTGATTCTCCTCTGCCCCAGGTTCTCCCTGTTCATCATCTGCCCCTACTCTTCCTGCTTCTCCTCTGCCCCAGGCCCCACTACTCCTCCTTGGCCCCAGGCTCATCTGCTCTTAATCTGCCCCACGCTCCCCTGCTCTGGCCCAGGCTCACCTGTTCGTTCTCTGCCCCAGCTCTAGGCTCACCTGCTCTTCCTCTGCCCAGAGTGAGGGAGGGAGTAGGTGGCAGAGTGAGTGAGGGCGTGACTGGTGACAGAGTGAGTATCAGGATTACTGTTTGATCCAGCACGTAGAACTGTATAGCACGGATGACAAATAAGTAACGTATTACCGGTCCTTAGAATGGCCAATTTAACGTGCATAGAATAGTCAAAAACACTAGCCGAGGTCAGGGAACACAGAAAGGAACGCAGCGATGAGGAAAGCCAGGAGTCAGGATACCAGAATATAGAGAAGTCAATAAACAAAGCCAAAGTCAAAAACCAGGTAGAAAACTATAAACAGGAATGCGCTCTCGTACAACCACAAGGGAAACCTCGACAGGGCACTGAGCAGGATGAGAACTGGGCCTAAATACCCCTCCTCTAGATCTGATAGGCTGTAACCGGACTTTGACCCCAAAGTCAGTTACCAGGTTTCATTTGCATAATTGCTGCTCAGCATTAACCCTTGTGTGGATTAGGTTGCTGCTCGGCACAACTTTTCCTGTGTGGACAGTAAATGTCATTAACCACATTTCTATAAGCGGATGAATACGTGACAATGAGGGAGGATGAGGGTGACTGGTGACAGGGTGAGGGGGTAGTGGCACAATGAGGGAGAGGGTGACTGGTGACAGAGTGAGGGGGCTGACAAAGCAAGGGACAGAGGGGGTGTCTGGTGGCAGAGTGAGGGAGGGGCTGACTGGTGACAGAGTGTGTGAGGAGTGTTAGAAATATCTTGGTTTATCTCTGGTGCTCCTGTCGGCTGTCACACTCCTTAGTGGTCCGGTGGACTGTCTCTCCAGTCTGCAGCTGCGCCGGACGTGAGCTGCACACTGTGCATTGTCTTGCAAGGTCAGCACGAGACCTTAGGCGGCCACCTAGATCGCCTATTTAGAGAGCCGCCTGTGCCTTGAAGGAGGATCCAAGTCCCCTGCAGCTGGGGTAAAAAAAAAAAATAACCGTGCGCCGGGCGATACAATTTGTGCATCCCTGATAAAGACGTAAAGCTACAAACACTACGACACATGCAGACACACAGACAGAAACAATGACACACATACAGATACACATTCTGACACATGAATATACACACACACAGACAGATGTACAGACAAACACTGGCACACATGCTGATATACAGACACAAAAATGCAAACACTGACACACATACAGTTTCACAGACACACAGGTATACACAATGACATACATGCAGATACAAAGGTCCATTAGAGGCGGGATTACGATATGGAGGCGGGGTTAAGCTGTTGTGGGTGGGATTAAGGTGGTAGTTGGGCGGTGTTATCTTGGCATAGGCGGGGTTAATAGGGAATTTAAGCTGAGTTATGTTGGCAGAGGCGGGGTTTATACGGCTCGTGGCTCTCCCTCCCGCGCGGCAGATTATTTTAAGTGGGAGGAAGTACCCTCTGTAACGGCACCCCCACGCATAAAAGGGTTAAACCGCCGTTTAGTAGATCATTGAATGCCGCAAACATCTGAACCGAAACCATACGAATTCTGTAAACAGCTGAATAGGAAAAACCATGCAAATAGGTTTACACTCCTAGCAGCCAAACTGGAACAGCATACAGTAAATCCCCCCAAGAACGAGACAAAGCTCCGTGTTGAGGGTCAAGCAGTGAACAGACTGTACTGGCACATACAGCCTCTTTTATTTACAATCCACAAACATAGTACTGCCCACAGGGTTTTGAAGTACAACCAATCAATCCATACAATACACACAGACACTCCCACACAAAACCCTCCCCTCTGCCTGTGATATGATTACTGAACACAATGGTTAATATAATTATCACAGGCAGAGAAATACAGTTTTTACAAAATATTAATAACTTCCAAAATGTACATGCCATTCACATAAAATATACATTTTCAGAATCAGCATGCTTGAAATATACACATACTCAAAAATCAGGGCAATCGGTTCAGGGGTTAAAAAGTTAAGGGAAAGTCCTATTTGACCAAATGAAGCATGGCTTTTCTGCCCTAAACCAGTTCCACAGAGTATTCTATCCTGGAGATAATTTGGAAGTAATCAAATTATCTCCAAGGACTGAGGCAAAACTCCATTGAACACATGGCAGCAAAAGACAATAAAATACATAAAAATATATAACTGTGCAGCCATTGCATAAAACAGGTGCATATCCCCAGATAGCTCAGATCTGAGCGCACATTATTACTGAATGGCGCTCAGATCACACACATACAGCTCAATTGCCATGGAGCCAAAGTCTTTCCCATAGTCTTTCATTATACGAATGGGCTCCATGGCATAGCTATCTGGGGTATCACCACTCAAACAGGGCAAGCACCGAATGACCCGGCTTTCGTGTCTTTTCAGGGGAAAATCAAGCGTTTCAACATGGGACCATAGTCTAAAGGCAGCAGACGGGCAACCAGGCTCCTCCAATGCACAGTGCGAGATTGGTCTCGTCACACCCTCTCTTTCTCCCAGTTTTCCCCTGCACATTACAAGGGGCCCGGTCACACTTTTACAGCACTGTAGTATATGACCGGGTCCCTCATGGCACATTTCCATCGGGTGGCCCTGAGTGCATTGGCCACCCGATGGACCTTCAGCCAGGTTCCCAGCCCTGCAGTGCGCCTGCACCACCACCATTACCGGGATTTTTTCGCATACCCCCAGAGGCACTGAATTGTACCCCTGGTGGTACGTGTACCACAGCTTGGGAACCACTGAGATAATGGGAACCACTAGATAATGCCTCTGAAGTTTCACTGCTCAATTCACTGTCATTTAGGAGTTAGAAGCTGTTATGGTTACCTCCAAGCTAGCTGAAGGCTGGACTGCTTGGATGTCCTGGTTCCCAAGTGTGGAGAGTGAGAAGCGCTGTTCCGTTCAGCATACCACCAGAATCCTGTGAATATAAAGCAATCCCACTAGCTCTAGTCTAGCTAGGATACCCTGGTTCCCACAAAACGAGTCGAGGCTGCGATTTGAGGGTCAAACATGAACTGGCTTTAATGGCACAGGGACAGCGTTATTTATGCAAAATCCCAGGTCCAGGGACAGCCCCCTCTGGACCTGATGGGATACAGGGACAATACACACAGTTGACCAATGACAGTACACTGTATCATTTGAAATAGTCCCCGCCCAGCTTGGAGATAATGATTCCAATGGCTATGGCAATTCAATTATCTCCAAGTGCCCAGAGTCCCACATGTATTTCCAACATGTAAAAAAAGCATAAAATATATATTTATAACAGTTTACTAGATACTCCTTACATTCTACCATTCATTAGATAGCTCGGGTCTGAGCGCATCATATAGACGAATAGCGCTCAGACCTCACGAACGGTATAGCCAGTCTCTTGTATATAAGTCTTTTCGTGTTTCTTTGTCCCGAACACGAGATGGCGGCCATGTTTTCTATCCGTGAATAGGCGATCGCGTCTCGGCTTCAAAACCCCTGGAGCGAAACACGGGTAGCATGTTGTATGAATACCGCTCTCTGGCCGGTTGTCCCAACCCTTCGTGAACCGAACGTAGACCTCCCTGAAGGGGTCAATTAGCCTGCGGTTAACGGCAGCCTCAACGTTCTAATTGAAGACACACGCTGGGGCGGAGTTTGAGTACGGTGAAAATAGTCGACGAACGAGGCCACCCTGAGGCAGTCAATTAAGGTTGTGGTTAACCGCAAACCGCAGCTTCCCGGTGGTCGTCCGTTCGGTTGTTTCCGAGGTGAAAAAGGTTAAGTGGCGGCACATGCCAGGGGCCCGGTGGTCTGAGTTCGTATGCACGAATATGTAATCCTAGTTGTTCGTGTAATTGGGTATAGGTAACAATAATAAAGAACCGACTTCGGTAACTTAACATAGTGTAATCCAATACTGGTCTGTGGAGTGTCCGTAACAGAAGCACTTTTGTAACTGTTTATACAGTCCTAGCCACACCTCCCCTGACTGGCACAGCTGGCATGACTGCAAAATGGTTTCATTTTCAATAAGATGTAACTTGCTTTACATTTTGCATCTCCTGATCTGTAAATTGAACTTTAATTACATACAGGAGGCTCCTGCATTGTCTAGCACGCTATTAACATGAGAAATTCGAAATTTTATGGCAAGACAGGAGGCTTCATATTTGCTTATCTTTTTTTTACTGAAACTCCCAGCAGCAAAGAAACAGTTAACATTAGTGTAAAAAATTCAACCAGAGTGCATAACAGTAATATACAGGGCCCTTAAACTCCTCCCAATTGCTCTTTCACTGCTGCTTGCCTTGCAGGTGAGTCTGTTCTAATTGCATGATGGTTTAATTTTATGATTTGATTTGTTCAGCTTGGTTAAACCTTTTATATTTATACAAATTCCTTTATGTACCTTAGTTGCTTCATGGTACATATTTTTTGCACTTCTTACACTGTTTTTTCATGCCCATTGTTATCTATGTAACCTTTATTCAGATTTGTGTCATTTCCTTCGTATTGCCATTTGACTGATTTGTCCTGACTTTTTATGTTTCTACCGTGCTGGCCATTTCTATAATGGCCTGCAGTTTTTTTTTACACTGGTTCCTGTTAATTCCAGACCTTTCTCAGACTTTTGTTTGATCGCCGCCTCATCTCCCATTCAATACATTGTGGCAGCGGACTCCATTTCCCAGGGAGCCGCAGCGCATTTCCGCGCCCTTTTTCTTGGGCTTCCCCTCTCACTCGTGTCTTTCCTGGCATGATCTCCATTCCCGACGGTCACTTTCTGCAGCAATTTACCCAGCTGGCTGTGAAATGGGGGATAGAAACATGCAGCAACTGAGGGAGAGGGCAGCGAGGAGCGACCGCAGCCAATCTCTTGCTGAGCTAAAGGCCACTGGGATACTTGCACCGGTCTGCCTACAATAATTACTAAGCTTGCTGACAGCCTTTCATTCTTATTCTCCATTTTTTCCTCAGATTATTACTACAGCCCTGTCTGCTTATTTGAGAGGGATTTTGTGGGTGACCCCCACCTTATTGTCTCCATTGATTTTAGTGGCTGACCCCAAGTTCTCAAGTAACCCTACCAGTCCATGATTTAGGGATTACCCTGTTGTGTCTTGTGACAGACCTCCCAGTCGGTGGAGTATTGCTAGAGCTGTGTTCGTCTGTTTGTTCAACCTTTTCACCGTTATTCGTCTGTTTCCCTGGTTTATTTCATCCAACCGAACAATTTACATAATGACAGGCACTTCCATCTCCCAAACGGTCGGCTCGGTGGTCGTCATTCGTATATACGAACACGTGGTGGCCGGCCATCTTGGAAGTCGATCCTAGCCAGCAGTGTTTTGTCATCATGTGTCTGGAACTATTATCGGGCATACAAACTCGCTAACACCGTGGAGACTTCCATACAACGAGCAGGTCGACTTCCAACCTCACGAACATGGTGCTGTTTGGTACTTTAAAAGATACGAACTAAGGACTTTATACGAACTGATCCTTGACCAGCTAATTTGTGTATTTTGTGTATTTTGGTATCCCTGAAAGAGACCGCCCGCACAGCCTGATTTCGTGGAACTTTTTGGGGCAGGCACCTCGTGGGCTGTCGGTCAATCCTATACCCCTGTGGCGTTTCGGCTCCTTTCGTGGGATCTGAGTGCATTCGACATATATTAGATGCTCAGATCCCAGCTACCCGGGGATATAGGACTCGAGGGGGTACCCCACTATTAAAATGTATTTTGAGGTGTTTTTAAGGTTGTATTTTCTGGACATGTTCCTACCGTGGTGCCCCTTCAAGTCCGGTGGAGAATGCCCCTGGAAAATGTTTTCAGGAAACCCCTTGCATGGGGACTTACATAAAAGCCAGCCTGTGGCACCTATTAAAACCAGTTCATGTTTGACCCCCAACACAGAGCCTTGTCTTGTGCTTGGGGGGATATTTTCTTCAAGGTTCCTGTTTAGCGCTTGGGATTATTGGTAGCGGACTTTGTACTTGGGGGAAAGAACATATTTTAGTGGCGTTAACCCCTTCTCCTACCCGGGGTGCCGCCACATGTCTAAAGTGTTTTTTTTTTCTTTCTAATTTTTTTTTTTTATGCTATTGATTCTCCCCACAAAGAGATCTTGAAATAGCACCATTCCTTAATGATTTTATTTTTATGTCAAGAAATTAACCTCTGTGCTTTCTTTGGGTCAGCAATAATTGCAATGCCCAAATATTGAATATCCTTTCTAGTCTATTGGAAATTATACTTATTTTTTTAAAATGTGCAAATTTTCCTCTTCTGTATTTTTAAACAAAACAGTAATTTTGTGCATATTTCATTTATAATTTGCTAAGCCACTGTATTTATGAAATGTCATCATAAGATAATGCCAATAAATAGATGGATTGGTTAAAGAGATAAGAACATCAGAAAAGAGACATATCTTTAACTCACTGTCTTTAGCTAAAAATTCCTTTCATTAATAAATTATTTCTTATGTTTATAAATAAGGGTTTGATAGACATTATGTGCAACAAATGTGATAGTGTCTGTTAGATATGCAAATATTGTGCAGAAAGCATAACCAACTATCCTGGCAGAGGAAAAAAGTATATAACGCTCCTATAGTGTCACCAATCCACCACTCAAATCAAAAGGAAATCAGGATTTTCTTTAAATAACTCCTTCCGACCCTGTCAAAGGCCTTTTCTGCATCCACCCACAGGGTAAGAAGGTGAATCTTCTTAGTCTGAGCCAAGTCCATAATGTCGACAATTCTGTAAGTATTGTTACATGACTGTCTACGTAACAGAAAGCCTAGTTGTCAGAATGAATCAACATTGATAAAGATTTTTAAATTATTCTGCCAAAACAGAAGCATATGATTTAAAGGGACACTATAGTCACTAAAACAACTTAATGAAGCAGTTTTAGTGTATAGATCCTGCCACTGCCGTCTCACTGCTCAATTCTCTGCCATTTAGGAGTTAAATCACTTTGTTTATGCAGTCCTAGTCACACCTCCCTGCATGTGACTTACACAGTCTTCCTAAACACTTCCTGTGAAGAGTCATATAATGTTTACACTTCCTTTATTGCAAATTCTGTTTAATTAGGGATTATTCTATTTTAAGAATAATCTACATTTTTATTAAAAAGACAGGCGAATATTTGCTTATCTTTCTTTACTGAAACTCCCAGCAACAAAGAAGGTCTGGTGGGTCCTGAACCCAAATTATCTGTGGGGCGATGCCTGTAGTCTGTGAAGGCTGCTCTGATGGTAGCTCGGCCTCTATAACGACCAGTTCTCCTAGAAAAATGATTTTGAGAGTGAAAGACATAGTGAGGACTGGGCTTTGTTTAATGTTGTAAAAACTGAGACGTGCTTAGAGAGGTCTCGCATAAAGCTGTCTCCAAATAATAATCTGTTGGCTTCTGGTCCCAACTCTTTTGAACTTAAGTCCGTCAATTTGGCATAAATTTTATAAAATGCAGCTTTTCGCCTTTCTGTTGAGATTGCCACATTGGCATTGTGCTTTCTGAGCCCACTGTGTGTGTGTGTGTGTGTGTGTGTGTGTGTGAGACTGTGTCTGACTGTTTGCCTGTGTGTGTGTGTGTGTGTGTGTGTGTGTGTGAGACTGTACTCTGTGTGTGACTGTAACAGTGTCTGACTGTCTGTGTGTGTGTGTGTGTGTGTGTGAGTGAGACTGTACTCTGTGTGTGACTGTGTCAGGATTACAGTATGATCCAGCACGTAGAATTGTGTAACACAGAGGACTGATAGGTCCTCTGTGTTATATACACGTATACGTATATGTGTTATATATATGTATACAGGACCTTAGAATGGCCAGACCAGGGCTCGAGTCCTGCAGGAACGCGTGGGAACGGCGTTCCTGCACTTTTTCCACAGCAGGAACGCCGTTCCCATTACTAGTCCTTTAGTTGCTCCAATGGCCATTGGAGAGAATGCCCGCCTGCCAACGTCAAGGCAAACCCCCCTAAGCGGGTCCTAACACTGACCCTTCAGCCTGCTTCCTTGAGCTTCTGGCAAAGATATCTCTAATGAGACAGAAAGGGGTATTTTTTATATACACCCCTATACTTATTAACCCTTAATAGGGAACACATGGGATGGGCATCAGCATTGTATCACACAGCCTGGTTACAATGCTGCTGCCCATCCCAGTAGTAATGGGACTAAGCGCAGGACTTCTCTTTTTGTATTTGCCATTACTAGTCCTGCAGGACCCAGGGCTGGCACAAGCGGCTGCCAGAGCAGGGGGAGCACAAATCCGAATCCCCTGCCTCTGACTGGGGACTCGGATTTTTAAACTCACCTCTCCCCCTGCAGTCAGTGGAGTCGTCCGGCCTCTCCTGATAATGTCAGTATGAGGGGGCGTGGCTTTCTCTGCTCTTCTCACAGGACCGCTGGGGAGCAGAGGAAGCCACACCCCCTCCTCCTGACATCATCAGGAGAGGCCGGACGACTCCACTGACTGCAGGCTGCAGGTTCCAGATCCTGTCCCACCCCTCCTGGCCCAAGGTAAGCCTCAGGGAGGGGGGAAGGCACTTTAGTTTTTTTTTTTTTTTTTTTTTATCCCTTTCCTCAGGCCCTGCCCCCCTATTTAAGGCCCTGCCCCCCTATTTAAGGCCCTGTCCCCCCTCCTCAGTTCCTGCCCCCCTCCTTAGTCCCTTTCCCCAGTCCCTGTCCCCCTCCTCAAGCCCTATCCCCTTACTCAGTCCCTGTCCCCCTCCTCAAGCCCTATCCCTCCTCAGTCCCTGTCCCCCTCCTCAGGCTTGTCCCTTTCCTGAGTCCCTGTCCCCCTATTTAAGGCCCTGTCCCCCTTCCTCAGGCCTGTCCTTGTCCCCCTCCTCAGTCCCTGTCCCCCTCCTCAGTCCCTGCCCCCCTCCTCAGTCCCTGCCCCCCTCCTCAGTCCCTGCCCCCCTCCTCAAGCCCTTGCCCCCCTCCTCAGTACCTGTCCCCCTACTCAGTCCCTGTCTCCCTCCTCAGTCCCTGCCTTCTTGCTCAGGCCCTGTCCCCCTCCTCAGCCCCTGCTCCCTTCATCATCCCCTGCCCCCCTCCTCAGCCTCTGTCCCTTTCCTCAGCCCATGGCCCCTTCCTCAGCCCATGCCCCCCCTCCTCCTAAGCTCCTGTCCCTCTTCCTCAGCCCTGCCACCTTACTCAGCCCATGGCCCCTTCCTCAACCCATGCCCCCCCCTCCTCCTAAGCTCCTGTCTCTTTTCCACAGCACTGTCACCTTACTTAGCCCCTGTCCCCCTCCTCAGCCCCTGTCCCCCTCCTCAACCCCTGTCCACCTTACTCAGCCCAGTGCTCTTACTCAGCCCCTGCATACGAGCATCAGCCCCTGTCCCCCTTCCTCAGTCCATGCCCCTCTTCCTCAGCCCCTGCCCCTCTTCCTCAGCCCCTGCCCCTCTTCCTCAGCCCCTGTCCCTTTCCGCAGTCCCTGTCCCTTTCCGCAGTCCCTGTCCCTTTCCGCAGTCCCTGTCCCCCTTCCTCAGCCCCTGTCCCCCTTCCTCAGCCCCTGTCCCCCTTCGTCAGCCCCTGTCCCCCTTCGTCAGCCCCTGTCCCACTTCGTCAGCCCCTGTCCCACTTCGTCAGCCCCTGTCCCACTTCGTCAGCCCCTGTCCCACTTCGTCAGCCCCTGTCCCACTTCGTCAGCCCCTGCCCCCTTCGTCAGCCCCTGTCCCCTTCCTCAGCCCCTCAGTTCCTGTCCCTTTCCTCAGCCCCTCAGTTCCTGTCCCTTTCCTCAGTTCCTGTCCCTTTCCTCAGCCCCTATCCCTTACCTCAGCCCATGTCCCCTTCCTCAGCCCATGCCTCCCCCCCCCTAAGCTCCTATCCCTCTTCCTCAGCTCTTGTCCCCCTCCTCAGCCCCGTGCCCTTACTCAGCCCCTGCATACAAGTGTATCATTATTTTGGGGTGGGGGGGAAGGGGGCTGGGAGTGGATCTTGGGTGAGTTCCTGCACTTTTTTACCCAGGACTTGACCCCTGGGCCAGACTAACATACCAAAGAATAGTCAGAAATAGCCAAGGTCAAGGGATACAGATAGAATCACAATGGTAAGGAAAAGCCAGGGGTCAGAGGTGCCAGAAAACAGGGAAGTCAATATCAATGCCAAAGTCAAATAACCAGAAAAAACAGAATCAATAACGCGGTCTCAGACAACCACAAGGGAAACCATGACAGGGCACAGAGCAAGAGAAGAACTGGGCCTAAATACCCCGCCTGTGGATCTGATTGGTTGTAACTGGCCTTTGACCCCGAAGGCAGTTACCAGGATCCTATTTGCATGATTGCTGCTCAGCACAAACCCTCCTGTAGATTTATTGCTGCTCAGCACAAACCCTCCTGTGGATTGATTGCTGCTCAGCATAACTTTTCCTGTCAGGACAGTCAACAACTTTTCCTGTCAGGACAGTAAATGCCATTAATCACATTTTTATGTGCAGATAAATACGTGACAGACTGTCTGCATGTGTGTGTGTGAGACTGTCTGACTGTTTGCCTGTGTTTGTGTGAGACTATACCCTGCGTGTGACTAACAGTGTCTGACTGTCTGCGTGTGTGTGTGTGTATGTGTGTGTGTGAGACTATACTCTGTGTGTGACTGTCTGCATGTGTGTGTGGGAGACTGCATCTCCCCCCCAGCAGCACCCCATTTAAGCATGTTAGGTTGAGTGCAATAAACCCCTTGTTTTTTTCATATGTATATGTTGTGAAGAAAATAGATTTTCTTCTTTTATTCGTGATTTCCTGCTTTATTTTGTTTATTTTGTATTTATTGGTTTGTTAGATTAAACTACCGAACACCGACCACCCTCCTGGCTCATTATCTTCAAAGGGAACCGTCTATTAAGCGCTCTCTGGTTTGCATGAAAGGAGGCATCGGGACATGGTTGTCGAGTGTCTGGAACTAAAATCGGACACTTGACTTCCCGAACACTACTGAAAACATACGAACACCTGCTTCCTTTTGTTGCCAAACAGCTAGGAGAGCGCCGTTCGGTAGTTTAGTTCCCACAAAGACGGGGAACAATCGCTCCTATGAGCCAGGAGCGTTCGTGGGCTTATTAGTTTATTTGGCTTTTTCAATTGACTGACCCCACACACTGAACTCATGGAACTATTTTGAGCAGGGGCCTTGTGTGTGGTCGGTGAACTAAGACTTCCAACTTTTTGATAACCCCTGAACTGATCTGGGTGAAATTTGAATATGTTGGTCTCCCAGATCGGGGCTATCACAGGACATGTCATTTGTGGGGATACCATGTGTATAAAGGGGTGTTCGAAGTTTTGGGGAAATTATTGGGTTATTCCTTAACTTATCTCATTATCTCCCAGGCAGAGGAAGGGAGTGGTTTACTGTAAATCTGTATTATGATTGGTTGTCACCTTTGTTTCCTGTTGGAGGTCCTCTTGCAGGAGGATTTCCATTAAAGCCAGTATGGCATCAATAAAACATTATTCCTGTTGTACCCTTCATGAAGTCTAGGCTCATGCTTGGGTAACCTTTTAATTGCTGGGGAGATTCGTCTTGGAAGCTGCATTCAACTCTACTATTCCTCTACACCCTAACTGTAGCTATAATCACTTATGCTTAGCTATTGGGAAAGGAATAGAAGAACTCAGTACCATAACCACTGAGGTTCTTAACATATATATAGGAGTCTAGCCAGCTCCCTGGTGCTGCACCCCTCCCTGTCACAGGTGCCTCATGTTAGGATCCTATTTGGCATTGTTCTGCAGAGAACTTGAGAGGATTTTCCCAAGTGAGTAGCTCATTTAGCAGACATTAGGCAGATAGAAAATAAAAAATATGCAGGTATTAAGTGGGTGCTTAGTGCTAATGTAAAATACTCTAACGTCTAGGTGGGGTCTTCTTAACCTTCACCAATAATATAAAACACAAATATAGATTAGACAGAGTATCTTACATGCACATACGAGGACAATTCTTTCTGTTAGATAAAACTCCTATAATAAAACATAAAAAACAAATAATGGTGCAATATCGTTTGAACTTGTGGGTAAAGTGCCAATATTTCCAATGAATTTACACTCACAAGTAGGGAGCCAATACGTATTAAGCTCAGATATTCAGCTTTGTGGGATATAGGAGGTCCCACTCCCTCCTCTGTATGTAAAAGATCCTTCTTTGAATGCAGTCACAGGCATGCAGTAAAGGTAACAAAAGTGCTTTATTTAATAAAGTGCACAGTGAAATATAGATAAAATAAATTAAAACCTTACAGTCCGATTACACTTCCGATTCCGAGTTTTGCGTTACATCATTGGAACGCATGAAAAGAACGATCGCGGATTTCCTGTTACTCTTTGGGCTGGAACACCATAGACAAAGAATACATAGACGCCGCACGTCAATGGAATTCTGTGCTGACCGGCGAGGAATGCGGCAGCCATCTTGGACCGGTCGACGCTCTACTGAAGCTATTGAAGAAGGGCATTAATGACATGGGGTAGAGGAAGGGGTATTAAGGGGTAGGGGCATTAAGGGCTATAAGTGCCCCAAGTCCTTCACTTACCTTTAATGAGATGGGCTTTCCAAGTATCTTCAATAGCTTCAGTAGAGCGGGCGACCGGTCCAAGATGGCTGCCGCATTCCTCGCCGCTCAGCACGCAATGCGGCGTCTATGTATTCTATGTCTATGTGGAACACATCTTTGCTTTCCACATATCATCTCCCTCCGATTTGTAAGTTGTCCTTATTCCTGTGGAACGCATACATTTGTTCCAAATGTCCTAAATACATATAGTCCATAATGTCTCTCAATGCAATAAAGGGGAGAAGGGAAAATACAAAAATAATGTGAGGATAGAAATATTAAAAAATCAATAAAAAATACATTCATGCACATTGTAGTGTGAATAGGCGACAGTTCAGTGATTCCTATCATAAAGATAGATGTGCAAACTGTGCAAGAAAATGATATATATATAATCTTATAGAATATGCCTGCTATTCTACAAACATATAAGGCTCTAACATACCAAGAGATAAGGTAAATGAGACTTTGGTGATATATTGTATAGAAAGATTACTTCTGAATGGTCCTGTAATGGTTGGGATACATGGGATCTACTATTTAGTATGTCTCAAAAGGATTTACTATTTAGTATGTCCCAGAAGGAGAAATATTTAATCATAAAGAAGTTTGGTAGTCGGGTAAATTACCTACTTGGTTTATTGCAGTATATGGGACACAATATGCTATTTATATAAAGATCACATGATGTTTCAGAAGGTATACGTAAATGCACACTGTATAAGGTACATAACCATGATTATTACAAACCACATGTGTTTAAGATGGTATATATAAAACGCATACTGTATTAGGTACATAACCATCATTATTAAAGGGGCAAATATCAATATAAAAAAGGATGTAAGTAAAACCGTATTATTGGGCATTTAAATTATGCTTATAAAAACTATACATAATAATAAAATATATTTATAAAACTGTTGAGTATGTCTTCATATAAAATATTAAAAAGGTCAGAAGAACTAAAAAATAAAAAATAAATATATGATACTACAGATGGGGGAATGAAGAGAGTTCATTTAAAATGACTTCAAAGTCAGAATTAAGACCGTGTGGGGATAATGTTTTAAAATTAAATATTAATTTCATTTCTTCTTTTCCTAATTTTTTAATGTAATCCCCTCCTCTCCAATCTCTTTTGACTTCTTTTATAGCACAAAAGAAAAGGCCTTCTGAATTCTGATTATGTGCTTGCTTGAAGTGTAGCGGAACAGTATGGGTTTCCAGGGCCATCTTTAAGGAAGGGCAAAAGGGGCAGCTGCCCCGGGCCCAGTTACTCCTGGGGGCCCTAAGGCAGCTGCCCCATGGGCCCCCCTGCAGCACCTGAGGTAATCAGGGGCCACAGCCCTTTAATACTGCTCTGAACCGGGGTTGGCTGAATACATACTCACAGTTAGCCCCTCACACACTGCCCTGTGATCCCTTTTCTTCTCCGTGGCATGCTGGGACTGGGAGTAAGTGAGGTCAGATCGCTTCCTCCTCAGTGCCGCTGGGGAGGAGGCACACACCACATGGAGGAGGATGCAAGCATTGTGGGGGAGAGGGACTGAGAAGGGACTGAGAAAGCAGACTCCCATCAGCCTGGGCCAGCAAGCTCTCACTGGACACCAGGGAAGCCACACCTCTGTACCCAAAAGGTAAGGAGACAGGAGGGTGGCTAAATATGTTTTGTTTTTTGTTTTGCTTATTTCTGATATCACTTTTATTCAAGTGTTGGTGTTTGTAATGAAACACACAGGGAATAAACTACATGTTAAAAATCCTAGAAGAACTTGACAGTTCCCTATTAAATATAAATTTAAAAAGTATTTATTTTAACATATTATTGCATCAAGTGTTATCAAAGGCTGTACACCATTTCCAAATGTCACTTTTGCCAAATTCTGGACCAGGGTATGCAAGAACAGAGTTGAGACATTATATATTGGCCAAAGTTTCTGTCCAAGTGATACCGGAGAAACTGACGGAAGCCAAGCACAGAGAGATGGACACAGGTTTCTTCAGGAAGGAAGAGATTCTTTATTGAATCACCGATCGGGACTCAGAGGGACTAATGTCACCAAAATACAGCAAGTTCTGAGCCCCGGACAATAGTGCAGGCTCCTTATATAGGCACATAACTCCTCCCATATTAAGCTCCACCCGCACATTCTCTTGACCAATCAATACAAATAAGAATTAACTTCCTGCTTGACCGCATGGCTTGTCCAGCACAATGGAGGAGGGGAATACTACATCCTGTATTCTTGCACATGCTCCGTACACTACTGATCGTATCTTGCCTCGTGCAACCAACTGATCGATACGTCAGCATATGCACGTACACATGCCACGTGGTAATCTCGGCCTACTAAATTTATTTTTACCGAGATTCCACCACACAAGAGCTGCTAGAAGGCAGAGATTAAAACATGTAAATGTACACATATATGTGTGTGTGTATCGGGCTGTGTTTATGTCCTTGTGTTTATCTGGCTGTGTTTGTGTCAGTGTGTGTATCTGGCTGTGTTTGTCTGTGTGCCAGTGTTTCTGTGTGTATGTATACCTGTGTATGTGTACTTGTGTGTGTGTGTGTGTGTGTGTGCATCTGAGTGTGTGGTAATGCCAACACAAATACACTCCTATATTCCATCTCTAGCACAGTACACATGTACACCCCTGCATTTATACCTCTATGTATGTGTGTATCTGACTGTGTGTGTACATACCTGTGTCAGTGTGTGTGTGTGTGTATCTCCGTGTGTGGATGTGCCAGTGTGTGTATCAAAGTGCTTGTATCTGTGTGTCAAAGGGTGTGTATCTGAGTGTGTGTGTGTGCGTGTGTGTGTGCGCCAGTATGTGCCAAGGTGTGAGCATGTGGCAGTGTGCTTATGTGTGTATCTGTGTGTTAATGTGTATATGTGTTAATATGTGTGGGCATACATCCCAGAAATCACACAACATGCAAACTGACCCCTGCAAACACAAACATTATATACAAACACACCAGTTTGCTGAAACACCAATACTACACACAAATGTACATATGCATTTAAAAGACAACATAGGACATTTGGAATGCATGTATGCATTCCACAGGAATAAGGACAACCTACAAATCGGAAGGGGGATGATATGTGGAACGCATAGATGCGGTCCAGCTCAAAGATTAACAGGAAATCCGCGATCGTTCTTTTCATGCGTTCCAATGATGGAACGCAAAACCCGGAACCGGAAGTGCGTCCTAGAGAAACGGCACCCGGAAGTAACAGAGAAAGGATTAACCCCTTAACCCCTTAAGGACCAAACTTCCGGAATAAAAGGGAATCATGACGTGTCACACATGTCATGTGTCCTTAAGGGGTTAAGGACACACGACATGTGTGACACGTCATGATTCCCTTTTATTCCAGAAGTTTGGTCCTTAAGGGGTTAAACTGATTTAACCCCTGAAGGACCAAACTTCTGGAATAAAAGGGAATCATGACATGTCACACATGTCATGTGTCCTTAAGGGGTTAAAAGGAACACTACTCACAGGATAGATAGCCAGCAACCGAGGAAGCCTCTTGGAGAGGCAAAACGCATTTTGCTACATTTTAAGGACTTAACAGTACAGACTGTAAGGTTTAAATTTATTTTATCTATATTTCACTGTGCACTTTATTGAATAAAGCGCTTTTGTTACCTTTACTGCATGCCTGTGACTGCAATCAAAGGAGGATCTTTTACATACAGAGGAGGGAGTGGCACCTCCTATATCCCACAAAGCTGAATATCTGAGCCTAATACTTAATGGCTCCCTACTTGTCAGTGTAAATTCATTGGAAATATTGGCAAACGATATTGCACCATTATTTGTTTTTTATGTTTTATTATAGGAGTTTTATCTAACAGAAAGAATTGTCCTCGTATGCTTCCAATATCATTTATATGCAGATGACACGCAAATCTACCTGTCCTCCCCTGATCTCTTTCCGCCCACCTTGACTCGTGTTTCTGACTGCCTCTCTGCTATTTCCAACTGGATGACTGCTCATTTCCTTAAACTCAGCCTGTCCAAAACAGAACTTCTAGTTTTTCCTCCCTCAAGTGCTGCTACTCCTGTGTCTGTCTCCATCCAAGTCAACGGCGCTACTATCACCTCTACCTCGCAGGCTCGCTGCCTAGGGGTTCTTTTTGATTCTGACCTCTCTTTTACTCCCCATGTCCAATCGATAGTCAAATCCTGTTGCTTCCAACTCAAGAACATAGAGCGCACATCCGCCCATCCACCCAGCCTCCACTCCTTCAAAAAATCTTTGAAAACTCACTTCTTCATTAAAGCATATCAATTAAACTGTCAGCAGGTTTCTCATCCCCCATCCCATGACTCCTTTTCTGCAACTGTCAAAAATGACCTACCAAGCACTCAATAAACCCTTCTCTAACAAACTATTTAATTCCCCTACTTTAACCCTTTCTGTCACTATACCCCACTCCCTCTAGCATGTAAGCTCATCGAGCAGGGCCTCAATTATGTGTCTGTTAGTCCACCCATTGTACAGCGCTACGGAATTTGTTGGGGCTATATAAATAATAAAATAGTAATAATAATAATAATAATGTGCATGTAAGATACTCCGTCTAATCTATATTTGTATTAGGCAGTTAGAGCAGGACCTGACGATTTTGGGGTACATTGACGTTGTGGCAGGCTTATGCAATGTATGATCATATAATGTAACTAAATCCCCATTGTTTTTTGCCTAGATTAGGTGTTTTTAATAAAACTTACAAAACTGTCAGCACAAAAGTAGCTGTTTAGTAGATAGGGAGTGCACTGGTTTCTCATTTTTTACTGTGTGTGAGACTGTGTGTGAGTGTTTGCCTGTGTGTGTGTGTGTGTATGTGTGTGTGTGTGTGAGAGAGAGAGACTGTACTCTGTGTGACTGTCTGCCTGTGTGTGTGAGAGACTGTACTCTGTGTGTGACTGTCTGCCTGTGTGTGTGAGAGACTGTACTCTGACTGTGACTGTCGGCCTGTGTGTGTGTGTGTGTGTGTGTGTGAGACTGTAACAGTGTCTGACTGTCTGCGTGTGTGTGTGTGAGAGAGAGAGATTGTATTCTGTGTGTGACTGTCTGCCTGTGTGTGTGTGTGTGAATGTAACCAGGGCCGGTCTTTGGGGTGTGCGAGCTGTGCGGCAGCACAGGGCTCCATGGCAACAGTGGCGACAGGTGGCCGACACAACTTGCAGTCGGTCACTCACAAAGCGACCCGAATTGGAATACAGAAGGAGCGTGGAGGAGGAAGGTGGGGGGCTCGACATCGGAAGGATCCGCTCAGTGGGTGGCAGGGTGGCAGGTGCTCTTCGGTCAGCGAATCATTGGAGTGGGAAAAATGGACAGCTGGATCCAGGGAGCATCAGCCTTTAATGTAGGTGCTTGTCCTTATTGCCTTTTTTTGTTTTGTTTATATATAATATTTGCGTTTTATTGAAGGGGGCAGGGGGCTAGTGATAAAGGGGGGGAGGGGGCTGGTGAAAGTGTTAGTTGGCTGGTGATAAAGGGGGGCAGGGGACTGATGAAGGGGGGCAGGGGGCTGACGAAGGGGGCAGGGTTTTGTTGAAGGGGGTGCAGGCGACACATTGTGAATGTGCCTGAAATTGTCTAGAGGGTGTCAAACAAAGATGGCGAGGGGGTGCCACAAGATTGGCTCACACAGGGTGCCTGAACACCTAATGCCGGCCCTGAAAGCATACATACTACCCAAGTGGGCATACCACTTTTGCATTGGTTAGACATGATCCAATCAACTTTTACAAATTGTATTTGGAGAGGTAAAGACCCAAATCAGTTCATCAACATTGGCCAGGAAAGACTACCAGGGAGTACTGGACTACCCATTATTATGGGAGTCAAAAGATTGGGAGTTGATGATTTGGCTTTTTTATCTGGAGCGATATCTCAATTTACAAAACTGGATTAAACAAAATGGTCAATCTATAAAATCTATATCATAATTCTAGTCTAATGCTGTTTAATAATTTGGTTACAAAAAATGTATGCTCCTAACTGAGAGATATTCAGGTATTTGCATATCAAAAGCTTCTTGAAAAAAACAATTACTAATGAGGAAAATCTTCAGTGGCGAAATTTTAAAAGCAGTATATTCTATAGCAATTGAGTTAATGAGAATGCAATTTAGTTTAGATACCCCTCCATCTCTGAAGAAATAGGAGACGGAGTTAACAACATCCATCTTGGATAAGGATTGGTGTCTCTCTTTTATGAAATTAAAAAAGACGATCCACTGTCTTAATATCATCAAGACCCAAGTAAATATCATGCAAAGATGGTATATGCTCCCAATTAGATTAACAAAGATTTCTCCAGCAAACTTCCCACTGTGTTGGAGATGCTATGAAAAATAAGGCTCCATGTTACATATATGGTGGAGCTGTCCATGGATTTTAGGATTCTGGAACTCTATAATGCACAAAAGTTTTATCAGATATTACCTTGGATAGAAACCAGAACATGCCCTTCTGCATTTAAATTGGGATAACTCAAAAAAAAGATATTGATCAAGCACTGTCTCATGGCGGTTAAGATTTTAATGTGAGACATTGGAAACAATTGGAAACAACTACTATTTCAAGTGGATATGGGAAAAGGGCATTAACCTTCATAATAGCAACATCAAACTCCAGTGATAATATTTTTTTTTCAATTTGATCATTTTTATTTTTGTCAGGTTGTGTAATCTCAGGGGGGTACAGAAGAGAAGGGGGAGGGGGCAACAATGAAATTGGTACATACAGAGCTTGTTAACATTGTCAGAGCATTCGAAATTTCAAGCTTCCACATTTCATACATATTGTTGGTTACATTTTACATATTACTGATTCCATTACCCATCGCCAGGTTGTCGTGATAAATGACCTAGAGTTGTGTTAGGCATGGGGGTCATGGTGTCCTGCAGTTGGGTGGTGTTCGAGGGTCCACGCCCTCCGTGTAGGAGCTGTTTTGCAAGATTGCATCAGTCTGAGTTTGAGAGGGGAGTGAATGTTTCCCCTGGCATAGGTGTGTAAGTGGGTTTGTGGAAGGTTGTGGTTTGAAGGCATCATTTTGACCATTGTAACCATCTTCCTCGTCGTTATGGGGAGTAATACAAGGAGGTGGGGTGGGGGAAGAGAGAGGGGGGGAGGGAGGAGGTGTAGAGTAGATTGGGTGGTTGGCCTGATGCTGTCCTCGCTTTAGGCTAAGAGTGGTTGAAGATAATGTGCCTCAAGTCAGGGAGGCTGTAGGTATCTGCCTGTGGTGTGTGCTTAGGTTTGACTGGGTTTGTGTTCGTCCCACATTTCACATGCTGTGGGCCAGTAGGGGGCTCTCGACATTGTTTTCCTTGCCATGAGTTCATAGTGTTTATTTGTGTCTACCGCATTGATACATTGGTCGATCGTGGGGGAAGGGGATGTTTGCTTCCACCGCCTGCTGATGACAGTGAGTGCCACGATGATGATGTGGTATAGTAGGCATCTTTGGCATTTTTGTGGTGTTTGTGGTAGTAGAAGGAGTAGAAATGTTTCAGGCAGGAAGGGCAAATGTACTTTGGTACAGTGGGTAGCTAGGGCTGATCCGTTTGACCAATATTGTATGTATCATGGTTCCTTGATCCACCAGCAAACATCGGATGTGTTGGGGAAGCTGTGTTTGAGACGTGTGGGGACCAGGTACCATCTGGGGAAGCTGTGTTTGAGACATGTGGGGACCAGATACCATCTCTATGGAACTGTGGGATAGTTCCATATAGGTCGTGCAGGGGGTTAGTTGTTTGTGGGCTTTGAAGGTGTCTTGCCACTGGTCGTCTGAGATTGGGTGTCCGATATCTTTTTCCCATGCTGATTTGAAGGAGGGGGGATTTTTTGAGATTGGGTGTGTTCAGAGACATGGATCGTGGAGATGATTTTTTTCGGCCGGTTTAACTGTTCAGATCTTTTCCATTGCTAGCAGTATGGGTCTGGTGGGTCTGCGGTGGATTGTCTTGGTTGGAGAGCGAACCAGGATTGCAGTTGCATGTAAGAGAAGGTGGCCATGTTAGTTAGTTTTAATTCTCTTCGGAGATTTAAGAGCTTGATTTGAGGTGGGTACCGTGCATCATTTCTGACATGGGTGATACTCTGTGTCTATGCCATATTTTGTCGCAGCGCTTCCAGAGAGAGGGCTAAGGAGATCTGTGCGGTTGCACCTATTTTTGTTCGGTAGTTGTCCCAGATAGTAAGGGTAACTGCAGTTGTGGGCAGCAGTTTGGTGTTCTTCGGCCTGTGGGATTTCGGCAGCCAGGCCATCATTGGTAGGGAGTCCGTTTGCGTGTTTTTTCTCTAGTTCGATCCATGCCATCATGTTAGGGTGATGGGATGCGGATAGCAGTGGAGCTATGTAAGCTGCTTGGTAATATCCCATTATGTCAGGCATTCCCATCCCTCCTTGGACGAACAGTGGATACATTGTGGTTTTAGCCACTCTTGGTCTTGTGTTGCCCCATACATAAGCATTTAAGAGGTTTTGCAGTTCCAATAGGAATTTAGTTGGGAGCTTGAGTGGGAGCATTTGAAATAGGTATTGAATTTTTGGGAGGATCATCATCTTCACTGATGCTATCCGTCCTGCCCATGAGATATATTTCCCTTTCCACCCCTGCGAGATGGTTCTGACTTCACTAAGCAGTTTGACATAGTTTGCCTTGAATAGTGTATTGGGTGTGGGTGTGAAGTTAACCCCTAAGAATTTTATATGGTCTTGTCTCCAGTCATAGTTAAAGTTTGTTTTTAAGGTCGTTAGGTCTTGGGTGGGGACGCTTACCCCTACGGCAAGAGTCTTTGCAATGTTTAGTTTGTAGTACGAGCACTGGCTGTATTGGGATAGGACCCTGTGGAAGTTGGGTAGGGATATGTGTGGGCATTGTAGGGTAAGGAGGATGTCGTCTGCGAATAGAGACAGCTTGTATTCTTGTCCCTTGACTCTGATCCCATGTAGTGATGTACCGAACTGTTCGCTGGCGAATAGTTCCCGGCGAACATAGCGTGTTCGCGTTCGCCACGGCGGGCGAACACATGCGCGGTTCGATCCGCCCCCTATTCGTCCTCATTGAGTAAACTTTGACCCTGTGCCTCACGGTCAGCAGACACATTCCAGAAAATTAGCAGCAGACCCTCCCTTCCAGACCCTCCCACCTCCTGTACAGCATCCATTTTAGATTCATTCTGAAGCTGCATTCTTAGATAGAGGAGGGAAAGTGTAGCTGATGCTCATTTGATAGGGAAATTGATAGCTAGGCTAGGGTATTCAGTGTCCACTACAGTCCTGAAGGACCCATCTGATCTCTGCTGTAAGGACAGCACCCCAAAAAAGCCCCTTTTAGGGCTAGAACATCAGTCTGCTTTTTTTTGTGTAATGTAATTGCAGTTGCCTGCCTGCCAGCTGCTGTGTCAGACTCACAGTGGATACTGTGCCCACTTGCCCAGTGCCACCACTCATATCTGGTGTCACAATAGCTTAAGCTTGCATTTAAAAACAAAAACATTTTTTTCACTGTAATAGATTGAATAGCAGTTAGTTGTCTGCCAGCTTCTGTGTCAGGCTCACTGTGGATACTGTGCCCACTTGCCCAGTGCCACCAATCATATCTGGTGTCACAATAGCTTAAGCTTGCATTTAAAAACAAAAAAATGTTTTTCACTGTAATAGATTGAATAGCAGTTAGTTGTCTGCCAGCTTCTGTATCAGGCTCACAGTGGATACTGTGCCCACTTGCCCAGTGCCACCACTCATATCTGGTGTCACAATAGCTTAAGCTTGCATTTAAAAAAAAAAAAAATGTTTCACTGTAATAGATTGAATAGCAGTTAGTTGTCTGCCAGCTTCTGTGTCAGGTTCACAGTGGATACTGTGCCCACTTGCCCAGTGCCACCACTCATATCTGGTGTCACAATAGCTTAAGCTTGCATTTAAAAACAAAAAATAGTTTTCACTATAATAGATTGAATAGCAGTTAGTTTTCTGCCAGCTTATGTGTCAGGCTCACAGTGGATACTGTGCCCACTTGCCCAGTGCCACCACTCATATCTGGTGTCACAATAGCTTAAGCTTGCATTTAAAAACAAAAACATTTTTTCACTGTAATAGATTGAATAGCAGATAGTTGTCTGCCAGCTTCTGTGTCAGGCTCACAGTGGATACTGTGCCCACTTGCCCAGTGCCACCACCCATATCTGGTGTCACAATAGCTTAAGCTTGCATTTAAAAACAAAAACATTTTTTTCACTGTAATAGATTGAATAGCAGTTAGTTGTCTGCAAGCGTCTGGGTGTCAGGCCTTCAGCGTGTACTCTGCCAACCTCTGCAAGTGCACTTTGCCACTCATATCTGGTGTCACTATAGCATGCCTTTAAAAAGCAAAAAAGTTTTTCACTGTAAGCTAATAGCAGTCAGTGTCCTTCAAGCGGGTGGCAGGCCTTCAGCATGCACTTTGCCACTCATATTGTGGTGGAAATCTCGGTAAAAAGAAATTTAGTAGGCCGAGATTACCACGTGGCATGTGTACGTGCATATACTGGTGTATCGGTCGGTTGGTTGCACGTGGCAAAGATACAATCAGTAGTGTACGGAGCATGTGCGAGAATACCGGATGTAGTATTCCCCTCCTCCATTGTGCTGGGCAAGCCATGCGGTCAAACAGGAAGTTAGTTCTTGTTCGATTGATTGGGTAAGAGTATGTGTGGGTGGAGCTTATTATGGGAGGAGTTACATGCCTATATAAGGAGCCTACACTATTGTCCGGGGCTCAGATCTTGTTGTATTTTGGTGACATTAGTCCCTCTGAGTCCCGTTCGGTGAATCGAATAAAGAATCTCTTCCTTCCTGAAGAAACCTGTGTCCATCTCTCTGTGCTTGGCTTCCGTCAGTTTCTCCGGTATCATTTGGTGCAATGGCCGGGAAGCTCATCGTTCAACGGTAGCTGAGAAGCAGAGGCGTGAGACGGTCTATCTTTGCCCACGTTCTCTACGGCTGCACCCCTGAACTTCTGCGTGGACCTCCCTTCGTCTCGGCGCCACTGGTCTGTTGTCCAGGAGATCATCGGCCTCTACGTAGTAAGTGCTGGGGTGTCCCCGTTGATGAGTGTGAACTCAGGTTCAGGAACGAGGAGGTAAGACGACCGCTGTTTTAGACGGCGGACCCACTAGGGGTATTGGATACCGATTGTGCGGTAGGCCCATAAGGGGTTATTTGGAATCTGCCCCCTCCAGTGGAGGGAAGGAGCGAAGGCGCACCGCTCAATTAAACGCCCTGTAGTCAGCCCGTTTAATTTTGGTTTGGAGTCAGGCAGGGTTCTGGTGTAAATAGCCCTAGCCGGACACCGATGTCTTGTCTAGACTAGCGTTCTAGGGTGTATATTTTGTTCGCTAGGTCGGAGGGACCGGGAGACTAAGCGGCGCCTGTGTAAATTCGGTTCGCTAGATCTCAACCTATCTTGGCTAAGTGGGAAGGCGTGTAAATTTGGAACCCACTAGACTATTGATAGAGTAGATAGACTAAGAGGGTACTGTTGTAAATTCCGCCCTCTAGTTCGCTATATGTGGTGCTTGGGCAGTGTGGCTAACCAAAACGTATGTAGATAGTTTTAGGTAGTCCATCAAGGTACTGGCCAATAGATTAGTTGGGAATTGTAAATGTGCTAAAGATTGTTGTAGTAGCGTGTATATCTTGCTAGATAGCGTGAGCTCTGCCGTTTAGCGAGAGTGTGAATAGTGTGTAACTGTATTATAGCGCACGGTACCATAACCATGTATAATTACTGACACTGTAAATAACCACTAATAACTGTCGTTCATGTTGTATGTTTAACACCATAATCACTACTAATTGAACTGTGACTTTAAATTGTACTCTAACCAATGCTAACCGTACTATAACTACTGTTTGTAAAGACGATGTTACTGGGGTATGTTATAGACGGGTAATTCAGATACTGAGAATTATAGCGTGGGTGACCGTATAGTTTCGCCAAAGGGCACAGTATTAGTTTCTTAGTGACTGGTGTAACAGCTGTGTGTGTACGGGAATTAGTGTTTTGTTGTGTGCGTTTCGCTTAGTAACTGTACCATGTGGTGCTGTTGCCGAGGGAACGGGTGTGACCGTTGGAAGAGTGTGTGTTTAGTTTCTGTTGGAGACAACGCTCCATTATTAAGTATGGGCGCGTCGTATTCGACGATTTTGGATCCCTTAGGATGTATGATAAAAAACTTTAAAAAGGGATATACTGCATGTGATTTTGGGGTACAGATGTCTCCAGCACGCTTGACTACTTTGTGTAGTAGGGAATGGCCTACTTTGGTTGCCGCATGGCCACCACGTGGCAGTTTGGATCCTAATCTGGTACAGCGTGTACACGTGGCTGTATCAGGTAGGCCTGAACTTTACGGCCAGTTTCCATATATTGATTGCTGGAGGCAGGCCGTAAATGACTCGCCAAAATGGATCCGAGTATGCCACGAGGAGCAATGTCGCCTCATGGTGGCCAGGACTCGCTTGTCCACTAAGGCCGTAATCACGCCCATTTTGGACACGCCCCCTGAGTCTGAGATCCCCATGCCGCCCCCTTACTCCTCCTCCACCGGAAGAGGAAGAGGAGGTGCTGTTGGAAACGCTCCTCCCCTTGCCCCGTTGTCCCCACCTACTCCCTCCTCTAGCTCAGAGCCCAGCCCCCTTGTTTCAAACCCTCCCCTTCCGGTACCTACCTCCGTTAACTCCACATACCCAGATTTGGCGCCATATCTAGTTTCCGGTCAGGCTCTTCCTAGCCCGGCCCGGAATATTCTACTCACCAACCTTCCCCTTAGTAAAGCTTCCCCATCCCCTTGTCTTACTACCCCTCGACCGGAACCCCTAACTGACGCATCTCAACGAAGCCCCATACTAACCCGACAACTGACCGGTACCCTCCAACCCCAACATTATCAAATGCCTCTTCGATTGACTCCTGGCCCGACACACATTAACGATGACGGCCAGATACAATATGCTGATTTAGTCTACGTCTATGTCCCTTTTGCAACCACCGATCTCTTTAATTGGAAGACCCATAACTCCTCTTACACTGAAAAGCCTCAAGCCATGACGGATTTGTTTACCTCAATAGTCCAGACACACAATCCCACTTGGGCTGATTGCCAGCAATTATTAATGACATTGTTTAATAACGAGGAAAGGACTAGGATAAATCAAGCGGCAATTAAAGCGCTGGAAGAAGAGGCCCGTACACAAAATCAGGCCAACCCAGCAGCATGGGCCGCAGCCCATTATCCAAACACCAATCCAAATTGGAATGTCAATGGCGCAGACATGGTCCATTTAAAAGCTTACAGGGACGCTATTATTGCTGGCATGAAAGCTGGAGGAAAGAAGGCGATTAACATGTCTAAGACGGCTGAGGTATTACAGAAATGTGATGAATCGCCCAGTGTCTTTTATGACCGATTATTGGAGGCATACCGTTTGTATACCCCCTTTAATCCGGAGGCCCCTGAGAATTCCCAGATGGTTAACTCTGCCTTTGTCAGCCAAGCCTATGGAGATATAAAGCGCAAGCTACAAAAGTTAGAAGGGTTTGTAGGGATGTCCATAACCCAACTAATGGAGGTAGCAAGCAAGGTATATATGAATAGGGAAACCGAGACAAAGAAGGAGGAAGAGCGCAAGATGCGTAGAAAGGCAGATATGCTAGCGGTAGCGATCGCAGGCGTAGATAGAAGGGAAAAGGAAGTGTATAGGGGAACGGATAAAGGCGAGAGTAAATGGAATAGGGAACCCCTGAGTAGGAATCAATGCGCGTACTGTAGGGAAGAAGGGCATTGGAGAAGTGAGTGTCCACAAAGGGAACAGTATGAGAGAGACAGACCTAGGGCAGGATAGGGTAATTATAGAGGCAGAGCGAGAGGTAGAGGAGGTCCTGGAGGGTATAGTGGTAACAATAGAGGAAGTGTTAGTGGAGACAGGTACTATCCAGCAGCGCAGAGACCCCGCGATAGAGAAGATAGGGACTTTGTAGGGTTGGCTGACACGGTCATGGAGGACTATTGATACCGACCGGGCTCCATCCCCCTTGGCCGAGCGGAGCCTATGGGCGATGTAGCAATAGGGGGAAAAAGGAGTGCGTTCATGATCGATACTGGTGCTGAACATTCAGTGGTGACTGACCTAGTTGCTCCTCCATCCGGAAGAACTATCACCGTAATAGGAGCAACTGGAAGGAGTGCTGCTAAACCGGTTCTTAAAAGTCGACTCTGTACATTGGGAGGCCACGTAGTGAAACATCAATTCCTTTATATGCCTGAATGCCCAGTCCAACTGCTAGGACGTGATTTGTTGTCAAAATTACAAGCGCAGATAACGTTTCTACCTAATGGAACAACATCTTTAAAGTTCAATGGACCTTCAGGTATAATGACACTATCTGTACCAAAGGAAGAAGAGTGGCGACTTTATACAGTGTTGACTAGCCAAAACCCTAAGAGTGATGAATCCTTGTTCAATATACCAGGAGTGTGGGCAGAGAACAACCCACCAGGACTTGCTCGCAATATTCCACCAATTCGAATCAAACTGAAACTTGGGGTTTATCCAGTGAGCTTAAGACAATACCACATCCCACAAAAGGCCAAGAAGAACATACAATCATATTTGGATAAGTTCATACGGTATGGTATCCTAAAATTCTGTACTTCCCCCTGGAACGCCCCATTGTTGCCTGTTCAAAAGCCCGGTACAGATGAGTATCGCCCTGTGCAGGACTTGAGAGCAGTCAATGATGCGGTCGTAAGTATACACCCAGTTGTGCCCAATCCATATAACCTGCTTGCTTTAATTCTGGGCGGGGCTACCTATTTTACTGTCTTAGATCTCAAAGATGCCTTCTTTTGCCTTCGAATTGCTGCGGAAAGCCAGTGTATCTTCGCATTCCAATGGGAAAATGCTGTAACGGGCTCGAAACGCCAGATGACTTGGACAAGACTGCCCCAAGGGTTTAAAAATCCACCTACCCTATTTGGATCAGCTTTAAGTCAAGACTTACTGGATTTCAAGTCCATCCCAGGAGAGTGTGTACTATTGCAATACGTAGATGATTTGTTGATAGCGGCAGTTACTAGAGAAATTTGTCAGCAAGCAACACATGATTTACTACACATTCTTTGGAAGGCAGGATACAAGGTGTCCAGGAAGAAAGCTCAGTTGTGTCAGCCAACTGTCAAGTATCTGGGATTCCATATCTCTGAAGGTCAAAGAATAATGGGGCCAGAGAGAAAAGAAGCTGTATGCCAAATACCAATACCCAAGAATAGAAGACAAGTGCGGGAATTCTTGGGGGCAGCAGGCTTCTGTAGGATATGGATTCCCAGTTATGCGATATTGGCGAAACCTCTTTATGCAGCTATAAAAGGTACAGAACACGATCCCTTCCTGTGGACCCCTGAACAGCAAAAGGCATTTGAAGATGTGAAGAAGGCTTTGATGAGTGCCCCAGCATTAGGTCTACCTGATCATACATGCCCATTCTACTTATATGTACACGAGCAAAGAAGAATGGCTGTGGGAGTATTGACACAGTACTTGGGATCATGGCAACGACCTGTTGCATATATGTCAAAACAACTGGATGCAGTGGCCAGTGGTCTTCCACCTTGTCTAAGAGCCGTAGCTGCCGCTGCCCTGCTGGTAGCCGAAGCTGATAAACTCACTCTGGGCCAAGAACTCTATGTGCGAGTCCCGCACGCAGTACAAACGTTGCTAGACTATAAAGGCAATCATTGGTTTAGTAACAGCCGCATGACTAAGTATCAAGCTATGTTGTGTGAAAACCCAAGAGTGCATCTAGAGACTGTTAACACCTTAAATCCAGCTACCATTTTGCCACAACCTACTGAGAGTCAACATGATTGCCTGGAGGTGACGGATGAAGTATTCTCAAGTAGACCAGATCTTCGTGACTTTCCCATCCAGAACCCTGATGTCCAGTACTATACGGACAGCAGTAGTTATGTGAAAGAATGGATTCACTATGCAGGATATGCAGTAACAACCATAGACAAGGTGATAGAAGCTCGGTCATTGTCAAAAGGAACATCGGCACAGAAGGCAGAACTAATTGCACTCACACGAGCGTTACAATTGGCTGAAGGTTTAAGAGTGAACATCTACACGGATTCCAAGTATGCGTTTTTAACCACTCATGCCCACGGAGCTTTGTATAAAGAAAGAGGATTATTGAATTCAGAGGGTAAAGAAATCAAGTACGCAGCTGAGATATTACAACTACTGGAAGCCGTGTGGGAACCGAAAGAAGTTGGTATCATACATTGTCGGGCGCATCTGAAAGGAGATGGTGATGTAACCAAAGGAAATCGGAAGGCAGATAATGCAGCTAAGCGTGCCGCTGAATCAGGAAGACAGGAGTATGTGGAACATATAGCTGCTCTTATACCGACTGCACTGTCTCAATGGACTCCAGTTTATACAGCTCAAGAGGAAGAGTGGTTAAAGACTGAAACTGGGAAATACCTGGAGAACAAATGGTATAAGTTAGAAGATGGAAGAAGAGTTATTCCAGCATCACTAGCTGTAGAAATTGTCCACAACTATCACAACGGGACACATTCTGGAAGAGATAGTATGGAAGAATCTCTCAGGAAACATTTCTATATACCAAGATTGTCCAACTTGACTCAAGCCATTGTACGAAGATGTGTGATATGTGCCAAGAATAATGCAAGGCAAGGACCTGTGAAACCACCGGGAGTCCAGTATATGGGGGGACTCCCTATGTCCGATCTTCAAATAGACTATACTGTAATGCCTAAATCCGGTGGACATCGCTACCTACTAGTAGTTGTGTGTACCTATTTAGGGTGGGTAGAAGCATGTCCTACTCGTACAGAGAAAGCAGGAGAAGTTGTACGATTCCTGTTGCGAGAAATAATACCCCGATATGGACTACCATGCTCTATAGGATCGGATAATGGTCCAGCCTTTGTTCACCAGTGCCTACAACAACTGACTCATATGCTTGGTATTAAGTGGAAGCTTCATACAGCATATAGACCTCAGAGCTCTGGTAAAGTAGAAAGGATGAACAGAACTATTAAGAACCAATTGGCAAAGATGTGTCAAGAGACTCAGCTTAAGTGGAATGTTCTTTTGCCCATAGCTCTGTTGCGTATTCGTAGTGCACCTACCAGAAGGATGGGTCTCTCACCTTTTGAAATCCTGTATGGGCGTCCACCTCCCGTACTTGGTAACTTAAGGGGGGATTTGAGTCAGTTGGGAGAAGGAATTACCCGGCAGCAGGTTGTAGAGTTGGGTAAAACTATGGAGGAGATACAGAAATGGGTACAAGATAGATTACCTGTGAATATTTATCCCCCTGTTCATAGTTATCATCCAGGAGATCAAGTATGGATTAAAGAGTGGAACAGTGTACCGTGAGGGCATAAGTGGAGGGGTCCTTATGTTGTTCTTTTGTCTATCCCTACAGCTATAAAGGTGGCTGAAGTGACTCCGTGGATTCATCACTCCAGGGTTAAACCAGCAGCGGTAGATTCTTGGCAAGCTACAACAGATCCAGAGAATCCCTGCAAGATCCGGTTAAAGCGCACGACTCAGTCGGAGTGACGAGGAGATATTGGGATTTCAAGTGTGTTTAAAGAGATCAGCAAGTGAGTGTTTTGACGGCCATAATAAAGCCTGACCACTTACTCACGTGTCATAGCCAGGGTGTCTTGAAGGGACCTCTGTGAAGGGAAGAGAGGACCTGCAGAACTCCATTCCTTGCAGCCCTTACACCTGGAAGCTGAGGTGCCATCGCACGGACGAAGACTGAGGATGAAAATGTCGAAAGAAATGCTTTTGATAATGTATATTTTTGTGATTTTGATTATTCAGGAAGGTAGAGGTACCGACACACCTAGCTGTGAGGTTTGCATTAAGACTACTATAACAGGTAATCATATTTCCCAGACCCTTATTTGGCATTCACAATATGAGTGTAAAGGATATGTATCTAGGTGTAGATATTTAGGTATAGAGTATAGTGTATGCCATTTAGGAGTAGGAGAACCTAAGTGCTTCAATCCAGAGTATCAACCCCGTACAATTTGGTTGACCCTCCGGAATGGAGACCCACAGGGGACCCTAATAAATAAAACAGTATTAGAAACCGTACATTCTTCGGGTGTTCTGCTATTTGATGCATGTAAGGCGATATCAAGTGGTAGAAAACCGTGGAATGTATGCGGGGATCTTAAGTGGGAGAGAACGTATGTGTCTAATGATAAGTATATTTGTCCCAGTAGTAAAAACAAGTACGTAAATCCAAAATGCCCAGATAGGGATTATAATTATTGTCCATATTGGTGTTGTGTGGGGTGGGCAACTTGGGGACAGACAGTAGATAGGGATATGATTGTAACTAAGTTGCCTACCAAACCATATTGTAAGTCTATGGAGTGTAACCCAGTCCATATACTTATTAATAATCCTGAACAATTTATAGATAGGTTCGGAAACTTATTTGGGTTTCAGATATATGGGATGGGTTTGGATCCTGGGACAATATTATTTATAGGGATAGAGACCGATACCGTAGCATCCCAAACTCATCAGGTTTTCCATTCTTTTTATGAAGAGATGAGTGTAGAAAATAAGATCCCCCATAATGCTAAGAACCTGTTTATTGATCTAGCTGAGAGTATTGCTGGTAGTCTTAATGTGACCAACTGCTATGTGTGTGGAGGTACTAACATGGGAGACCAATGGCCCTGGGAAGCAAAGGAGGTAATGTATTCTGGTTCTGAGACAATTGAACAAATAATATCTTCTCAAGTCGATTATCAAATGAGTGTTAGAGGTAAATCTGAGTGGCGATTAAAGACCTCCATTATAGGTTATGTTTGCATAGCAAGGAAAGGAATAATGTTTAATACATCTGTAGGAGAATTAACTTGTCTAGGGCAAAAAGCTTATGATGATAATACAAAGAATACAACCTGGTGGTCGGCTTCAAATGTCTCAGAACCACCTAACCCATTTGCAAGTTATGCCAATTTATAGGACGTGTGGTTTGATCTATCTATCACATCTAGTTGGAAAGCCCCGGCAAATTTGTACTGGATCTGTGGTAAGAAAGCCTATTTGGAGTTACCACAGGACTGGGAAGGGGCATGTGTGTTAGGTATGCTCAAACCATCCTTCTTCTTGTTGCCTATTGAAACAGGAGAGACTTTGGGAGTTAAAGTATATGATGTGAATCATAGGAAGAAAAGGGCCCCCCTAGAGATAGGTACCTGGGAAGATAATGAATGGCCTCCACAGCGTATTATAGATTATTATGGGCCAGCTACATGGGCAGAGGATGGTACTTTTGGTTATAGAACCCCAATACAGGGAGTGCAGAATTATTAGGCAAATGAGTATTTTGATCATCCTCTTTATGCATGTTGTCTTACTCCAAGCTGTATAGGCTCGAAAGCCTACTACCAATTAAGCATATTAGGTGATGTGCATCTCTGTAATGAGAAGGGGTGTGGTCTAATGACATCAACACCCTATATCAGGTGTGCATAATTATTAGGCAACTTCCTTTCCTTTGGCAAAATGGGTCAAAAGAAGGACTTGACAGGCTCAGAAAAGTCAAAAATAGTGAGATATCTTGCAGAGGGATGCAGCACTCTTAAAATTGCAAAGCTTCTAAAGCGTGATCATCGAACAATCAAGCGTTTCATTCAAAATAGTCAACAGGGTCGCAAGAAGCGTGTGGAGAAACCAAGGCGCAAAATAACTGCCCATGAACTGAGAAAAGTCAAGCGTGCAGCTGCCAAGATGCCACTTGCCACCAGTTTGGCCATATTTCAGAGCTGCAACATCACTGTAGTGCCCAAAAGCACAAGGTGTGCAATACTCAGAGACATGGCCAAGGTAAGAAAGGCTGAAAGACGACCACCACTGAACAAGACACACAAGCTGAAACGTCAAGACTGGGCCAAGAAATATCTCAAGACTGATTTTTCTAAGGTTTTATGGACTGATGAAATGAGAGTGAGTCTTGATGGGCCAGATGGATGGGCCCGTGGCTGGATTGGTAAAGGGCAGAGAGCTCCAGTCCGACTCAGACGCCAGCAAGGTGGAGGTGGAGTACTGGTTTGGGCTGGTATCATCAAAGATGAGCTTGTGGGGTCTTTTCGGGTTGAGGATGGAGTCAAGCTCAACTCCCAGTCCTACTGCCAGTTTCTGGAAGACACCTTCTTCAAGCAGTGGTACAGGAAGAAGTCTGCATCCTTCAAGAAAAACATGATTTTCATGCAGGACAATGCTCCATCACACGCGTCCAAGTACTCCACAGTGTGGCTGGCAAGAAAGGGTATAAAAGAAGAAAATCTAATGACATGGCCTCCTTGTACACCTGATCTGGACCCCATTGAGAACCTGTGGTCCATCATCAAATGTGAGATTTACAAGGAGGGAAAACAGTACACCTCTCTGAACAGTGTCTTGGAGGCTGTGGTTGCTGCTGCACGCAATGTTGATGGTGAACAGATCAAAACACTGACAGAATCCATGGATGGCAGGCTTTTGAGTGTCCTTGCAAAGAAAGGTGGCTATATTGGTCACTGATTTGTTTTTGTTATGTTTTTGAATGTCAGAAATGTATATTTGTGAATGTTGAGATGTTATATTGGTTTCACTGGTAAAAATAAATAATTGAAATGGGTATATATTTGTTTTTTGTTAAGTTGCCTAATAATTATGCACAGTAATAGTCACCTGCACACACAGATATCCCCCTAAAATAGCTATAACTAAAAACAAACTAAAAACTACTTCCAAAAATATTCAGCTTTGATATTAATGAGTTTTTTGGGTTCATTGAGAACATGGTTGTTGTTCAATAATAAAATTAATCCTCAAAAATACAACTTGCCTAATAATTCTGCACTCCCTGTATATATGCTCAACCGTATTATAAGGTTACAGGCAGTGGTTGAGATAATTACCAATGAGACATCACAAGCGCTCAATCTCCTAGCGAAGCATAATACTAGGATGAGGACAGCCGTTTACCAAAATAGATTAGCTTTGGATTACCTATTGGCAGTAGAGGGAGGTGTATGTGGGAAGTTTAACCTAAGCACTTGCTGTCTTCAAATAGATGATGAAGGGCAAGCAATAGCTGAGCTTACTAGCCATATGGTTAAACTAGCGCGGGACAGGGATAGACTCCGTGTCCAGCAGGCTATCGGAATACCTGGACAAGTGTCTACAACCTTTGGTTCAACAAACTCCCAACTACCTCAAAGACACACTGAACATCTTACAAACATTGCAACATATTAAATGGGAACCTCACTATATTTTAGTAACAGCTGACGTCAGTTCCCTTTACACTATAATCTCACACACGAAGGGCCTAGAGGCAGTAGAATTTATTCTTAAAAAGGACAACACTTATCCAGAAGAGCAAACTAGCTTTATTTTAGAAGGAATAGACCTCATCCTTCACAACAAATATTTCTGGTTTAATAATGAATTCTTTTTACAGAAAGTCGGTAACGCTATGGGGACAAGGTTTGCTCCTAGCTATGCGAACTTATTCATGGCCTACTGGGAGACGAAGTTTATAGACAACAATCTAGAGTGGGGGGCAAACCTTGTCTCCTATAAGCAGTACATAGACGATATTTTTTTAGTTTGGAACGGTTCAGTGGATCTTTTAAACACATTTTTAACCTTTTTAAACACAAACGACTGGGGAGTGACGTTAACTACAGAGTACAGCCAAGAAAGTGTTAATTTTTTAGATTTAACTATTTTTATAGAGGACAATAAGATCAAAACCAAAACTTTTTTTAAACCAGTGGACGTTAACAATTACATTTACCTAAACAGCTGTCATTTTTCTCCCTGGCTAAAAAACATACCCAAAGCACAACTGATGAGAGTTAGAAGAAATTGCACAGACCAAAGCACCTTTGAAATTCAGGCCATTAAGATTAAACAGGACTTTATGGAAAAGGGGTATGAGGAAACCTCTCTTTCAAACACAATCAAAGAAGTAAGGGCCATGGAAAAATCTGAATTGTTGGAATACAAACCTAAAAGTAGTAACGAAAATAAAAGATTGCCATTCATTTGTAACTTCAACCAAGAAAGCCATAAAATAAGGAGAATTATCAACAAACACTGGCCTATGCTAAGGAATGATCCCATGCTACACTCCGTTTTACCAGAAAGACCACAATTAGTGTATAGAGGAGCCCCCAACTTAAAACAAAAATTGACACACAACCATATTACAGAAAATACACCTACCCCCTTCTTTCAGAAAGAAGGTTTTTTCGGCTGCGGACAGTGCTTAGCCTGTAGAAGCACAAAAAGCACAAAAAGACACACCACAGAATTCTATGATCCAAAAGGAGAATATAAGTACAAGATATGCCAGATGATCACGTGCTTTTCTAAAAGAGTCATATATGTCTTAAAATGTTCGTGTAATTTGTTCTATGTAGGTAGGACAAAACGCCCTTTACAAACTCGGATAAATGAACATATTAGAAACATTAAAAAAGGTTACGATAAACATAGTGTTTCAGAGCATTTTAATCTAGTACATAACAAAGACCCCCAATTTCTAGAATTTATGGCAATTCAAAAAATCACACTCAATTGGCGAGGGGAAGACGAAATTAGAAAATTAGGTAGAATAAAAACAAAATGGATCTTTAACCTCAATACTTTAGCCCCCGCAGGGTTAAATGCGGATTTTGAGCTATGCCATTTTTTATGAAATAAACCATATATACATACATATCACCAATATCCGTTTTCCACTGGTTTTAATGTATTGTATTTATTTATTTCATGGTCTCTGCATGCTTTTATGTAGATGTGACACCACTGTCTAGAACAAAGAGTCACTAAATGTACTCACTTAATGAAAACTCCACATTAATTAGAATATAAAGGTGATATAGTTCTTTTAATATACATAAAAAATAAATAAAAGGATATGTATATGAAAAACATGTTTTTGCAGAGAAGATGTTTTATGTATAGAATGCACATTCAAAGCACAAGTCACTTTTTTCTCACTATGTTTAAAACCTGCACGGCTTTTATATAAGAGGTCTATATAAGAAGTTTATAAAGAAAGGTTTTTCCTTTTGGTTTAAAAATAAGGACAGATTTAAATTAAAAGGTACTAGTCATTAAACCATTAGAGTATGTATAGAGAAAGAAGATGTACAAACAGGATTGCAGAAAGATGTACTTGTGAAACATATAAAGACACACAAAAGAACATCTAACTATACATTTTCTTCCTTTATTTCTGTTTCATAACCACATATGAGCCAAAACAGGCTCTAAATATGGACTTGGCAATCCTCCATTTTCCGGACTATATTTCCCACAAATGACCGGACGAAAACCGGAAGTGACGCGCTGGACGCAAAGCACTATGGATCCTGTAGTGCCGAAAAACCGGAAGTGACGCGACGGCTGTTTAGCCGTGTCAGGTGACCGAAATGGACCATTCTGATTGGAAGGACACATTTTAGGCGGGAATTTAGGGGCTTAAAATGCAGAATATGAAGAGGACCTTTACAAGCTGACTGAGGAAGCCGTTTTTACCGGCGAAACGCGTTTTAGCTTTTAAAGTGGACTCAACATTTTATTGGAAACCACTAATACTTTGAATATAATTGCTCTTATTTGTTTTTTATTTTCTAGAAAGTATTTTTATATTGATTTTATATAATTTGTAATAAATTCATCTATTTTTACACAACCAACTGTATCCAGCACCAGTGATTCCAGGGAAGGGGCAGTGTCACCCCACAAATTGACACTAGGCCTACATACTTAGAGCCAGTTACCAAAAGGCTCTAAACAAGGTGAGCATTTTTAACTCAATACTTGAACACACAAAAATACTGCAAAGGATGCTACACTTAGCTCGATAATTCTGTGTCTTTTATATACCCTGTGGAGAGGAAAATACACAATCCGCCTTGGAGAGAGGGGTCGTGTGATCTACCTTTAAAGACACAGACGTGCACAAGTATAGAGCCTAATTCACTTGAAAAGGCTCTAAGAAATGTGAGTGTAGACATATCTGTGAACCCACTAAGATTTTCTATTACAGTACTTAACATACTGCACAATTATTTGTATATATTTTTGTTTTCTTTCATATATTCACTATATTGGAGAGTATAAAGGGTACCTGTCTCTGAACTGCAGGTAATCTATTGTGACTAAACATAGCGCTGCACTCTTAAAGGTAGAAGACCTAGGAGGTGGTAACACCTATTGGGCCTGAAACCTTTTTTGTATCTTGGTGATTATCTTTGTATGGTGGGTTTTGAGGAGTACCCATAGAGTGTATACAGCAGCTACAACCTATTGTTCATATTCACTGTTCAGCGCCACATATTCCACACCTATTGTTAAAATATCCAAACTAGCGCATGTGCCTACTCAGGTATGGAAAGGGTATAATCCAAGTAGTTGGTTTGGTAATTGGTATGAGCAGTTTGGAGGACTTAAGGCATTGGTAGGTAGAGTCATGCTAATCTTAATGCTGTGTCTTCTCCTACCATGTCTTGTTCCTTTGGTAGTTAGGTCTGTGCAGGGCATTATAGAAAATATAGCAGAGAGAAAGGCTGCTGCACAGATAATGGCCATATATAGATATGAGGCTCTAAATCAGGGAGAACCAGTGCAGGAAGAGGAATGTTGAGGGATTCATGTCATTAGTCGCAAAGTCTGGTCTGGTTCAAGGCAACCTGAGGTATATGCAAACTATGGTTAAGTGATGCCTCCGGAATTGTGAAAATATCAGAGGCATCAAAAGGGGGAATGTGGTGGAAATCTCGATAAAAATAAATTTAGTAGGCCGAGATTACCACGTGGCATGTGTACGTGCATATACTGGTGTATCGGTCGGTTGGTTGCACGTGGCAAAGATACAATCAGTAGTGTACGGAGCATGTGCGAGAATACCGGATGTAGTATTCCCCTCCTCCATTGTGCTGGGCAAGCCATGCGGTCAAACAGGAAGTTAGTTCTTGTTCGATTGATTGGGTAAGAGTATGTGTGGGTGGAGCTTATTATGGGAGGAGTTACATGCCTATATAAGGAGCCTACACTATTGTCCGGGGCTCAGATCTTGTTGTATTTTGGTGACATTAGTCCCTCTGAGTCCCGTTCGGTGAATCGAATAAAGAATCTCTTCCTTCCTGAAGAAACCTGTGTCCATCTCTCTGTGCTTGGCTTCCGTCAGTTTCTCCGGTATCAATATCTGGTGTCACAATAGCGTGCCTTTAAAAAGCAAAAAAAGTTTTTCACTGTAAGCTAATAGCAGTCAGTGTACTTTAAGTGGGTGTCAGGCCTTCAGCATGTACTCTGCCAACCTCTGCAAGTGCACTTTGCCACTCATATCTGGTGTCACTATAGCGTGCCTTTAAAAAGCAAAAAAGTTTTTCACTGTAAGCTAATAGCAGTCAGTGTCCTTCAAGCGGGTGTCAGGCCTTCAGCGTGCATGTTGCCACTCATATCTGGTGTCACAATTGCGTGCCTTTAAAAAGCAAAAAAGTTTTTCACTGTAAGCTAATAGCAGTCAGTGTCCTTCAAGTGGGTGTCAGGCCTTCAGCGTGTACTCTACCAACCTCTGCAAGTGCACTTTGCCACTCATATCTGGTGTCACAATAGTGTGCCTTTATAAAGCAAAAACATTTTTCACTGTAAGCTAATAGCAGTCAGTGTCCTTCAAGTGGGTGTCAGGCCTTCAGCGTGTACTCTGCCAACCTCTGCAAGTGCACTTTGCCACTCATATCTGGTGTCACTATAGCGTGCATTTAAAAAGAAAAAAAAGTTTTTCACTGTTATAGATTGAATAGCAGTAAGTTGTCTTCAAGCGGGTGTCAGGCCTACAGCGTGTACTCTGCCAACCTCTGCCAGTGCACATTGCCACTCATATCTGGTCTCACAGTAGCTTGCACGCATAGTACCACTAATCCAAAAATGACAGGCAGAGGCAGGCCACCCCGCAGGGGCCATCTTGGTCGTGGTGCTGTGATTCCCTTTGGCCCTAGAATAATGCCCAGTTTTCAGAGGCCACGTACCCTGAACTTGAAAAGTTCTGAGGACATAGTTGACTGGCTAACACAGGACACCCAATCTTCTACAGCTTCCGCTCGGAACCTTGACGCACCATCCTACTCCAGCTTAGCTTCGGGCACCTCTCAAGATACCACTCACCCGCCTGCCGCCACCACCAACACCACAGCCGCTTCACTTGGTATGTCAGAGGAGTTATTCACACATCCGTTTGAAGAAATGAGTGATGCGCAACCATTATTGCCAGAGCATGTAGATAACAGGGATATGTCTCAGGCAGGCAGCATTACACACATGGATGTACGGTGTGATGATGATGATGTTGTACCCGCTGCTGCTTCCTTTGCTGAGTTGTCAGATACAAGTGAAGCGGTTGATGATGACGATGCGTCCATGGATGTCACGTGGGTGCTCGCTCGGCAAGAAGAAGAACAGGGCGAAAGTTCGGATGGGGAGACAGAGAGCAGGAGGAGGAGACAAGTTTGAAGCAGGGGGAGGTCGTCGCAAGGAGCTAGTGGCACAGTCAGACAGCATGCATCGGCACCCGGGGTCAGCCTGACAGCACACCAATCAACGCATGCTGTGTCCACCACCAGAATGCCGTCATTGCAGAGCTCAGCAGTGTGGCATTTTTTTTGTGTGTCTGCCTCTGACAACAGCATGCCATTTGCAACCTGTGCCAAAAGAAACTGAGTCGTGGGAAGTCCAACACCCGCCTAGGTACAAATGCTTTGCGTAGGCACATGATCGCACATCACAAACGCCTATGGGATCAACACATGAGTACAAGCAGAACACAAACTCAAAGCCGCCATCCTCCTCCTGGTCCAGCATCTTCAGCCACGTCAACCACTGCTGTCCTTCTTGCCCCCTCTCAACCATCCGCCACTCCGTCTCTCGCCTTGAGCAGTTCCCGCTCATCTGCCCACAGTCAGGTGTCTGTCAAGGACATGTTTGAGCGTAAGAAGCCAATTTCAGAAAGTCACCTCCTTGCCCAGCGTCTGACAGCTGGCTTGTCTGAACTATTAGCCTGACAGCTTTTACCATACAAGCTGGTGGAGTCTGAGGCGTTCAAAAAATTTGTGGCTATTGGGATACCGCAGTGGAAGGTACCCGGACGAAATTTCTTTGCACAAAAGGCAATCCCCAACCTGTACTCGATTGTGCAAAAGGAAGTAATGGCATGTCTGGCACACAGTGTTGGGGCAAGGGTCCATCTGACCACTGATACCTAGTCTTCAAAGCATGGTCAGGGCAGGTATATCACAGCTATTGATTGCTGTGTAAATTAGCTATTGTTTGCTAATAAGCAGAGGCCTACCCAGGTGTTAAACATTCCTAGTGGGAGGTGATTTTAGGAGTATATAAGCGCTGTTGTCATTAGCTTGGCTAATAGAGCTTGGTTGCTTCATCTAAGTGTTGCTTCTAAGTGTCTGTGGTTGGAGATATTCTGGAGAGTGTTGCCTCTAAGTGTGTGTGTTTGGAGATATTCTGGAGAGTGTTGCTTCTAAGTGTGTGTGGTTGGAGATATTCTGGAGAGTGTTGCTTCTAAGTGTCTGTGGTTGGAGATATTCTGGAGGTAATCTGAGGTATTCAGGAGGATAAATAAAAAGTTAAGATTCGTTTGATTTAAATAATTGATCTCATTGGAATGGCAGACTTAGTTCAGTGTAATAGTTGCTATGCATTTGTTTCGCGTTCCACTTTTTGGAGGTTTAGTTGTTGTCTAATCTGTAGACAGTTCTCTATCTTGCGGCAGTAGATTGTATTTTTGAAGTCTGAGATTTGTAAATTTTCTGGTAAACAAACTCAGGCTGGAACTGCTGCAAAGCCACTGCCACAGAGACATACTAGGAATGGTAGATGTATTACTGTAGGATCTGGTAGACTTGTGGATAAAAGGCATATTGCACAGTCTGTTGTTCTACATAATTCATTTTCTGCACTTTCAGAGTGTAATGGTGTCATGGAGACAGGCACTGAGGCTAGTGGTGTTGTGCAGAGAGGCACTGAGGCTAGTGATGTTTTGCAGAGAGGCACTGAGGCCAGTGGTGTTGTGCAGAGAGGCACTGAGGCTAGTGGTGTTGTGCAGAGAGGCACTGAGGCTAGTGGTGTTGTGCAGAGAGGCACTGAGGCTAGTGGTGTTGTGCAGAGAGGCACTGAGGCTAGTGGTGTTGTGCAGAGAGGCACTGAGGCTAGTGGTGTTGTGCAGAGAGGCACTGAGGATAGTGGTGTTGTGCAGAGAGGCACTGAGGCTAGAGGTGTTGTGGGGAGAGGCCCTGAGGCTAGAGGTGTTGTGGAGAGAGGCACTGAGGCTAGTGCTGTTGTGGAGAGAGGCATTGAGGCCAGTGGTGTTGTGCAGAGAGGCACTGAGGCTAGTGGTGTTGTGCAGAGAGGCACTGAGGCTAGTGGTGTTGTGCAGAGAGGCACTGAGGCTAGAGGTGTTGTGGAGAGAGGCACTGAGGCTAGAGGTGTTGTGGAGAGAGGCACTGAGGCTAGTGCTGTTGTGGAGAGAGGCATTGAGGCCAGTGGTGTTGTGCAGAGAGGCACTGAGGCTAGTGGTGTTGTGCAGAGAGGCACTGAGGCTAGTGGTGTTGTGCAGAGAGGCACTGAGGCTAGTGGTGTTGTGCAGAGAGGCACTGAGGATAGTGGTGTTGTGAGGAGAGGCACTGAGGCTAGAGGTGTTGTGGAGAGAGGCACTGAGGCTAGAGGTGTTGTGGAGAGAGGCACTGAGGCTAGTGCTGTTGTGGAGAGAGGCATTGAGGCCAGTGGTGTTGTGCAGAGAGGCACTGAGGCTAGTGGTGTTGTGCAGAGAGGCTTGAAGACTATGGTGAGGCCTAATAGAAAGCAGTTGTTGTTGGGGGATTCCATCATAAGAGGTGTGGAGATGGACAATGGTGGTCTTGTGAGGTGTCTTCCCGGAGCTACTGCTCACAGAGACAGGAGACGTATCTGTAATATTGTTAAGCAAGCAAAGCAGGAAGGGGAATTGGATGTACTTGTCCATTTAGGGACAAATGACTTGGCTTGCAATGAGGTTTCAGAGGTTAAGGAAGTTTTTAGTGTTTTTGCCAATGATATACGGCAGGTTGCTTCCACACTGTCATTCTCTGAAGTTCTGCCTGTGCATAACACAGAATGACAGGCGGATGCGTATTAGGGACTTTAACTTGTGGCTTGGTGAATGGTGTCGGGAGCAAGGATTTGGCTTTATTGCTCATTGTAGCTCTGTTTGGAATGGAAATAAACTGTACAAAAAAGATGGTTTGCATCTTTCTCAAAAGGGAACAAATGTTCTCAGTGAGCAGTTCAGAGGTTTTGCTAAGATGTATTTAAACTAGGAGGGGGGGCAAAAGGGTGATAAAACATCAATCCAATTGTCCCCCAAAACAAGGACAGAAGGTGCCTGTAGCAAGTGTGTTAAAAAATGATAAGCTTAGAGTCATGTCTACAAATACTCGCAGTTTAGGGAATAAGATCCATGAACTTGTGGCAATAATGGAAACTGATAGTGTAGATTTAGTCGCTGTTACTGAGACATGGTATAATGAAAAAAATGACTGGGACATAGCAATACCAGGGTACTCTTTATATAGAAAAGACAGGGAAGGCAAGAAAGGGGGAGGGGTGGCCCTGTATGTGAAGGATAGCATAAAATCTAGCCTAATAAAAGTTAGTGAGACGAACATAGAGTCCATTTGGGTTACGTTAGAATTTGGTAATCACACAGTAATTCGTGTAGGTGTGATTTATAGGCCCCCAGGACAAATTGAAGTGTTAGATAATCTACTAGTTGAAGAAATAGCTAAAATGACAATGAAGGGGGAAGTTATCACCATGGGTGACTTTAATCTTCCTGATGTGAATTGGAAAACAAAAATAGCTACTTGTGCCAGAAGCACACATATTCTAAACTCCCTACTGGGATTGTCTCTAAAACAAGTCGTTGAGGAGCCAACTCGTAAAGAGGCCATACTAGATTTAGTGTTAACAAATGGAGATTTGGTATCAGATATTACTGTAGGTGAAAGTTTAGGATCCAGTGATCATCAGTCAGTGTGGTTTAATATAAGAACAGTGACTGAGTCACACCACACAAAAACAAAAATTTTAGACTTTAGAAAAACAGACTTTTCTAAAATTAGAATATGTGTAAAGGAGTCATTATCAGACTGGAGCAACTTAAAAGGAGTCCAAAAGAAATGGGATTATTTAAAAGCTGCACTACTGAAGGCAACAGAAAATTGCATTAGGCTTGTCAGTAAAAGCAAAAAATTCAAGAAACCACTGTGGTACTCCGCAGATGTGGCCAAAATAGTAAAAAACAAAAAGTTAGCATTTAGTAATTATAAAAAAACCCAGAGTGAGGAAGACAGAATGACCTATAAGATTAGGCAGAAAGAGGCTAAGCAAGTTATAAGAGCTTCCAAATCACACACAGAAGAGAAAATAGCACAGTCAGTAAAAAAAGGGGGACAAAACTTTTTTTAGATACATAAATGAGAAAAGAAAAGTAAAACAAGGATTAGTTAGATTAAAAACAAAAGAAGGAAGGTATGTAGATGAGGATAAATGTCTAGCTGACTGCCTCAATGAATATTTTTGTTCGGTATTTACAGCTGAAAATGAAGGAAAGGGACCTCTGTTAAAAAAAAGGATAAATGAGTCCTTTATTACACGTGAGTTTACAGAGGAAGAGGTTCTATTTCAACTGTCAAAAGTAAAGACAAATAAGTCAATGGGACCTGATGGAATACACCCAAAGCTATTAAAAGAGCTTAGTGGTGTACTAGCAAAACCATTAACAGATTTATTTAACCAATCATTGTTAACAGGAGTAGTCCCAGAAGATTGGAAGTTAGCGAATGTTGTGCCCATTCACAAGAAAGGTAATAGGGAGGAGTCGGGCAACTATAGGCCAGTAAGCCTTACTTCAGTAGTGGGGAAAGTGATGGAAACCATGTTAAAGGATAGGATTGTTGAACATCTAAAAACACATGGATTTCAAGATCAGAGACAACATGGGTTTACTTCAGGGAGATCATGCCAAACTAATCTTATTGATTTTTTTGATTGGGTAACTAAAATTATAGATCAGGGTGGTGCAGTAGACATTGCTTACCTAGATTTCAGTAAGGCTTTTGACACTGTTGCATATAGAAGGCTTATCAATAAACTGCAATCTTTGAGTTTGGATTCCAATATTGTTGAATGGGTAAGGCAGTGGCTGAGTGACAGGCAACAGAGGGTTGTAGTCAATGGAGTATATTCGAAGCTTGGGCTTGTCACCAGTGGGGTACCTCAGGGATCTGTACTTGGACCCATTCTCTTTAATATTTTTATTAGTGATATTGCAGAAGGTCTTGATGGTAAGGTGTGTCTTTTTGCGGATGATACTAAGATATGTAACAGGGTTGATGTTCCAGGAGGGATAAGCCAAATGGCAAATGATTTAGGTAAACTAGAAAAATGGTCAGAGTTGTGGCAACTGACATTTAATGTGGATAAGTGCAAGATAATGCATCTTGGACGTAAAAACCCAAGGGCAGAGTGCAGAATATTTGATAGAGTCCTAACCTCAACATCTGAGGAAAGGGATTTAGGGGTGATTATTTCTGAGGACTTAAAGGTAGGCAGACAATGTAATAGAGCAGCAGGAAATGCTAGCAGAATGCTTGGTTGTATAGGGAGAGGTATTAGCAGTAGAAAGAGGGAAGTGCTCATGCCATTGTACAGAACACTGGTGAGACCTCACTTGGAGTACTGTACACAGTACTGGAGACCATATAGAAGGGCTACTAAACTGGTTCATGGATTGCAGGATAAAACTTACCAGGAAAGGTTAAAGGATCTTAACATGTATAGCTTAGTGGAAAGACGAGACAGGGGGGATATGATAGAAACATTTAAATACATAAAGGGAATCAACACAGTAAAGGAGGAGACTATATTTAAAAGAAGAAAAACTACCACAACCAGAGGACATAGTCTAAAATTAGAGGGACAAAGGTTTAAAAATAATATCAGGAAGTATTACTTTACTGAGAGGGTAGTGGATGCATGGAATAGCCTTCCAGCTGAAGTGGTAGAGGTTAACACAGTAAAGGAGTTTAAGCATGCGTGGGATAGGCATAAGGCTATCCTAACTATAAGATAATGCCAGGGACTAATGAAAGTATTTAGAAAACTGGGCAGACTAGATGGGCCGAATGGTTCTTATCTGCCGTCACATTCTATGTTTCTATGTTTCTATGTTTACACTGCGCATTGGGTAAACCTGCTGACGGCTGCCAAGCATGGAATGCGTGGCTCTGCAGAGGAGTTGGTGACACCGCCACGACTTGCAGGCAGGCCTGCTGCCACCTCCTCTACTCCTCCTACTCCATCCTCTTCCATAACCTCCTCGGCTGAGTCCTCTTCTGCTGCTGTGTCTTGCTCCACATCAACGGCACCCCCCCAGCTCCCCAGGTACTATTCCACCTCCCGGATACGGCAGTGTCACAACGTCTTGGGTTTGACTTGCTTGAAAGCAGAGAGTCACACCGGACAAGCACTCTTGTCCGTCCTGAACGCACAGGTGGAAAAGTGGCTAACTCCGCAGCAACTGGATATCGGCAAAGTGGTTTGTGACAACGGAACAAATTTGTTGGCGGCATTAAAGTTGGGCAAGTTGACACATGTGCCGTGCATGGCACATGTGTGTAATCTGATTGTACAACGCTTTGTGCATAAGTACACAGGCTTACAGGACGTCCTGAAGCAGGCCAGGAAGGTGTGTGGCCATTTCAGGCGTTCCTACACGGCCATGGCGCACTTTGCAGATATCCAGCGGCGAAACAACATGCCAGTGAGGCGCTTGATTTGCGACAGCCCGACACGTTGGAATTCAACACTGCTAATGTTCGACCACCTGCTCCAACAAGAAAAAGCCATTAATGAATATTTGTATGACCGGGGTGCTAGGACAGTCTCTGGGGAGCTGGGAATTTTTTTGCCACGTTACTGGACGCTCATGCGCAATGCCTGTAGGCTCATGCATCCTTTTGAGGAGGTGACAAACTTAGTCAGTCGCACCGAAGGCACCATCAGCGACATAATACCATTTGTTTTCTTCCTGGAGCGTGCCCTGCGAAGAGTGCTGGATCAGGTCGTAGATGAGCGTGAAGAGGAAGAGGAAGAGTTGTGGTCACCATCACCACCAGAAACAGCCTTATCAGCATCGCTTGCTGGACCTGCGGCAACGCTGGAAGAGGAAGAGGAGTCAGAGTAGGAATGTGGCTTTGAGGAGTAGGAGGAAGACCAACCACAACAGGCATCCCAGGGTGTTCGTTGTCACCTATCTGGTACCCGTGGTGTTGTACGTGGCTGGGGGGAAGAACATACCTTCATTGAGATCACTGAGGAGGAGGAACGGGAAATGAGTAGCTCGGCATCCAACCTTGTGCAAATGGGGTCTTTCATGCTGTCGTGCCTGTTGAGGGACCCTCGTATAAAAAGGCTGAAGGAGAACGACCTGTATTGGGTGTCCACGCTGCTAGACCCCCGGTATAAGCAGAAAGTGGCGGAAATGTTACCGAATTAGAACAAGTCGGAAAGGATGCAGCATTTGCAAAATAAATTCAAAAGTATGCTTTACACAGCGTATAAGGGTGATGTCACAGTAAAACGGGAATCTAACAGGGGAAGAGGTGAAAGTCAACCTCCTCCTCCCACGGCCGGCAAGGACAGGACGCTTTAAAGACGTGTTGTTGATGGAGGACATGCGGAGCTTTTTAAGTCCTACGCATCGCCACAGCCCTTCGGGATCCACCCTCAGAGAACGACTCGACCGACAGGTAGCAGACTACCTCGCCTTAACTGCAGATATCGACACTCTGAACCCCTTGATTACTGGGTGTACAGGCTTGACCTGTGGCCTGAGCTATCCCAATTTGCGATAGAACTTCTGGCCTGCCCCGCTTCAAGTGTCCTGTCAGAAAGTACCTTCAGTGCAGGAGGAGGTATTGTCACTGAGAAGAGAAGTCGCCTAGGTCAAAAAAGTCTAGATTACCTCACCTTTATTAAGATGAATGAGGGATGGATCCCGAAGGGACTGACAGTGGGCGATACATTCGACTAAAAAAGGCCTGATGAGATGAGCTGCCTTGGGCTAAAAATGGTCCACACGCTGCTGTATTTTAGCTCTGAATGCCGGTTGACTTGCGTGACTTATCCGCCACCAACTAGGGTTCAAGCTACAATGTTTTAGGGCACTTTCTGCCTGGGAAACAAACATCAATTTTTATGGCCGCTGCTACAGCAGCGGCTGCAACAATACCTAATTTTTCAGGCGTGTGTACATGCCTAATTTTTCTGCCCTCTGGTGCTGCACTGTGGCTTCAAAAACCAAACCAAAAAAAAGGCACATAATAGGGATTAAACTGATAGGAATAGTACTACTTAACACACCACTCCTATCTGGTGGCACATTAGATTGCACGCGCAGTGCCCCAAATTTGAAGTAGGAGGACCAACCAAGCATCTTTTTCCATCTCCCGGTTCCTAAAATCGATGCCATATACACGTCCCCTGATAGGGCTCCAGCTCGTTATTCTCCTTGGCGCCAGCTCGTTATTCTCTTTTTCACTTCACTAGGGACACTTTACTGCACTATGGGCACTTAGACCCACTCTTTGTCTTGCACACTGTTATTCCTAGCCAGCATCTGTGATGGGAAATCAGGCAGTCATCTAAACGTTTAGATTGAGCTTTAGCTTAGAACACCCTTGACAGTCTCTATTCTGCTCTGTGTCAGTGTGTAGCATGGTCTCTGAGGACAGGTGTCAATCAATATCTGCCAAGTGACCCTATGTATGGGGAACAGTCTCTATTCTGCTCTGTGTCAGTGTGTATCAGGGGCTCTGAGGACAGGTGTCAATCCATATCTGCCAAGTGACCCTATGTAGGGGGAATAGTCTCTATTCTGCTCTGTGTCAGTGTGTATCATGGTCTCTGAGGACAGGTGTCAATCCATACCTGCCAAGTGACCCTATTTATGGTGAACAGTCCCTATTCTGCTCTGTGTCAGTGTGTATCAGGGTCTCTGAGGACAGGTGTCAATCCATATGTCAAGGTGTCAATATGTCATATGTCAGGTGTCAATCCATATCCATTGTGATTTAGGAATGTTAGGTGATTTATGCCCTTTATGGATTAAAACCAGACTCTGCATCAACTGTGTAATTTTCCATGGGAGTTTTGCCATGGATCCCCTTCCGGCATGCCACAGTCCAGGTGTTAGTCCCCTTGAAACAACTTTTCCATCACTTTTGTGGCCAGAAAGAGTCCCTGTGGGTTTTAAAATTCGCCTGCCCATTGAAGTCAATGGCGGTTCACCCAGTTCGCCGGTTCGCGAACGTTTGCGGAAGTTCACGTTCGACGTTCGCGAACCGAAAAGTTTGTGTTCGCGACATCACTAATCCCATGTATGGGTTGCCTTGTATCAGTTGGGTTAAGGTTTCTAGCGCTAATATGTAGCCTTGTCTTGAGCCGTTTGAAATGGTTAACATTTTTACATAAATCCCCCATTTATTACTCGAGCTGTTGGAGAGGAGTATAGGGCAGTGATGAGTGACAGGAACTGGGGCGGAAATTCAAATTTCCAGAGGACTGCGAGCAGGAAGGGCAAGTGGAGCCTGTCAAAAGCTTTTTCAGCATCTAGAGATAGCCCGCATAGCAGGTTTCTATGTGCCATTCGCCCCCTGTCTGCCCCCCACAAATCCCACCTGGTCCTCCCTGATGATTGTGGGGATAATGGGTGTTAGTCTATTTGAAAAAAAATTTGCAAGGAGTTTCACGTCTGTATTTAACAGGGATATTGGCCTTAGGTTTTGGCATCTGTTCTGGGTCTGGTTTTGGGAGGGTGGCAACATGAGCCATTAGCATCTCCATTGGCATGGCCCCTGAGTGAAGAATGTGGTTAAATAGTTTCCTTTAAGTATGGAGCTAAAGTGGGTGCGAATTGCTTATAATATGAGTTGGTTAGTCCGTCTGGGCCGGGTGACTTCCGGGTGGGAGTGATTGAATTGTTTCTAGTTTTTCTTGTATGGTGATTGGGCTTTGTATGGTGTGTTTATGTGCTGTCAATAGTGTGGGCAGTGTCGTCTTTTGTAGGAAGTCTTCAATTTCTTGTTCGGTAGGTTGGTGCAAAGAGGAATCGGTTTTTAAGTTATAGAGGGAGTCATAATATTCAGCCATTTCGTCGTTGATATCCTGTGGGTTGTGAATTTTCTCTCCTGCTTTTGCAATTAGGTATGGAATTTTGGAGTTAGCCTGTTTATGTCGAAGCAGTGTTGCTAGATGTTTTCCTGCTTTGTTTCCTTAAGGCTTTCAGTTGTAGAAAATGTTGTTGTTGATCATTCGGGCTATATAGGCATACTAGCAGTTATAGGAGGTTGTTTATCATACAGTGTAGAATCACAAACCTTCCTTGGCTATCTTTTTTGATGTGGAGCTTTTTTGGATGTTAGAGAGTTGTGTAGTAGGATGGAGACCCCTATAGATTTAGAGGTGTGGGTTGCGTGATATTGTATGGGGTATTCTCTAGTGGCAAATGTGGGGACTCGATTGGGGACAAAGTGCGTTTCTTGTATACAGACTATGTCTGCTTTGATGCGTTTTAAGTAATCCAGCAATATACATTTTTGTGTTTAGCCCCTTAGTGTTGTGTGAGTAGACTTTCATGGTAGGTGTGATGTAATATGATATGATATGGAGCAGCGTTGGCGGAGTCTCAGTGTTTCTGGACAGGCCGTCCCCCGGCGGTGAGGTTTGTGTGAAGGGGGGGACAATAGAGGGGGTAGGGTCTGGGTATTGGTCTAGGGTAATATATACAGTGGACCTTACTTGGTCTGGTATGCTGGTCGTACAGTGGGGAGTAGGAGTCGAAACTTCCAATTGGGTTGCTAGTTGGGCACCAATTTGGATTGTGAGTGGAAGCAGAAACAATCAATTGAACAAAAACAGTAAAGTGCAATGTCATATAAATCATTACAATAGAAGTGGGTATGCAAGTAACAGTTATAACAGTAACATTCATGTGGATGTAGTAAAGCAGTGTTGGCCATTATAATACTATACGTGCCTTTGTGCAGCAACCTGCCGGCAGTACCTTTCGTGCTTGGGCAGTCGTGATGAGGAGACCTCCATGACAGCCTTTTATGGATACCAGTTGGAGTTGAATCCGTGGGACTCATGGACAGCAAGTGATTCGCATTGCCTAATTCGTATATAGTTGTGCAATGTCGGGTGGGGTGTGAGGTACCCGAGCCTGATGCAGTTCGAGGGTTAGACCAGAGTGCGCCCTGTTTGAGCTGTCAGTTGGTGTATCTTTTTGGGCCGCAGGATGGTATCTATACCTGCCACATAAGCCGCCTTGTGTGGGCCTCGTTAAGCCACCCCTCCCTGTGTTCCCTTTTCCTCCCATGGCTGTACTCAGTAGGGGGGGAGTACCTGGGAAGGAGTGTAGATCTTGTAGGCAGTGTTCAGGCATGGCATCCCAGGGGGGGAGAGGGGTGTTCTTGGTCGGGTGTATGCCCTTATGTCCTAGCAGGAAAGTTTATAACTGGGCGGCATGTTATGGGCCCAGCCTCTTGGGGTGTCGGGCCTCCACAGTGTTGCTGCTCGGTCACGCTAGCGGTAGCATACCTGGAGAATGGTTCAGGTTGCCTGCACTGCCTTTATCTAGTAAGAGCCTTGCATCCCACTTGCCCAGCATATAGCTCAGGTGGCCTAGAGACACAGGGTATGTGGGGACTTTGGTGTCAGAGGTGTCTTGCCGCATTTGGCCTAATGTTACCAAACACCTTAAGGGGGCCACGGTCAGGTGCTTGTGGACGTTTGGTGCAGTGGTGAGTGTCACCGGTTGTAGGTAGAGTTTTGAGGGCTGGGTTTGTCATGACTTGGGAGTGGGTCAGTCTGACAGTGTTGGCGTCTAGCAGGTTAGTGTCCTGTGTGCTCCTCTGAGCATTTTGTTCCCTACTGGGTTGTACTCTGTTGCCCGCTCTCATGCTGTCTGAGGAGGGTGCCGGATTGGAATTGGCGGGGAGGGCATTCTGTGAAGTGGCCTGTCATGTCTTCGTAGGGAGATGCCCCACAAAGGCGTTTGGCTGTGGAGGCCCCGTCCCACCCAGTAAACCCTAATCCTACCTTCACAGGGCGTTACTACCTAGAGGTTTTGGTTCTAAGGCCAGAGCCACGGTCGTTGAGGTAAACGGTACTCAGGCATGAGTATATATAAATAGTACATTCGTAACGTGAACTGAATAACAGAAAATGAATATAAATATAAAGTTAACCACATAGCGACATTTTGAAATGATGTGATACTTGCGGCAAGGTGTGCCTCAGAGAAGTAAGTGCATGAGCTTAGTCTGCATTTGTCTTGCGGCCTTGGCGGTGAGGCATAGGAAGTGTGTCCGCTGGCTTCTTGGTGTGTGGGCCCCACTCCGCAAGTGCTTTCATACCTTCCTCCGGAGTTGAGAAGAATTTTGCTTCCCCATTTCTGGTGAGGATTAACTTCGTGGGGAAGCCCCATCTGTAGTGGATCCCTTGGTTCCTCAGCTCCCAGGGGACTTGTTGGAAGTCTCTTCTGTGTCTCAGGGTTGCCGCGGAGAGATCTGCCATGATGCGCACCAAGGGATAGTCCTCGTGTGGCTTGGGTCTGTTACGGTGGGTTCAGAGGATGAGCTCCTTAATGTGGTAATAGTGCGCCCTGAGTCGAACATCGCGTTGTGTCGAGTCAGGTAGGTACTTTGGCTTTGCAACTCTGTGGACTCTATCAAAGAGCAGCAGGTCCGCTGGCCTCTCACAAATATTTGCAAGTCGTCTGAAAGGATTGATTCTGGGATTCCTCGCAGTCGCAGGTTATTCCTGCGTGCCCTATCTTCATAATCCGCCATGCGAGCTTCCAGGTCTTCCACTTTATGTTGTAGGGCCTGCATGTGGCCTGTCATTTCGTTTTGGCTGGAGGTTAAGTCCTGACAATGCAATTCCACAGAGGATGTTCTGGCAGAGAGGTCCCATACCTCTTTCTTGATCAAGTCTGCCGTCGATTGCCAGATATATATTAGTTTTGCTGACATGGATTCCATAGCCCTTTTGAAGTGGTCTCTTGTGAGGCATTCTGAGGTTTGGGACTCGTCAGGTAGTGCGGAGGGGAAGTTGGCATTAGAGTCCCTGGCGCCATCTTGAAGGGTGGCCTGCGCGGTCTCCGATGTGGAGGATGATTTTTGACCAAAAAAAAAGAGTTTTTAAGCTCTCGAGGTGGAATTCTTTGTCTTGGGTTAAGACATGTTTAGCTTGGTAGGTGAGGGTGTTTCTGCTGGTTTAAATTGTGATGTTAATTGAGCCCATGTGCAGGAGCAGATTCCTAAGCGGCCATCTTGCCATCCATTTTTTCTGTTATATAAAAAAAAATTCTCAAGAAAAATATTAAATTACATTTCAAATTTAAGAAAACCACCCACCACAAACACCAACAGGGCCTAATACACTTAATTAATATATTTATATTTTTTTATAAATTCTTTCTTTTTTCAGTAATAAGTTGAAGAAATACACGGGTTTAGGAAGGTTGCACAATCAGTACAATGATAGACATGCTCAATGGGGTTAACATTACAATGCAGTTATTTCAATTATACACAAACTTTGTACTTGTTACAGGTGAGATCGTTTAATTGGGGGTACAACATAATGGGAAGACCAGTGTTAGGTAGAGTTGCAGTAACATCTTGGGGGGTCTATCCTTGTTAGTTGCTTATAGAAGATGTCTGTGTAATAGCCTTGTGTTATGTAAGAAGGATAGATATTCCAGGCTAGGGTTGTTCGAGGTAGCTGGTGTCTTCCTGCTGACTGCACAGACTCTAGGTGGTTATGCTGTTGTACTACATGAGTGTTTTCGGGTGGTAAATCAGTGTCTTTTGCTGCGTCATGGGGCAGTGGAGTGGTGGTTTCTAGGTCTCTCGTGATTGCCGGAGATATGTATGTGACTTCTCTAAGTGTGCTTTTGGGTATGAGGAGCAGTTGTTGGAAGGGGGGGGGGGGGCTTTAAGAGAGTGTAGTGATTGTAGGAGGGAGAAGAGAAGAGGGGGTGGAAGGATGGAGGAGGAGGTTTTGGAGGTGGTGTCCCCACGGGGGGCTGCCACACCCCCCCCAATCCGATCCCCCTATGTGTGGCCCTGGTGTTGCAGGATCCAGGGATCCCAGATTTTGTGGAAGTGTTTTGTTGTGTAGTGGAGCATGGCAGATAGCGTATCCATTTCCATGGTTGCAATTTCCACCTCTGTGGTCTAAGTGTTCGTCTGGGTGGCCACAATTCCTATGGATTCCTACGAGGTGCGGCCATCTTGTTTGCATGGACGAAAAACGCAAATAGACTTCAGGGGGACTTAGCCGCGAATGCCCTGGAATTATTTTCGGCATTAAAACCTCGTGGTTCACGGTCGTTCCTCCTGATTCTATGGAACTATTTTCAGCTATGGGACCATGCCTGCGGTCGGTAAAAACTATGACTTACATAAAATGTCTGAACCCCTGAACTGATCTGGGTGACCAACATATCCCCAGGGCTATCAGGGGATGTAACATTTGTGGGGGTTCTATGTATTTTTAGGGTACTTTTGAGGTGTTTTTAAAAAAAGTATGCTTTTTCTGTGCTTGGAGATAATTGGATTAGAATTAGTACAGTTACTGATCCAATTATCTCCCAAGCAGGGAGGAGGGATTGTATGTTTGTTGTGGGAGTGTCGGGCAGTTAATCACTGTTCTTATTGGTCTGTGTCTTTGTGTCAGTCCCCAACAAGGTCCATGTGGGCGCACCCCTGTCATGGGGCCAGTGTGGCTACCATTAAAACATAATGAAGTTTATGTTTGGGGGATTGTAGAACTACATACACTCTGGGGATTGCTACATCACAATACTCCCCTGAATATAATCACTAGCTCTTCTAAGAGCTGTTCTTGCTACGCTCTCTGGACTAGGAGAGGTCTACCCACTGGAAGCTGGATCCTGGTCTTGGGTCCAGGGTGGGTGGAGGACGGCGAGACCCCAACCAAGCTGAGGCGGTTCGTGGGGTTTATGGTGGTTATGGTGTTCCAGTACGGTGCTTATGGTGCTCGCAAGTACTAGGAAGCAGTGATTGGCGGAGGTACCCTGGCTTGGTGCAGGCGGTCCGTCACAAGTGGCATGGAGTTTTGTGTGACCAGATCCAGGGGTGCATTGACAAGCTTGTTAGGAGGATTCTGGAGACGAGGTTAGAGACACAGACCAATAGTTGGGAGATCGATGGGCATTTTTTAATGGGTGCGTGTAGACATACCTTTTCAAAGTGTGTGAGTGTGATTGTGGCTGTGGCCGTGATGTTTGGTTCGTTGAGGAAGCTGCGTAATTTTAGGTATCGGAAATGGTCGAAGGAAGTTAGTGGTACGTTTCTTGGTAGGTCTGCGAACGGTAAGAGTAGTTGATTACGAAAGAAGTGGAAGAGACTTAGGAGCCCGTTGTCTTCAAAGTGCGCCAAGTTTTGGGATGTCTTGCCTAGGAGAAATTGTTTATTTTTCAAGGGTATTGTGAGGTTACTCTATCTCATATATGGAAGGATGTGGTTAGGGCTCGGGATGTTAGGAGGGTGTCTGGTCTATCTAGGGGGCCAGAGGAAGAGGGAAAGGAGATCCCTTCCCAGGAGATCACGTTCTAGGTCTACCCATAATTTCATGCCTGCTTGCGAGTGTTGGTTCTGGATTTGCACCAGTAAGGCTACTTGAAAGTAGTGGTAGGAGTTTGGGAGCCCTAAGCCTCCTGCTCTATTGGTGATGTACATTGTTGATCTTTTGATTCTCGTTTTTCTACCTCCCAAGATCAAGTTGAAATTTTCATCTGAAGCATTTTTTAAATCCTGCTTCGAGGTAAAAATAGGAAAGGCTTGGAAAAGGTAAAGGAACCTTTTTTGTTATGGTGGCTATTCTGCCCATCCAGTGTATGGACATGGGGTGCCAACTCTGGGGGTCCGATGTGTGCTTGTTGGAGCAGTGGTGTGTAGTTGAGGTTGTATGTTTTGGTCAATTAAAAGATGTGTGCAGAGATCCACAGAGTGTGGTATATCGGAAAGGGAAGGGTTGTGGAAGGTGATTTAGAGATAGTTGTAGGAAGCCTATCAGGAGGGCTTCTGTTTTATTTAGGTTTAGTTTGTACCCAGTGAGTTTGGCGTACTCTTCTAAGAGCTCTAGTAGAGGTGGTAACGAATGGCATGGGTCTGTAAGGGTTAGAAGGATGTCGTCTGTGGTTTTATATTCTTCGTTCCTAACGTTTAGTCCCTTGATTGTCGAAGTGTTTTGGATTTTCTGGAGTAGGGGTTCTAAAGATAGGGCAAGTAGGAGGGGGGATAGTGCACAGCCCTGGCATGGTTCTGGGAAGCCGAGTTTTCACAGGATAGCAAAGAGAAAGGGACAGAGTCGGCAGTCCAATGCCTTTTCGGCATCCATGGAGAAAAGGAGTATTGATATGCGTCTATGTTGGGCAACCCATATTAAGTTGAATGTGCGCCTGGTGCTGTCACACACTTGGCATGCAGGGATGAAACTTACTTAGTGGGGGTGTATGAGTTTTGGGGCTAAGGGCAGATTCGGTTGGCCAATAATTTACTAAATAGTTTGGTATCCACATTCAGAAGCGATATAGGTCAGAAGTGTCCCGGGTCTAGGTGTGTTTTGTTCAGTTTGGGGGATAAGGCAGATGTTTGATGTGAGCCTTTCCCAGCCAACTATTGTGTGCAATTTTGGGCACCTGTTCTAAAGAAGGATATTATGGCACTAGAAAAAGTGCAGAGGCGGGCTACAAAATTAATAAAAGGAATGGAACATATCAGCTATGAAGAAAGGTTAACAAATTTAAACCTCTTTAGTTTAGAAAAACGTCGCCTGGGAGGGGATATGATAATATTATACAGGGAGTGCAGAATTATTAGGCAAATGAGTATTTTGACCACATCATCCTCTTTATGCATGTTGTCTTACTCCAAGCTGTATAGGCTCGAAAGCCTACTACCAATTAAGCATATTAGGTGATGTGCATCTCTGTAATGAGAAGGGGTGTGGTCTAATGACATCAACACCCTATATCAGGTGTGCATAATTATTAGGCAACTTCCTTTCCTTTGGCAAAATGGGTCAAAAGAAGGACTTGACAGGCTCAGAAAAGTCAAAAATAGTGAGATATCTTGCAGAGGGATGCAGCACTCTTAAAATTGCAAAGCTTCTGAAGCGTGATCATCGAACAATCAAGCGTTTCATTCAAAATAGTCAACAGGGTCGCAAGAAGCATGTGGAGAAACCAAGGCGCAAAATAACTGCCCATGAACTGAGAAAAGTCAAGCGTGCAGCTGCCAAGATGCCACTTGCCACCAGTTTGGCCATATTTCAGAGCTGCAACATCACTGTAGTGCCCAAAAGCACAAGGTGTGCAATACTCAGAGACATGGCCAAGGTAAGAAAGGCTGAAAGACGACCACCACTGAACAAGACACACAAGCTGAAACGTCAAGACTGGGCCAAGAAATATCTCAAGACTGATTTTTCTAAGGTTTTATGGACTGATGAAATGAGAGTGAGTCTTGATGGGCCAGATGGATGGGCCCGTGGCTGGATTGGTAAAGGGCAGAGAGCTCCAGTCCGACTCAGACGCCAGCAAGGTGGAGGTGGAGTACTGGTTTGGGCTGGTATCATCAAAGATGAGCTTGTGGGGTCTTTTCGGGTTGAGGATGGAGTCAAGCTCAACTCCCAGTCCTACTGCCAGTTTCTGGAAGACACCTTCTTCAGCAGTGGTACAGGAAGAAGTCTGCATCCTTCAAGAAAAACATGATTTTCATGCAGGACAATGCTCCATCACACGCGTCCAAGTACTCCACAGCGTGGCTGGCAAGAAAGGGTATAAAAGAAGAAAATCTAATGACATGGCCTCCTTGTACACCTGATCTGAACCCCATTGAGAACCTGTGGTCCATCATCAAATGTGAGATTTACAAGGAGGGAAAACAGTACACCTCTCTGAACAGTGTCTGGGAGGCTGTGGTTGCTTCTGCACGCAATGTTGATGGTGAACAGATCAAAACACTGACAGAATCCATGGATGGCAGGCTTTTGAGTGTCCTTGCAAAGAAAGGTGGCTATATTGGTCACTGATTTGTTTTTGTTTTGTTTTTGAATGTCAGAAATGTATATTTGTGAATGTTGAGATGTTATATTGGTTTCACTGGTAATAATAAATAATTGAAATGGGTATATATTTGTTTTTTGTTAAGTTGCCTAATAATTATGCACAGTAATAGTCACCTGCACACACAGATATCCCCCTAAAATAGCTAAAACTAAAAACAAACTAAAAACTACTTCCAAAAATATTCAGCTTTGATATTAATGAGTTTTTTGGGTTCATTGAGAACATGGTTGTTGTTCAATAATAAAATTAATCCTCAAAAATACAACTTGCCTAATAATTCTGCACTCCCTGTACAAATATATTCGGGGCCAATACAAACCATTGTGTGGAAATCTATTCACAAACCGGACTTTAAATAGGACACTAGGTCATGCGTTTAGACTCGAAGAAAGAAGATTTTGTCTAAGACAGAGAGTTTTTTTTTACTGTACAATAAGGATGTGGAATTCTCTCCCTGAAAAGTGGTTTTATCAGAGTCCATACAGATGTTCAAACAGCAACTAAATGCATACTTGCAAAGACAGAATATTAAAGGATATAATTTTTCAATGTAGGGTAATAGCTGCTTGATCCAAGGATAAATCTGCCATTCTGGGGTCAAGAAGGTTTGTTGCAAAATTGGAAGTGCTTCAAACTGGGTTTTTTGCCTTCTTTTGGATCAACAGCAAAAATAAATGTGAGGAAGGCTGAACTTGATGGACGCAAGTCTCTTTTCAGCTATGTAACTATGTAACTATTTTCAAATGTGCTTGTAGGGCAGTCAAAAAGAGCAAACCAGGTGTATTAGGGGCATACACTGAGGTTATAGCATATTCATCATATTCGTTTGGGTGAGCAGACCTATGCGATATGGTGTGGGTGGAGAGAGGTCAGGCTCGGGGGGCAGGTCTGCCCACCGGAGGGGGGGTTGAGGTAAGGGGCGTGCGGAGGAGAGGGATGGGGTAGGAAGAATGGAAAGAAAAGAAGAGAGAGAAAGGAGTGGAAGGAGAGAGAAAACTAAAAAATAAAAGAGGATGAGGTGGAGCAGGGGGGGTGGTATCATTTTGAGGCCTCACCGGTATCTTTTACCACGGATAGAGCTAAAATTGTTTCCTGATGAACAAACTTAAAGGTAAAGCTTTAGCTTGGGGCAATCCATTCTAGGAGAGTAATAGGAGTATTGCACATATATACCAGGAATTCCTTGTGGAATTCAAATTAACATTCAAACCATTAGGCAGGGAGGATGACGCCTCCACTGCCCTAATGCATATCAAGCAAGGGAACCAGTCTATCTCAGATTATGCCATAGAATTTTGCACCTTGGTTTCTGAGGTAGACTGGACCAATAGCGGATTAATCTCTGCATTTAAAAAAGGCTTATCCGTAACAATTATGGAAAAGATTGCTACCTAAAAAATAAAATTAATTTAGAACATTTGTCATGCAGATTGATAATAGATCAAGAACTAGAGAAAATATCAGAAATAGACATATGGCTGTGTCATTGGCACCTTGTTTCTCCAGATCTATTGTTCCTGAACCTCTTTTTCAGTCCGAACCCAAACCTATGCAATTGGCAATCACTAGACTGTCAGAAGCAGAAAGACAATATAGGAGAAAAGAGGGCCTATGCCTATACTGCGATAGAAGAGGACATATGAGCAGTTCTTGTCCCATACGTCTGGAAAACTTCTGCACCTAAGAACCTTAAGGGGACAGGTGGATACGTCCTCTGGGAATAGCAAAAATAGATTCCTCCTTGATATTACGATCAAATGTAACAAGATCAACTTTTCATGCAAGGCCTGATGGACTCATGTGCAGCAGGAAATATCATTGATGTTCATTTTGTAAAAACAAAATGCTATACCTATCAAGGAGAGACAATTGATATAGATTCTTTTAAGCAAACAAATAAGTTTGAATGACTATCTGTTCCTGTCCAAATTAGAGATGATTAAAATTGCGTATACGCAGAAGTAAATTCACACTGACACACGGGGTTCAGGTTAAAAGAACTTCGAGAAAATTTAATGGCATCTGGTTAAAAAGCGGGCTCGCAGACCCTTATAAAAGCAATATTACATCATCATAGAATATCAAGATAACAACAAATAAACATTATTAATTGGATAAGGTGTTAAGTGGTTAAGTCAATACCCTCCCATCAATATTATTAATTGGTCTAGGTGTTAAGTGGCTAGTTAAATGTCCTCCCATCGAGAGGTTTCGTCATCTTGGACACGGGTGTGGACTTGATGGCTCGGGCGCCATTTTGAGTAGCACGAGGCTTACTTGATGGGAAGGAACTCTGTCAGCCATTTTGAGTGGTTAATACTATTATATCCAAGGTTATGTTCAAGGCTTTTAGTAAATAGACATTTTATTAGTGCAATTCACATGATCTCATTATGGTATACAATGTTTCATACTACAGGAACTTGACTGTTCCGGTGCTGCTCATAACCTTCTAGAAAAGCATTCTTTTCCTAATATTCTAAATGCTGTTAGGTAAATCATTGTTTTAGGAGTTTAATGGGAAGTTTTAATAAGGATTTAAGGACTTTAATAATTCTATAACAGTCCCCCCTATAAAATGTTAGATACTAAAAGATAAAACTTTATTTTTATTGCTAGGTGTTATTGCAAAGTGCAAATCTGTCCCTTCCTGTCCCTAATAGGCTACAGCTCATCCGTCAGTACGGCGCAGGAACTCTCTTCACTCCGCTGGTATCCCGCAGTGGCTTGCCCACTACATCTCCGCACGGCAGTCTAACCAATAAGACGGACGCTGTCCCTGAGCTGGTTCCCTTCCTAAAACTCTTGCACTTTATCGGTAAAAGGGATAGTTTGCAGCGGTATACAGGGTGAGGTAAGATCTTGGTCATCAACTGTCAGATGTGCAAAAGTTGGTGCCGCTTGGTCTGCAGTCTTCTGTAGGAATTTTCTCAGGCAGGGGAGGACACAACAAACGAGAAGAGCGAGAACAAAAAGGAAAATTAGTAGAGCCATTCCAATGTGAATTAAAGCTTTTTGCCACCCTGTCATCCAACCAAACCACCTTTCCCAGGGATCCTTTACCCCAGAATTCCTTTTCAACTCTTGGGAGAGTTTATTTAATTTTTCTATGGCCATGGTGACTTTACCATTCGGACCTGTGTTCTCTGGGATATAGGTGCAACAGGTCATGGTGTCGGGTAGTATTTTACATACACCCCCCTTTTCAGCTAGAATCATGTCTAAGGCCATTCTGTTCTGGAAAGTCATCTGGGATGTGGCCTGCAATTGTTCGGCCAGGCCCTGGAGGGCATCTCTGGTATAGTTGACAAAGCGTTGTTGGTTGTAATAAATTTAATTAATCCAATTTAAATTCTTATTGGCTGTAACTATGGTGAAGAGAGATTCAAACCCCGCAGCTACTTCATCTCTTGCTTTAAATTCATTAGGTACCCCCCTAGGCACCCCAATGGCATCAATATAAATGTGGGGGTCAAAACTGTCTTTTACTGGGGCTTCGCGCTTGACTTTGGCTGGTGTGTGTGTAGGTTCATGTATATCAGGGTGAGTGTCAGAGATAATGTGTATGGGCATGATGGCTTTAGTCAGAGTACACTCTCCCCACCACTCCATGTCCATTCTGGATCTTAGCTGTAAATCCCCACACAACCAGTAAATATCCCCCAATGACCTAGTATGGTGCTGCAATAGGTACAAAGGGACAGTTCTGTAGTTGGCACAATAACCTTTGGAAAAGTTACCTATGAACTTACCAATTCCATCATAATTGGCATAGCAGGTGTAATTTCCTTTATAGATCGTAACACCATCTGGGGGTTTGACATTCTCGATCAGGAGGGGGTATTCTACTGCCCATGCTTTGCAGAGGGACCTATTAAAGTTGTAGTGGTAGGCAAAAAGACTTAAGAAGCAATTTTCCATTTCTAAAGGCAAAGTCAAGGGCACGGTGCCGAGGTGAGGCCGGGCACCACCACACACATAGCATGCGGTTCTATTATGTTTGTTGGCATTATATTTCATTCATTCCAGCCATAAATTAACATCATTGAAACCTGTTTTAGCGGCCATGGTATCTTCAAAGGTGGGGTTAGCAATGGCCATCATATCTTTAAAGGACTGGATGTGCGGTTTCAATGGGTTCGGGACCATGTGGGTAGCCCCTTGCCACTCTGGAGAGTGGCACATATCCTTTAGGTAGAAGTGCCCCAATTTGTTATAGGAACCTCTTTTCCAATACATTCCCATTACATACTGATCTGCATCTTTTGGACTGGGATGTTCAATGTTTAAAATCAATTTTATGGGTGTACCTCCTCCAGGCTTCCTTAAAGTCATTCTTTGGAGGAGGGATCTACCATGATCATCTACTTTAGATAAGGCACTTTTGGGTTTGTAACCCCAGGCAGGCCCGGCATTCCACCCTGCAGCCCCCCAATGGTTACAGTTGTGCCCCCATTGCTTGTCAACTACACAAACATAGGGGTCCTTTGCATGTGGTATATCTTTATAAATGGTTTGAATTTGTGACGTAGGGAAGGGGCATTCTACAATGTCACAAAAGTCAAAGGTATATGTAGCCACACGGGTACATGATGAATTGTACCAGAAGGTGTACCCGCTGGCATCTTTAGTAATGGCTACTTGTTGGGCCTTAAGAAGGCTAATCAAGGTAGTGATGTACCAGAGATACATGGTTGTGCAGGATCCGCTTGTTCTGGTGCAGGAGTCTTTTTACAATGGGAAGCGTGAATCCAATGTGGCTTCCCAGGGAACATAACGGAGGTGGGGGTGATCAGAAGAACTTGGAAGGGTCCGTAAAATCTTGGTTCCAGGGTGTGTTTCCGCACAAATTTCTTGACTAGGACCCAATCTCCGGGAAGCAGGCTGTGAGTGCTTGTGTCAGAATCGGGATCTGGAATTGAAGAGAAAACTTGGGCATGGATTTTGTTCAAAGCACTTGCAAGTTCAGTTACATAATTTACCAAAACATCAGTTTGAAGCTGTAGCTGTTGGGGAAAATAGCAGCCTAGCCTGGGTGCAGTCCCAAAAAGAATCTCATATGGGGATATTGAATGTTTCCCTCTGGGTGTGTGTCTGACACTAAACAGAGCTATTGACAAGCTTTCTGGCCAGGGCATCTTTGTCTCCTGTGACATTTTTAACATTCTAGCTTTTAGGGTACCATTCATGCGTTCCACTTTACCACTGCTTTGTGGGTGATAAGGGGTGTGGAAAGCTAGGGTCACCCCCAGAGCAGTCCAAATTTCTTTAGCTACTGGTGCTGTGAAAGCCGGGCCCTGGTCACTTTCAATAACTTCTGGGAGTCCGAATCTACATACAATTTCTGTAAGTAGACGCTTTGCTGTTGTCTTGGCGGTGATATTTGATGTCGGATAGGCTTCTGGCCAGCCTGAGAACATATCCACTATTACTAGTGCATATTCATGGGGACCACTCTTTGGCATTTGAATGTGGTCTATCTGAATCCTCTGGAATGGGTACATAGGCTTAGCCAGGTGCTTTTGAGGTGTTTTGGTTGGCTTCCCTGGATTACACTTTGCGCAAATGACACAGGCCTTGCAGTAGTTGTTGGCCAGTGTAGTAATTCCTGGTGCTTCGTAATATTTCTGTATAAGAGCAGTCATTAGATCTTTCGATAGATGTGCTGGCCCATGAGCCCACTGCACAACTGCCGGATATAGACTTCTGGGGAGGCAGAATTTAAGATTGTTGGAATACACCCCATCCTTCAGAACTGCTCCTTTCTTTTTCCATTTCTGTATTTCCTCAGGGGCAACTGTGGCTTGTTGTTCCCGTAGGATTCTTAGGTCAGTTGGAAGAGTCTGTAAAGTAAAAATAGGAATTTCTTCGTTTCCGGACACTCCTTCATCCACTTCCTGCAATTCTCTCGCTGCTTGCTTAGCAGCCTGATCAGCCAAATGGTTGCCCTTTGCCTCATCTGTATCCAATTTCCCATGTGCCTTTACCTTCAAAATGGACACTTCTTCTGGGAGTAAGAGGGCATCCATTAGCTCTTTGATTGCAGAACCGTGCTTGACTGGCGTACCGGCAGTGATAAGAAATCCTCTTGTTTTCCAAATTAATCCGAAGTCATGAGCCACGCCCAGTGCATATCTTGAATCCGTGTAGATATTGGCGCGCTTTCCTTCAGAGATTTTGCATGCTGAAGTCAGGGCTTGCAATTCAGCTTTTTGTGCAGACATTGTTGATGTTAAAGATGATGACTTGATAATTTCATCTGTTGTGGTTACGGCATATCCTGTGTGGTATCTTCCTTCTTCATCAGCATACCTTGAGCCGTCCACGAACAGAGTGAGATCTGGATTTACCAATGGGTCCTCATGCACGGTTGGTAAATTTGTTGTTTCCATTTTCATCTGTTCAAAACTGTTATGAGGTGTTTCTGGGTCGTAGTCATTTACTACGACTAAATCTTGAAATTCATTTTCCAGGAAATGACGTGGCCATGCTTCTAGGTGGTCGGTTGCTGGATATTTGACAATGCCTTTTTCCTGTAGCTGTGATTCGATCATGGTGGCCCATAATTTTGCCATGGGCCCAAGATCATCCCATGATTTTGTCTTTAGCTTGGTAACAGGGACATGTGGAATGGCAATGTCCCAATGATGATACAAATGTTTGAGTTCTGGAGGTAGATAAATCAAGACCATACTGTTGCCTTCAGAGTCACAGTAGAAGTCTTGTGAGGTAAGTTTCACCTCAACCAAATGATAGAGTTCATCTTCATAGCAGGGTTCAGGGGTGATGGTTGGTTTGTACCACATGGTACAGAAGGCGTATCCTGCTCCATCACAAAGAGGTACTTGTTCATCATGAAAGGATAAGTTGGGATGCATTTTCTTGATGGTGCCAGCGAGAAGAAAAATATAGGTTTCGTCCATGATAAATCCATAGTATATACCCCCCTCAGGGAGTGGCAGAAGAGTGGACGGATTGAGAACCTGACACCTTTGAAGGGTGATGTTGTCAGGTAACAGAAGATGACATTGAAGACGAAGATGTCTGGCAGGAGTGACATGTTTAATTTGGACTTGGTTGACTATGGCAGAAATGTCATGAGGGGCCAAGACAACCAGAGGGTGGCCAAGGACTATGTCTCCAGTTCTTTCAATGAGTTCCCTAGCTGCAAAAACGGCCACTATATCCAATTGACAGGAGAAACATCCAATAGGCCTTTGGCGGCCTCCAGGTCCATGGGCTTGAGTAAGTACTCCTGTAGCATGGCCTTGTCTTTCAGAGACAAATAGTTTGAAGGGTTTGGTATAGTCTGGTAGACCAAGGGCAGGAGCAGAAGCAATAGCACGTTTGAGAGTACAGAAGTTGTCATGGGCTTCTATGGTCAAGCAGAATGGGTCTGACTTAAGTGCATCATAGAGGGGTTGCATGAGTAGTGAGGCCTCTGGGATCCATGCTCGGCAATAGGAAATGAGGCCTAGGAAGGCATGTAGAGACTTTGAGGTCCTTGGAGGTGGAATATCCAGTACTGCTCTAACTCGGTCACGGGTGAGATGTCTAGTACCCTGAGATAGACAATGACCAAGGAAGATAACATTAGGTTGACAGAATTGAAGCTTGAGGCGTGAAGCTTTACATCCTTGTTCTGCTAAATAGCAAAGGAGATTTATTGAGCATTGCTCAGTTATGGGTAGGTCATCTCCACATAGCAGTAAATCATCCACATATTGAAGCAGGACGACCTCAGGATGGTCAGATTGCCATGGATCAAGAATAGAGCACATGGCCTTTGCAAATTGACTTGGTGAATTTTGTGCCCCTTGGGGCATAACAGTCCATGTGTACTGTTGTTTTTCATGTGTGAAAGCAAACAGATATTGACAAGTTGGATCCAGAGGTACACTGAAGAAGGCATTAGCTAGATCAATGACTGTGAAGTACTTTGCAGAGGGTGGAACGCCTGAGAGGAGAGTATGTGGGTTTGGCACAACTGGAGTGTCCAAAACTGTGGCTTCATTTACCGCTCTGAGGTCCTGGACCATTCTGTACTTCTCTGGTTCACCTTTAGGTGTCTTCTTCTTGACGGGAAACAACAGAGTGTTGCATGGTGATTCACATTTGACCAGAGCACCCCTCTCCAGGAGTGCTTGAATTTGAATTGTGATAGCTGCAGCTTGCGCTGGTTTCAAAGGGTACTGTGATTTCCTTGGTAATTTTGCTCCTGGGATGAGTTTTACCATCACAGGTGGGACTTTTAGATGACCTATGTCCTCTGGGCCTGTGGACCACAGTTTTGCAGGAACATCTGTCTTTAGTGAATCAGGAAAATTACTCCTCAGTTCTCTTGCATCCCCATGGGGTTCTTCAAGATGTAGTATCAGGGGTAGGGAGCACAAAGCTGAGGTGTCTGAATCAGATAGAGGGGTGGATAATTCGACTTGTCCATCTGGAGTGAAGGTGATAGATGCCTGTAGGCGTGAAAGAACATCAGCTCCTAACAGGTTAATGGGACATGTGTAAGACACCACAAAGCGAGCAAGCAAGCTAGGGTAGTTGCCAACCCGTAAAGGAGTTGTTAGAGGACTTTGTCTTGGTAGGCCATCCACTCCTACACAAGAGACATCAATATTTGATAGAAATGATGAGTCTGGCAGGTCTTGTTCTCGCAGAACACTTTGGGCTGCACCTGTGTCAACAAGAAATGTAGTAGGTTGTTCTTCAATGGGTAGAGTCACAGTGGCAAGTGCCCCCCCCCCCCCCCCTTGATCCCCTGTAGACACTGCCATCACAGGGGTTAATGACACAGGCTTGCCAATTTCCTAATCTTCCGGCTCCTGTACTATTGGAAATGTTTTTGGCGTTTTGGGGGCAGGAGCAGACTTGGTCACTTTCTTGGGTTCGGGACATTCACTTCGGAAGTGGCCCCTAACGCCACAATTAAAGCAAACTCCATCTTCGGTCTTGGTGCCTCTTGTTATAGGTCCAGGGCGAGACACCATGAGAGGAGCTGAGTTGGGTTTTCTAGGATTCTGTGCAGATTCCAGACCTCTGGCCACTAGGAGTAGTTTATCCAATGGAACAACTCTATATTCAGGGCGTGCTGCAATGATACCCTTGCGTATCGAATCCTTGATGCCCAGGACAAAGGCACCAGAAAGCATTTGAGAATGAATCTTATTTGTAAGATCAAATCCCAAATCTGAGAACACTTGAAACAGTCTAGCATGAAACCTTTCCACTGATTCTCCTTTTTCCTGTACAATATCAGTGAGGCCAGCAGCCTGATCTGCAAGCTTGTCCTTAGCCCAGGCCTTTAGCTGGTTACAGAATGATATCCCAGAAGCATAATCTGTATCAGTTTCAAGCAAATCCGTGCTGAGGTGGCGGGCGATGCTAGGCCAATAAGCATCCCCGGCTTTTATGGCACAAATGCTTAGTAAATCTCGCCAAGCGGCGGAATAAGTCTTCTGGATCTGAACTAACCCTCGGTAAAAAGGCATTGGTTGTTTCTCTGGGTCTGGGAGTGATTTCATTAACGCACTAGCCTGAGTGGGATTAAAAGAGACATATTTTATGGGAGACTTTTCTCCCCGACCCATATGTCCAAAAGGATCATTGAGGGAACTTCGAGGCTGGGGCTCTGCGGCATCTTGTGGAAATCGAACACTAGGATTACTATCCGCATCATACTCATCCTCATATGAGACTTGGGGCCCCGTGGGAGGGGGAGCCGTTTGAGGCGTCAGGACCGGGGGATATGAGGGGATCCCGGACGCTGGGGTGGCCATTGGGTTATGAGCATGTGGTGAAAAATCATTAGGGAGTACTGGCATTAAGGGCGCTGGGTGACTGGGGGCCACCATATTGGAGGCCTGGAAGGAAGCTGCGTTAGGGTTAAGGGAAGTAGCGGCCATGTTGGATGTGGGCACATCCGGGACGGACTGAGTTGGGGTGGGGCCTGGGGTGTGGTTAAGGAAGGGAAGTAGGGATTGATTGGATAGGGCAGGGCCGTGGGATAGGGGTAAGGGTATGGCCAGACCATCTGGGCAGGATTTGGAGCGGAACCGGGGAAGAGTGGGATAGTTGGGTAGGGATTGGGTACGGAGGCAGGATATCCGGAATATGGATGTGGAGGTGAAGAGGCGGATGTCTGGGCAGTGGGAGGAGTAGGCGGAGAAGGTGTAGTAGGAGGAGGGATGGGTGAAGTGAGAGGAACGGAAGCAGGTATAGTAGGAGGGACTGGAGCGGGTGTAGAAGGAAGGGTGAGAGCAAGAGAGGAGGGGTTAGTGGACGGGGCAGGAGCAAGTGGGAGGGAAGGGGAACAGGCGGAGAGAGAGCGTAGAGAAGGAATGGCGGATGAAAAAGATGGATTAGAAAGGGAAGATAGAGTAGGAATGGATGAGGGTGATGATAGTTGTAGAGATGAGGGGGGGAGAATAAGGATCCATCAGAATTCAGGACTGGGTAGACAGGGGCGATGACAGGGTGGGGGTCGGGAGGGTTAGGGGTGGGGGCCATGGTCAGCTGAACGTCATTCATTGCTGGATGAACCATGGGAGTGGACATCCTCTGGGCGCCATGACAGGGCGCTGGCTGAGGGAACCCCCCAGCCACATAATTGTTATGATATACATACAGTTTTAAACCTTTGTGATCAATTTCTTCCTCAACCCATCCCTCTTGCTGAATAGCTCTCGCTACTCTGTACCAAGCTTCTGCTGTACGTAGCAAATTATGGTCTAACAGCTTGCCTTTCTTTTCTGTCAATAACCTACGCCAGCTCTCTGGCTGCAATCTACCACATGAAGGCACAGCAATACCACATACCTTAGCAATGTTTTCAACTTTCTTAATCATTTCTTCACCCTCTCTATCTTCCACCAGATCACACGCTAACCAACCCTTACTGGGCTTATCTAACTTCTGACCCATCCCCCCCTATATAAGGCGTCCCAGATATAGAGTAAGAGGGAAAAGAAGGTCTACAGTGCTCGACTGCTACGTAAGAGTGGGTTCCTACGTACGTCTTCCCAAAACGTAGACTAGTCACTGATTCCGCCTACCCGAGGTAGCCGCGGATTGGAGCGTGGCGAGAAGTGTGTGACCAATCACTTCTCTCAACAGAAAAAGAGAAATAGGAGTGGAAAGAGCAAATAATACAGAGAGTAAGATAAAGGTAAACACAGAAATCTGTGTGACAGACAATTAAGACAACATTTCAGTGTAAATACAGTGCATGCATCACAGTTCAAATGAAATTAAACAGTAATCCCTTTCCTTTACTCATGTGGCCAAAGCCACCTCCCTCAACCTCGTAGTGCCCCTACGGACCCACCCATAAGTCCCACTACCACGTGGTGCTGGAGACAGCAATGCCTGCTTGAATCCACCCGCCACAAAAATAAAGACTGGAACACTACCAGCATCAGCGCTCGAGGCTGAAGTGTCCTGTCCTCTGCAAGCAGAGAAAATAAGTGTCCAATGAGGCTAGCTAAGCTGTCAAAGCGACACTAAGGGGAATCCCCAGGAAGCAGTGAGTCTACACCGACCTCCACAGATCCCCCCCCCCCTTTTTCCTTACTGCCGTAGCTACCCGGCACCTAAAAGAGGTAAACAGGCAAAAGAAGACTCCCAGGAAAACGTCCACAGGTCCACCCCCCTCTTTCCTTACAGCCACAGCCACGTGGCTCCTAAAAGGGGTAAACAGGCAAGCACTCTACCCGGGCACTAAGCTAAAAACAAAACATTGCAAACACACCCAGGCAACAGATAGTCAACATGCAGGTAAAATAGGTATTTAACAAATAAGGTATTGGTTCTCTGGGCAAGATATTACCTGTCTTTGATGTCCTCTTGGCAGCCAATCACAGACGCTGGGGCAGGTTAATCACAGGGGCTGGAACATACCGGCCAGGTGCTGCAGCAGACTCTACCGTGTATTCAGAGGTGATCAATCTCTTTCCTTCCCCCAGGATTCATCCACCCCACGTCTTCTCGGACGGCTGCCCTAGCAGGGCATAACCCAGAGCCCCACGTTGGATGCGCCAAATTGATATAGATTCTTTTAAGCAAACAAATTAGTTTGAATGACTATCTGTTCCTGTCCAAATTAGAGATGATTAAAATTGCGTATACGCAGAAGTAAATTCACACTGACACACGGGGTTGAGGTTAAAAGAACTTCGAGAAAATTTAATGGCATCTGGTTAAAAAGCGGGCTCGCAGACCCTTATAAAAGCAATATTACATCATCATAGAATATCAAGATAACAAATAAACAGTATTAATTGGATTAGGTGTTAAGTGGTTAAGTCAATACCCTCCCATCAATATTATTAATTGGTCTAGGTGTTAAGTGGCTAGTTAAATGTCCTCCCATCGAGAGGAGTCGTCATCTTGGACACGGGTGTGGACTTGATGGCTCGGGCGCCATTTTGAGTAGCACGAGGCTTACTTGATGGGAAGGAACTCTGTCAGCCATTTTGAGTGGTTAATACTGTTATATCCAAGGTTATGTTCAAGGCTTTTAGTAAATAGACATTTTATTAGTGCAATTCTCATGATCTCATTATGGTATACAATGTTTCATACTACAGGAACTTGACTGTTCCGGTGCTGCTCATAACCTTCTAGAAAAGCATTCTTTTCCTAATATTCTAAATGCTGTTAGGTAAATCATTGTTTTAGGAGTTTAATGGGAAGTTTTAATAAGGATTTAAGTACTTTAATAATTCTATAACACTATCACCTCTGGCCGTTGAGGCTATTGATGGGAGACCACTCTCAAACCTTAATTACCCACGAAACCTTACCCATTAATATTTCAATTGGTGCCTTACATAAGGAAGACATAGCATTCCAAGTTATTGCTTCTCCTTCTTGCCCTATCATATAAGGCTTTCCTTGGCTTAGTAAGCACAATCCTCATATTGACTGGGCTAATGGGAAAACATTGGAATGGGGCAAGGATTGTACTGAGAGGTGTATGTTACACATTTCCAAGAGAGTGGGCACCATTACATTACCCACTACTACGCCTCAAACCCCTGAAGTACCCATACAATACTGGGAGGTTAAGGAGGTATTCAGAAAAACTCAATATTCTACCTCCTCACAGACTGTTCCATAAACCTACTACCCAGAGCTATGCCACCCAAGGGAGCAGTATATGCTTTATCTCCACAGGAGTGTAGACTAATGGAGGAGTATATCAAAAACTCCTTAAGTAAGGGCCAAATACGTAACTCATCCTCGTCTGCTGGTGCAGGATTCTTTTTTGTGTCTAAAAAAGATGTTGAGTTACGTCCGTGCATTGACTACAGGGCATTGAACAAAATCATCATTAAATATGCCTACCCCATGACCCTAATTTCCAAATTGTTTGACAGACTACAGGGTGCTAAAGTCTTTACTAAACTTGACCTTAGAAGTGCGTTTAATTTAGTGAGGATTGAGGAAAACCATGTGTGGAAAACGGCATTTATGAGTACTTCCTGGAACATATGAGTACTGTGTAAATGGGGGGTCTGAGCTGTGTTATGAGTGCCAAAGAACGGCAGACGCGGATCTTATTGCACCTAGATCTGTTATTTAGGTCTTCCAGACCTTCTTCAAGTGTAGTCATTCGCTCGTGTAAGTATGCTACGTCTTAGGCCGGGGCTGTAGTAGTGGTGGAGAGAGTCAAGATTCGGGCCTCTGCCTAGTTGGTACGGGAGGCCAAGGCTTCCATGTCTTCCCAGAGGCCTGAAATCTGTTTGCCGAGTTCTGCGGCCACGTGGGCCTTGATGTTGGTACAGTAGGACAGGGCTTCCATATCTTTCCAGAGGCCTGAAATCTGTTTTGAGTATAGGGGATTTGTTACAGTTACTAACACAATTAAAATGTTATTTTTGGGTAAAATCAGACTGTTGTTTGGGAAAGTCAGGTGGAAAATCCCTGTTGTGTACTGCTGCAATCTGTATCAAAAAATTTATTCCAGAGTTATAATTTATTTTCATGATCATTAATTACGACAACATTGCATTCTAACCCTTCATCTATGAGCATTGTGGAGTCAATTGCAAAAAGCGGCCTTTGGGGGAGGGGGAGCATCTGTTTAATTTCAAACCCTTTATGTTGTAAGAGGAGGAGCTAACTTCCTAACAGTCACAGAGGAAAACATGGAACGCTTCTGCCCCAGTCGCCACAGCTTGACTGAGGTCTTACTGGAGCTTTTCCACCCTGGATCAGTATACAGTGATATAGCCGTATAGCAGTCTTACCCAAACACTAGGCGAGGCTTCGTAAAGTGTGAAGTAGAACTGACTTTATTGAACACAACACAGGTACATATAAGAGTAATCACAACAGGGATTCATCAAACAAAACAATACAAGTCATTCCGTGGAGTCTTGGTGTCAAGGATATACCGTATTTTTCGCTCCATAAGACGCACTTTTTTTCCCCTCAAAAGTGAGGGGAAATGTCTGTGCGTCTTATGGAGCGAATATGAAGCTTTACTTACCTGTCTTGCAGCGTTGGCCGGCAGCACAGGGCGCACCGCGGTAGTGGAACTTGAATTTCATGTTCCGGTTTCCGGCGGGACTGAAAGGAAGTGCGCACAAGCTGAGTGCGCACTTCCTTTCAGTCCCGCCGGAAACCGGAACATGAAATTCAAGTTCCACTACCGCGGTGCGCCCTGTGCTGCCGGCCAACGCTGCAAGACAGGTAAGTAATTATAGGACAAGGGGAGGGGGACAGTATGGGAGGGGGATAAAGTCTATGGGGAGGGAGGGGGGGAGATGGAAGTCTGTGGGGAGGGGGGCAGATGGAAGTCTGTGGGGAGGGGGGCAGATGGAAGTCTGTGGGGAGGGGGGCAGATGGAAGTCTGTGGGGAGGGGGGCAGATGGAAGTCTGTGGGGAGGGGGGCAGATGGAAGTCTGTGGGGAGGGGGGCAGATGGAAGTCTGTGGGGAGGGGGGCAGATGAAGTCTGTGGGGAGGGGGGCAGATGAAGTCTGTGGGGAGGGGGGCAGATGAAGTCTGTGGGGAGGGGGGGAGATGAAGTCTGTGGGGAGGGGGGGAGATGAAGTCTGTGGGGAGGGGGGAGATGAAGTCTGTGGGAGAGAGGAGAAGACTATGGAAGGGGGGGACACTATGGGACAGGGGAGAAAAAAAATATTCTGTACAAACTGTCCCATAGTAAGAAACACTATGGGACAGTTTGATCAGAATATTTTTTTTCTGGGTTTCTTCCTCTAAAAACTAGGTGCGTCTTATGGTGAGGTGCGTCTTATGGAGCGAAAAATACGGTAATTAGGTTTATATTCCACAATTGAATTATCTGCCTGACACCAAGACCCATTGCACAATAGCTATTATATTATAAACTAATTATCCTCTATTCTGATTTACATTTTATACCCACAGACACACTAACACATTTATCTCCCATAGCACAAGACAACGAAACACTAAAAACACAATTCTGTACAGCAACCCTACACATGTGGTATCCCCGGATAGCCTCAGTCTGAGCGCCTCTTTTGGGGATAGTGTAATGAGTTTCTTCACACAGACACCCTTTACGGCACAGGGTGACTAAAACATAAGAGGTATCTGGGGACTTACATAAAGTGTCCGTCTTCAGCCACCAGTAATGGTGACTACCATCACAGCAACCCCTCCCCTCGTTCCCCCACACATAATTTCAGTCAGTGCTGGGGAATTCATCAAACAGGTTCTGTGCTGTAGCCATAAGTCCACCTTCAGCACAACATTTAATGCTGCACATTTAAATTCATTGTATTTCACCTGTGTATAATTTTATGTTTCTTTGATCCCACTTACCTGTCATTGTAACACCTGTTGCAGTCTGGGTGTGTGTTTTGTGTGTATTTATGTGTATACATATGTAATTTGTTTGTATGTGCATATATAGACACCCCTTACACATGTATGTGTATATATGGAAGGCGTGCCCTGAAGTTGTGGGAGGGGCTTGGTTCCCCTTCTTAAGGAGCACCAGCCCTTCCCTCATTACCTGTTAGGTCTGGCGAGTTGTTGGAGAGAGATCGTCACTTCCGGTCCTTTCCTGACGCCATTGAGCTTACCTGTGTCTCCGTGGTCAGCTTCCAGGGTCCTGTCCAGGCCCGGACTGGCCATCGGGCATACCGGGCAAATGCCCGGTGGGCTGCGATGGCCGTGGGGCCGAGGCCGGCAGGGGAGATCACAGGATCTCCCCGGCCGGCTCCTGCAGGGCCAGCGCTACCCGAACGCCGGCCCTGCTGTGTGTCTCCATGGGCCGGTGGGGAGATCAAAGATCTCCCTCACCGGCCCAGAGACACTGAGATGCGGCCGCCGGCAGGGGAGGGAGGGAGGGAGGCAGGAGAGAACACCGGCGGAGCTCTAGCCAGCAGCTCCGCCGGGTCCTCTCGCGAGGTCTGAGCGTTGCCGCGGTTACCGCGGCAACGCTCAGATCTCGCGAGAGTGAACTCTAGCCTCCAGGCTAGAGTTCACTCTCACCACTAGGACCACCAGGGAAAGAAGCTGCAGTAAGGATCCCCCCTCCAAGGCCTGATGTAAGAAGGGAGGGGGGATATTAAGCAATCTGCCCCACCTCCACTAGGACCACCAGGGATCAGGCACCCCTCCCATGGAAACCTTCCCACCCCTAAAGGTAAGAAGGGGGAGGGGATGGGGAGGGGAGGGGGGGAGGGGGGATAGGGGAATATAACTTTTTTTTATTATTAATAAAAAAAAATAATGTAAATACAAAATACACTCACACTAACAGCCCCCTCAGACACACACAGAGCACCCCCAGACACACACACACAGCACCCCCATACACACACACAGCACTCCCAGACACACACACACAGCACCCAGAAACACACACAGCACCCAGAAACACACACAGCACCCAGAAACACACAGCACTCCCAGACACACACAGCACACCCCCAGACACACACAGCACACCCCCAGACACACACAGCACACCCCCAGACACACACAGCACCCCAGACACACACAGCGCACCCCCAGACACACACAGCACACCCCCAGACACACACAGCACACCCCCAGACACACACAGCACCCCCAGACACACACAGCATCCCCCAGACACACACAGCACACCCCCAGACACACACAGCACACCCCCAGACACACACAGCACACCCCCAGACACACACAACACACCCCCAGACACAGCGCACCCACATACACAGCGCACACAGGCACACACAGCACCCTCAGACACACAGCAAACAGCACCTTCAGACACACACAGCACCCTCACTCACACACAGCATCCTCGCTCACACACACAGCACACTCCCACACATATACAGCACACACACACTGCACCACTACATACATTACGCTCCAGATAAACGCTAGATCCCTTACCCTATATGCACTCTTAATCCTCTACACACACACACACACACACACACACACAATCTCCTATACACACACTACATTCCTTGTCAGCAAACACATACAACATTCTCTAAACACACCCTCTCTACAACCCCTACACACACTACGTCAACTATACACACACACTACAGCCCGTATGCACACACTCGCTACATCCCCTATAACACTATGCCCCCTAGCCACACATATTACACCACAAACACAAATGAAATTGACCTATTTACACAATACCACACCACACTCTACACACACGCAATCCCACAAACAGACTCCAAACATATGCACCATGCACTTTATTGGCCCTTTTGTCCTCTGGTATCCCACTTGTGGAGAAACCAGAGACAATTTAAAAGCAAACACAGCGCAAGCATGTTTTAAATTAAATTTGCTTGCGCTGCGCAGAACAAATTCAGGGCCTTTTTCTAATGCCAGAGCTCTTCAGCGGGCTCTGCGCATTGAACTAACATGCTCACTTTGAGAGGGGGCGTGCTTGTCATTAGTGATGACAAAACACACCCTCTCTGGCCCCGCCCCCTTCTTAGGGGGCCGCTCTGATTGAAAAATGCCCGGGCCTAATTTTTTTCCCAGTCCGGCCCTGGTCCTGTCCCCTCCGGGTTCGGCTGGATGGCTTTACCTCTAGGCTGGGCGGTCGCGGGGTTTGTTTGTGCGGCAAAATCGTAAGTTACACGGCCGTCACAATTTTCGGCGCGGCCGGTTTACGTCATCTCAGTACGACGATCACACGTACGGTAGCAGTTCTGTACATAATTACACGAATACCGGCATTCGGTTACGGCTTATATAAGGTACATATCTATGTTTAAATGTTTATTCGTGGGGCAATTTGTTACATTTTCTGGTCATCTTATGACCGTTCGTTTGCCGAAACTCTTTTCAATATCAGATGTTAAACTTGTTATAGGCACTAGGGCGACCTCTGGTGGCTGGTTATCATTACTGATTTCTCTAAAGTTATGGTTCCACGACCCCTGGTGGTCATAAAGGTTATGACATGTGGCATTAAATTGCATTTTTGATTTAGGTATTATCACAGCATATTAGTAAACATATGTTATGACAACACGGCTGGAACAATTACATGCAGGGCCGGACTGGCCCACCGGGATACCGGGAAATTTCCCGGTGGGCCGTCGGCACCTGGGGCCGGGCAGACACCTGGGTCTGCTGGCGGCCGCTGGGGCAGGTCTGCTGGCGGCCGCTGGGGCAGGTCTGCTGGCGGCCGCTGGGGGACTTGTACTGGCGGCCGCTGGGGGAGCTGCGCTGGCTCTGCTCTCCCAGCGTGCAGCTGAATGAGACCGGTGCCGGAATATGACGTCATATTCCGGCACCGGTCTCATTCAGCAGCGCGGGAGAGCAGAGCCCGCGCAGCTCCCCCAACGGCCGCCAGTACAAGTCCCCCAGCGGCCGCCAGCAGACCTTCCCCAGCGGCCGCCAGCACAGGTGCCCCTTCCCCAGCAGCCTCCTGCACTGCACGACCCCCTGGCAGGTAGGAGTAATGTGTGTGTGTGTGTGTGTGTGTGTCTGTCTGTGTTATGGTGTCTGTCTGTATGGTGTGTGTGTGTCTGTCTGTGTTATGGTGTCTGTCTGTATGGTGTGTGTGTGTCTGTCCGTCATGGTGTGTGTGTCTGTCTGTGTCATGGTGTCTGTATGGTGTGTGTGTGTCTGTCTGTGTCATGGTGTCTGTCTGTATGGTGTGTGTGTGTGTCTGTCTGTGTCATGGTGTCTGTCTGTATGGTGTGTGTGTCTGTCTGTGTCATGGTGTGTGTCTGTCCATCATGGGGTGTGTGTCTGTGTCATGGGGTGTGTGTCTCTCTGTGTCATGGTGTGTGTCTGTATGGTGTGTGTGTGTGTGTCTGTGTCATGGTGTGTGTCTGTATGGTGTGTGTGTCTGTCTGTGTTATGGTGTCTGTCTGTATGGTGTGTGTGTGTCTGTCTGTGTCACGGTGTGTGTGTGTCTGTCTGTCTGTGTCACGGTGTGTATATGTGTCTGTCCGTCATGGTGTGTGTGTCTGTCTGTGTCATGGTGTGTGTGTGTCGTGGTATATATATATGTGTGTGTGTGTATCTGTATGGTGTGTGTGTGTGTATGTCTGTGTCATGGTGTGTGTGTGTGTGTGTGTGTCTGTCCGTCATGGTGTGTGTGTCTGTGTCATGGGGTGTGTGTCTGTCTGTGTCATGGTGTCTGTCTGTATGGTGTGTGTGTGTGTGTGTGTGTGTCTGTCTGTCCGTCATGGTGTGTGTGTGTGTGTATGTCTGTGTCATGGTGTGTCTGTCCATCATGGTGTGTGTGTCCGTCATGGTGTGTGTGTCTGTCTGTGTAATGGTGTGTGTGTCATGGTATATGTGTGTCTGTCTGTCATGGTGTCTGTCTGTATGGTGTGTGTGTGTCTGTCTGTATGGTGTGTGTGTCTCTGTCATGGGGTGTGTGTCTGTCTGTGTCATGGTGTGTGTGTCATGGTATATGTGTGTTTCTGTGTCTGTCATGGTGTATATGTGTGTTTAAAAATAGTGTTTTTGCTCACCTTTTTTTTTTCCCCACGCAGCGAGCTGGTCTCCCCTCGACTGGCCCTGCCTCTATGACTGAGATCATCAAGCTTGATGATCTCAGCCAATCCAATGCTTTGCCATTGGATTGGCTGCAAAACGTTACACCAATCAGCCTCTCCTCATAGAGAGGCATTGAATCAATATATCTCTATGGTGAACGTTCAGCACCTACAGAGTGTGGAGGCCCTGAATGTACGTGCACTGACACAGGAAGCACCTCTAGTGACCGTCTGAGTGACTGTCAGTAGCGGTGTCACTTTGAAGCAATGTAAACACTGCCTTTTCTCTGAAAAGTCAGTGTTTACGTTGAAAAGCCTGTAGGGACATATATATATTACTCAATCATCTGTCTTGGCAAGACATAGCCTTACATGTTACACGCGACAATATATGGCGCAGTGACTTATGGGGCTGGCATAAATTTTTTATCCAGGGCTGCTTTGTATCCCCAGTCCGGCCCTGATTACATGTTACGGAGGATTTTGGTAGCAATAATTGTGACACATATTAGTTTGGTAGGATATATGTCTGGAATAAATTCTGCCATCAGGAGCATGGTTTCTAGTATAATACTCGGCCTACGGTATACTTTCTAGTTTATAATTAACACATACACCATATTAGTATCAAAATATATATACAGGACATATTGTCACATATAATGCTTAGCATTTTGATGATTATGGACCTCTTATGTTTTCAGTATTCAACAGCAATGCCACGGTGGGCTGCTACTCTACCAACTTTTTCACTTGACATAGGTCAGTAATCACAATTAATTATACCTTAATGGTCACGCAAGACCTGGGTCCTTATATGTGTTTTCTGTATTACTAGATATAGGCATCCTTGCTCTTTTTGAGTATTTGCTTCCAGTCCCCTACTGTTGGCATAATTACTGGTAGATATCAGAATAGCAGGTGATTAAAGGGTCCATATTTATTACCCTTACAAACTCAAAATTACTCTCGTAGGTTACTACAGATCGCCTGTATCTCCTTGTCATACTATCTAGCAACTTGCTCACCAGGTACGTCATGTTTTCCTCGATTATTTCTCCCTCCTTACCTACCCTTACCTGTATTAGTACAGATATACTGGCATACACAATAGGAGCCTCTAGGTATGTTTTTCTGGCCTTCTACGCCTTACGTTAGTGGTCCCGCGAGGCCAACATCCATCCTCATTTCGGAGGCACGACATTCCGTTGGGCCAATTCATAGCTAGCCGCCTCGCTTGGTTGCATAGAGAGGGCCTCACTTGTCTCGCCCATTCTGTCTTATGCTATTACAAGTCACGGAGAGGCCATCACCCCGCCATAATGCCAATGGCCACGTACCCCACATGAGCCAAATCGTAGATAGTGCCTCTCAAGCCGCTTGGCAACTAGTAGGGCCTCACCTGTCACGTTACTAAGTAATACTTTCGCCGCTTGGCATTAGTTACACCAGCCAGTTGGGTAGGACCCCAAATAACATTATTTTTATGTTGTAGCATGTCACAAATACCTGAAGGCGGGGAAGATTTGTCCATCCCCAGTACACCAGCTAGATCGGTCACTCCATCCCGGGGTGACGACAACGCGAGCCCTGCATCACTCAGGGCATGGACTATTCCTAGGATCACTGCCGAATTAAGAAAGAGGAATATTCCTTTCCCTGCTACGGCTAGGAAAGCAGAATTATACAGACTGATAACTCAGGGGCAGGGGAAGGGTCCAGTGGCAGCCAGTCTTCTGATCTGCATACGGTTTTGTCCTCAGTCCTGACCTCTTTGGGTTGTATTACGGATAACTCGACAAGATGGATGCAGATAGCCAGCAACAGTCATCTGCTGCTTTAGGGAATCCGGTCGCTACAGTGCGCCTGGACCCCCTACCGGGTAATATACCAACCGGTCTGAAAGACCCACATATTATTAATCCAGCACACATGGTGCCTGCACACACTAAAAAGGACATCTTGGAGGGGAAGGATATCAATCTGGTATCACTTCTTATAGCCTCGCAGGATGTCCTTGAAAATAAGACCTATGTATATGGAGATGTGTCGGTTGTGTTGAAATCTAGGGACCCTAGTTTGAATCGGAAGCTATCTATTCCCGAATTTGTGTTGGCTTTCGGGATATACAGAGATGTGATATGCTCTGTATATCCGGATAGGAGGGAGGAATTGGACCTTTATCTCCACAAGCTGGTGGATTTGGGGCACAAGTACGGTGGTACCACTACCACCGTGCCTTTTCCACAAAGGTGTCGGTCGCCCTATCTCAGTTCAATTATCAAGCTGATTGGGGTGTGCTTGATACAGAGCTTTTTTGTCGACACTTTCCGGGCCTCAAAACCCCAGCTTGTGCCATTTGCTCATCCAACTCCCACATGGCTAATCTGTGCCCTAATTCTCCAGAGGTGAATGCTGTATTTTCTCCTACTAATGTGATGCCCACTGGGAGAACAGGCAGGGTGCTTAAAGATAAACTAGGCCGTGATATAGTGTTTTGGGGAAAATCGCAAGTCTGTAACGATTTTAACACTGGCACTTGCGGATACAGTGCCTGCAGACTACTGCATGTCTGCTCCCAATGTTTCAGGGCTCACTCCAAAGTAATGTGCCCCAATAAATTATATCCTAAGCAGTACTTATCGTCTCTTAATGTCTCCCTACTGAAAGAGCTTTTGTGTGGTCACCCATCACAACATCTTGTTGACTTTTTGGTGGAAGGGTTTACTTTGGGGTTTCACACGGGTATTATTCACATGCCTACGGGAATCTTGGAATGTAAAAACTTACAGACAGCCCAAGCAGCACCTGACACTATTGACCTACTCCTACAGAAGGAAATTGACCAAGGTTTCTTATTAGGCCCTTTCGACTCGCCTTTCGCGGTTTGGAGAACTAACCCCATAGGACTGATCACTAATAAATCTTCCAATAAACAAAGGTTAATTCTCGACCTGTCAGCTCCCCATGCATCACCTACCCCAAGTCTAAATTCACTAATTCCATCAGAAGTATGTCTAATTCCATCCAATATGCTACCATAGATAATGACGTCACTGCCATCCTCTTGGCCGGGGTAGGGGCATGGCTGAGTAAAACGGATATAGTAAATGCTTTTAAGTTACTCCCTATCCATCCATCCCTGTGGCATTTACATGGTGTTAAGTGGCAAGGTTCATATTAATTTTTCACACCTCTCACGTTTGGTTCTAAGAGCAGCCCCAGGATTTTTGATATATTTGCTGAGACGTTGTGCTGGATGCTGCTTAACATCTGTAAAAGCCCCACCGTTATCCATTACCTGGATGATTTCCTGACCATAGAAAGTAACCTGGTACCTCCTAGTAGCCTCCTGTCCATAACACGACTGTTCACACAACTAAGAGTACCTATTTCACCAACAAAGACTGAAGGTCCAGATACAATCATCAACTTCTTGGGGGTGGTGCTGGACTCTGTGCATATGCAGGCTAGCCTCCCAGGGGAGAAGATTGAACGCATCCTGGCAGCCATCGACCTTTACCTAGCAGGTGGCTCATGTTACATAGTTACATAGTTACATAGTTAGATAGCTGAAAAGAGACTTGCGTCCATCAAGTTCAGCCTTCCTCACACCTGTTTTTTGCTGTTGATCCAAAAGGCAAAAAAAAAAACCCAGTTTGAAGCACAATTTTGCAACAAGCTAGGACAAAAAATTCCTTCTTGACCCCAGAATGGCAGTCAGATTTATCCTTGAATCAAGCAGTTATTACCCTACATTGAAAGATTATATCCTTGAATATTCTGTCTTTGCAAGTATGCATCTAGTAGGAAGGAGTTACAATCCCTGTTGGGTTTACTAAATTTCGCTATGAAAATTATTCCACAGGGTAGAGCATTCATATCCCGGTTGCTTAGCCTTTTTCCCCTGTTGCAATCTGATGCCTCCCGCATTACGTTAGATGTACATGCCACCGCTGACCTACGTATGTGGAGGGAATTTTTGCTCAATTGGAATGGGAGAAGCATTTTCATCCCGGTATGGTCAGATACATCGGTGTCAGTCTGGACGGATGCCACTGCCACTTCAGGATTTGCCGCTATTTGTGGCAATGAATGGATGTGGGGTAAAGGGGAGGGGGAAATTACTGAGATCCCCAAGTTCAAGGACACATCAGCCTTATTTGAGCTCTATCCAATTGTGGTAGCAGCAGTTAAGTGGTGAGGTTGCTGGTCCGGGAATACGGTGCGTTGCTTCTCGGACAACATGGCAACGTGCCATATTGTAAACAAGGGACGTTCCTCTTCCCTGGCCATCATGCGGTTTATGAGGACTCTTACATGGCTAGCTGCAAAACATAGTTTTCTTTTAACTTACATTCATATGCCTGGGGTTCTCAATATTGCGGCTGATCACTTATCACGGTCTCGGTCTCGGTTTCAGGAGTTCCGGGCAGCACTACCAACAGCTACCCTGATACCAACTCCGGTACCGCAGTGGCAGGAGATGGTTTGGGACTAAAAGAACTGCTCTATCACGGGCAACAACTCTCGCAACTTGGTCTTTCCGATAACATCAGGAAGGCATATGGCAGTGCTTTTCATGTTTTCAATAGATTCTTGCTGGACTTTAATATCACTGACCAATTTTCCATGGAGACCATCATTGCATTCATTTATTTTTGCCACCTTCATCTAACACTATCGTTCAATACCATTAAGTTGTATATCACAGGTATTCAGCATCACATCCTCACCACTTGGCCTAAAAGACAACGCTTTCTGTCATCCTACCAAGTTAAAGCCATACTTAAAGGTATTAAAAGACTCCACCCCTATACCCTCACCATCCAGACTACCCATCCACGATCTATTGTTTCAGTCAAATCTGCTAGACACCTCACCATTCGAAGCCCATACTAATCGTATAATTAAAACTGCCATCTATTTGGAACTGACGAGGAAGTAGGCCTGAAATAAAAGAGGGCAAAAAGATATAAACCAGTTCATTCATCCTACAAATACAACATAGCATATCACATCTAGGCGCACCTCTTTTATTGGCTGAGGGATGTATCTGGTGTACGCCGTGGATTTCCATCGGCCTAATATTTTAATGATGTGAGCCGGGACATTCTTTTTAGAAGCTGTAGTGGCGGCTCCTATTCTAAATGAGTGACCAGAGTAGTTGGCCGGGTTCAATCCTAACCGGACCAACAACATTCTAACAGACACCAAATAGATGGCAGTTTTAATTATACGATTAGTATGGGCTTCGAATGGTGAGGTGTCTAGCAGATTTGACAATACGTGCAAACTCAGTATATGTTAAGACGCTATATTACAATGTTTGTTCTTGCAACTTGTCCTCTTTTATATCAGAAAATAAAGATTGACAAAAAAAAGAAACCTGTAGTGTTAGGTTGTTGGATAAGCATATAGTGCTGGATGCCGGTAAGGTACAGTTTATTAGTATTGAAGGATAGTTTAAGGTTGATGTGGCAAAATGAAGTAAAACCTAATATCGTTTCTAACTATGTCGTGGATGTGAAATTCTGTGATAAATTTCGTGAACACGTGAAAGGCCCTATCATAAGTGTTCCTAGTGTTTACGGAGAGTGCCAGATGAGAAATGTGACGTGCGTGATCTAACAGAGTCTTTAATCCATTATCATGTCTTGGAATGGTGGTGCAGGTGTCACTCGGCTGGAAGCGGTGGGTAGTGTCAAGAAGAAAGCCTGGAAACAAAACCGATACAAGTGATCAGCAGCAGTGTTTGTGTACCCCGGAATGTGGATACATGTGATAAAGAATTGACAGGTGGCCGCTACCCATGTGAGTCGCCTTAGTAGTCTTATAATTACCAGTGATGGCGATTGGCCTTTATTGACAATATGGCATGTGGCCATATTATCTGAGTAGCATCTAACCGTGTGACTGGACCAATATGGTCCCCAAGCAATGGCCACGATAGGGTACAACTGGAATAAACCCGAGGTATCAGAGAAGTTGGGCAGTGATCCGACTTCGGTCGGCCAAGGTCCCCAAAGCCATTGATTACCCCAGATGGCCGCAAAGCCCGTGTTTGCTGCAGCATCTGTCCACAGTGTAGGTGAAGTGTCGGAGGGGGGTGGTATAAACATGGTTCGCCTGTTCCAAGAGGTGAGAAAAAAAACAAAACACTTGCGTAAATCCGAGGTTGCGTGTTCATCTAACGTGATGCGTGAAGTGTCCGAGGTGAATAGTGGAAATAAAGATAGCAGGTGGGAAATAAAGGATCTACCTTGTGGTATGATCCTCATGGCGAAATTGAGAGACTCTAGCAGTGATTGTGTCAGGATCGGGACAGGGATCCAACACGCAGCGTACAAACAGTAGCCAGATACGTATACCGGACCTTACTATGGCCGGACTAACGTAAGTAGTACTGAGAGAATAGTCAAAGACAAGCCGAGGTCGAGGGTAACAGAAGACAGGAGAGCGAGAGACAAGCCGAATCAAGGATACAGAGGTAAGCAGAGTAGAATAAACAAGCCGGGTCAAAACCAAAGGGGATAAGCAGAATACAAGCACTGAGTGACTAGAACAAGCTAGAACCACGACAGGGCAATGAGCTGACGAGAGAAGCTCCGTTAAATACCCTGTTCAGAAAAGTAACCACGCCTCTGAGGCGTCCTGATTGGTCCTGCAGCACTTGACTGACAGGTCGTTCCGGTAGTGTCCTGACGTACTTCCGGACGTGATGCTGTAAAAGGCCGTCACTCCCTCGCGGCCGGCTTTGCACGACCGGATAGACCGCGAGGAAGGAAGCCATCAGACCGTCCGGATGGAGGAACTGCTAAGTCTCTACCTCTTTCGGAGGTAGAGACCACAGGTACCCTGACAGATTGTAGTTCTTTCCGGTTGCAACAACCTTGAAGCAGGTAATGTTGCCAGGGTACGCTTAATCTTGTCCTGAGCGAGTGTAGCCTGCATGTGTATCGTGTCTAGTTGGATCCCCAAAAATTTCATGTTGGTATCCGGACCCAAAGTCTTGTGAGGGGAGACAGGGATAGTGAGGGATTCAAACAAAGCCAACATGTGTTTCAAACTACTGGGGGGGGGAGTGTGTTATTCTCAATCGTGAGGAAATCGTCCAGATAGTGAATAACCGAAGGGCACTTACACACATTCAGTAATAACCAACAAAAAGCTTCTGCAAACGTGTCAAAAATACGTGGGCTGCTTTTGGAGCCAAAAGTGAGACGGGTGAAGAAATAATACAACCCCTGCCATTTTAAGCCGTGTAGATGCCATAGGGAAGGGTGCATAGGTAGTGATTTAAAAGCGTTTACCACGTCGGTTTTGCTTAGCCATGCCCCTGTGCCAGTTTGAAGAATGGCCCCTATGGCCTGGTCGATAGTGGCGTAGTATAGTGAAAATTCTTCGGAAGTTATGACTGAATTAAGGCTGGGGACAGTGGAGGAATGTGGTGCAGATACATCAATTATCAGTCTGGGTTTGAGTGAAGTCTTCCCCGTGACAACCCCTATGGGATTGGTTCTCCAAAATGTGAAGGGTGGAGAAATGAATGGCTCCAACAGAAACCCTTGTTTCTCCTTGGTCGTGATAAGTGCGTTTACCAACAGTGGATCCTCTGACGTGGATTGTAGGTTGTCGGATTCCAGTGTACCGGAAGGTAAATGAACCAACCCGGTGTGAAATCCCTCAGTCAGTCCCATGATAATGTAGTCAATGAAATGGCGTGATGGGCATAACAGCGAGGTCAAGAATGTGATGTTCACACACGTGAGATATGGTTGGGGGAACGCTTTATTCGGGCACATTGTGTTCGCATGGGCCTTGAAACAGTGGGAACATACATGCATCAGCCTGCAAGAGTTGAAACCACAATTCCCCGCATTAAAATTGTTGCAAACCTGGGATTTGCCTAGAAATACAATATCCCTACCCAGTTTGTCTTTTAATCCCCTAGCAGGTCTTTGAAAGTTAGAGGTAGTTTGGCTTTGTACAATTTCGGCTGTGTTTGGGCATAAATTGGTGTTATGTGCGGTAGATGCACAAACTGGAGGCCTGAGACCTGCACAGTGCCTGCAGAGTAACTCAGTGTCCAATTTGCTCAAATTAATGCTTAAATTGAACTGAGTCAGAGCCGCAGCCAAATTTGCAGAAAAGGAACGGTGGTAATCGTAAAAAGCGCTACCACTGTATTTGTGCCCCAGGTCCACCATCTTGTGCATGTATGCATCCAACTCTGCCCTTTACCCAGGTATACTGAGCAGTTGACATCCCTTTAGATCCCAAAACCTAGTACGAATTCAGGGATGGTCAATTTTTTGTTCAGCCTTGGGTCTCTTACCCTTAGCACTACTGATATATCCCCATATGCAAAGGTCCTATTCTCTATGACATCCTGGGAGGCTATGAGCAATGAAACCAGGTTTACATCCTTGCCTCCAGAATGTCCTTTTTAAGGTGAGATGGGACCATGTGCGAAGGATTAATAGATTCAATAATCGAAATAGATTCCAATGAATTACCAGGCATAATATCAGCAAGAGGGTGACTGGCAACAATTGGATTTGTAGCGGTCTGGTTGGCACCACTTGCTTCCAATTTATCCAGCCTATCGCTAATTGTGCTGATGGATGACATAAGAGAAGTCATCATGGTGTGAAAAGCTGGCAACTGGGTCCCACTAGGGCCTTCCCCTGCATCGGAGTTGTCAGTGGTAGTGTTTAAAAGTCTAAACAACTCCGCCTTCCTAGCAGTAGCTGGGAAAGGGATGCAGCGTCTTCTAAGTTCTGCAGTGAGACATGGGATGGTCCATGATCTGAGGGACGAAGGACTATTAACATCTGTTACAGGAACAGGAGTACCAGGCCTAGCGGGCGTGCAGGGTAGCGAAAGTTCCTCAGGGATATCAGGAGTATTTGACATAACTGAAAAATACAAGGTAGCTGTAATCAATCACTCTGTAATGAATTGGGTGGGTACTGGTGAGGCTAGCTAGATACCAAGTGGCAAAACAATTATACTTCGTGATAGTGACATATGAGTCCCTGCTAATTGCCAAGCGGCTTGAGAGGCACTACCTATGCGTGGGCCCGAGGGGAAAGTATGAGGCCACCGAATGTTGTGGCGGGGTGTTGGCCTCTCGGTGGCAATTAAAGCATAATATAGAATGGGAGCAACTATGCGAGGCGGCTAGCTATGATTTGGCGTGAGGGACGTATACCTCCGAGTATGAGGATGAGGGTGTTGGTCTCGCAGGACCACTAGCCTATGGATTAAGACCAGAAAATATATTCCTAATTGGGCCAGGTAACCTAGGAGCAGTACCACTCTAAATTAGAAAAGCACTGGGATCTGGCGTAGTACCTGATATGTAGAAATAAGCAGTGGTTGTAATAATATCGTGATGCGACCTATGGACATGAAAATCAATATATAAGCATCTGTGCGTATGGTATAAGCTGGCCAGAGCGTGGGCCTGAAATCAAATGGACCTACCAGACACTATGCAGAGAGTAGTAAATAAACAGAGGATGATGACGGTTTTCTAGTGTTTGTAAATTACCGTCCGAAGTTCTAGAACCTAAAAGAGTAAATTCACATGACATTTAGCCCAAAGCATAAAACCTAAATCAAATATCAACCAACCTAGAAAGCAACCAAAATTTACACAGATGTCAGTAATCACAATTCCTAAAGTACAAATCCTGGGTAAGGACCTGAAGAAAAAAGGTCAAGAATCTAAGTTTATAACATCCAGACTTTATACCATTTTTTTATAATCCAACAGTGGAATTATTTAAATGACCGTAATATCTTTAACCAGCAGGGGCAGAATCATAAAGAGTACTGATTGAAATTTGTGCCTATATCGTGAGTTTGGGTTGAAATCCCCAAAATAGGGATGCATGCAGTAGAAACATACAAATGGATGCGTCCCCTAATTGCCATACGAACCGAAAGGTTTATACGATAGGATGTGAAAAGAATGGTTGCGTTTGTGTAACTGAGTTAAGTGAAACATGTGTACATAACCAGATGGGCATAGGGAAATTAGCCGAACGGTGTGAGTGCCCGAATGCATAACTGTAATAAACTAACGCTGCTAGAAACGAACGGGGCTCCGCCATGTAAGCTAGGGATGTTTTACGGCTGTTGCTTAATGGCGGAGCCAGACTTACGGTTAAACCCGGTTTAGAAGCAGAGAAACGGGCTGCGCGGACGCCAGTGACGGAGGACTGAGGCAGGGAAACACTGGACCAGGAGGCCACGAGGAGTACAGGTAAGGAATCCAAGATGGCGGTCTGAACCGGAAGTAAACGTTTCAGACTCGCCAGACCAGCAACGGTAAGGTGGGAGTGGATGGGCAGCCCTTTTAAAGGGGAACCAAGCCCCTCCCACAACTACAGGCCAAGCCTTCAAATATATACACATACATCTATATATCTAAAAAGACTTTCCTCTGTAATGTCTGCCCCCTTCCCCCCTTCTTTTATTGGTACATACCCAAATGTATGTTTGTTTTTATTTGAATAACTCATATCATCAGCTATTTGACAATCTTACCTCTCTCCCACAGTGTGAATTTAAACTTCCCTGCCTCACATCAGAAGAGCACTCAGTCAAACTTTAGCTGAGCCAGTTGCAATAAGCAAGGTAGCCTTTTGGACAACATTTAATGCTGCACACTTGCCCACCCACTCCTCCCTTCACCACCCCACGCTCATTTAATTTATAGATAAACTCTCACCCACAAATCTAGATAATTAGAAATAACAGCTGCAAATCAAATAATCAGCACACTCCTACACTCTCTTAACCCGTAACACTCACACTTTATCTTCCTCACCTCTGCCTGTTACACTCTAGCTTTCTACATCACTGCATCTCCTCTATGTGCCTCCCCTGGCCTTCTCCCAACTTCCAAGTTTTTTTCTGGAAGTGCATACCCATCTGAGTAATGCTCTGTCTTGTCCTCCTCTTATTTTCCTTTTTCTCAAAATCTCTCCTTACACATACTTCTCTCAAACTCCCAACAACCTCCACATTAACCTCTCTATGCTGCACTCCCCCCTTCTTTCATTTCATGCCCTGCACTCTTTTCTCTATTCTCTCCATCCTTCTCCCACTCAATCTCATCCCAGACTTAATCCATATAAAACCTGCTCACAACTTCTGTCTCTCTCTGCACCTGCTTCTAGCAGCTGATGATGTCTCTCCCAACCCAGGGCCCGTCATCTCCTCTACTCACACTAAGTCAACCAGAAACCACACAAGCCTCATCCCAATACCATGCCATCTATCCTCATCTACCAATATTTAGTGTGCACTCTGGAATGCCCGCTGCATCTGTAGCAATCTGAAATCAACAGCCATACCCCCTTAAGGACCAAACTTCTGGAATAAAAGGGAATCATGACGTGTCACACACGTCATGTGTCCTTAAGGGGATACACAACCTCTTCGTCTCAAATTCATTCATACTTTTTGCACTCACTGAGACCTGGCTTTCCCCCTCTGAAACTGCTACTCCTGCTTCCTTGTGTTATGGTGGGCTACAATTCTCCCACACTCCTAGATCAAATAACTGTGCAGGAGGTAGTGTAGGCATGCTTCTCTCCCTTTAATGTACCTTTTACCTATCCTCCCTGCCCCTGCCCTATCCTTTACTTCCTTTGAAGTTCACACGGTCTGTCAATTTAAACCAACTCCTCTAAGAATTGCCATCACTTATTGCCGCCCGGTCATCCTAAGCTATTCATTAAACACTTTTCTTCCTGGCTATCCCATTTCCTCTCCTCTAGCACTCCTTCCCTCATTCTTGAGGACTTTACTATATCCAATCAACAACCCTAACTGCCTTGATGCTTCTCGTCTGCTCTCTATCACCTCCTCTGTTGGACTCACACAGTGGTCTAATTCATCAACTCATACAGCCGGAAACACTCTTGACCTCATCTTTACCAACCTCTGTACTACCTCTAATCTCTCCAATGTTCCATTTCCTCTAACCACCATCTGCGGTCCATTGACATCCGCATACCCCGTACCCAAAGTACACCAACCTCACCACAACAGTCTTGCAGAAACCTCCATTGTCTTGACCTACAGCAATTCTCCAGCAACCTCCAAAGTCTTTCACCCATCTCAAATCTCACCTGCCCTAACACTGCAACCTCCCTCTACAACTCCACTCTCTCCTCTCACCTAGACATCATGGCATCTCCTGCACTTAAATGCACTAAGCACCCCCAATTACAACCCTGGCACACCAAGCTGACCTGATACCTCCAAAAATGCTGAACACTGCTGGAGAGTCTCACTGTGCATCTGACTTCCTCCACCATAAATGTATGCTCTCCTACAGTTTGGCTCTTTCCTCTTCAATAGAACACTACTTCAATACACTCTCCCGCGAGCCCAAACGACTGTTTTATGCGTTTAACTCTCTTCTGTGCCCTGTCGTGCCTCCTCCTCCTACCAACTTGACTACCACAAACTTTGCAACTCACTTCACTGAGATTTCTACAATCAGGGAAGAAATCTCATCTCTCTCCATCCACTACCAACTTTTCCCCTAACCAGACTCCGTCAGCTGTCCTAGGCTCATTTGCACCCGCTACAGCAGAATAGGTTTCTGCTCTGCTCCATTCTTCCTGCCCCACCACCTGTTCCCTCGATCCTATTGCTTTGTATCTCATCCGCACTTTGTCTCCTCCTCTTGCTCTGCCTCTCACTAACATTTTCAATCTCTCCCTCTCCTTTGGCACATTTCCTCTACCCTTCAAACATGCAACTGTAACCCAGATTCTGGAAAAGCCCAACCTGGACCCTAATTTCCTGTCCAACTACCGCCCTATCTCACTACTGCTGTTTGTCTCCAAGATCCTTGAGAGAGTTGTATATGCGAGATATGTATGCGAGACATACTTTCGCGAATCCAACTCTCTGCTTGACCCGCTTCAATCTGGATTCCGCGCTCGTACTCTGTTGAAACAGCTGTGACCATAGTATCTAATGACCTTATCACTGCACAATCCCATGGCCATTACTCTATCCTAATTCTCCTAGACCTTTCTGCTGCTTTTGACACTGTTGATCAACATAATCTCGGTCTACGAGATACCGCTCTTTCCTGGTGCTCTTCCTACCTCTCCAAGCGCTCATTCAGTGTTTCTTTCTCTGGCTCTGCCTCTTTTCCTAAATACTTCACTGTTGGTGTTCCCCAAGGGTCTGTCCTTAGACCCCTATTCATAATCTACACTGCCTCCCTTGGTAAACTAATCAGCTCCTTTGGCTTCCAATATCATTTCTATGCGGGTGACACGCAAATTTATCTGTCCGCCCCTGATTTCTCACCACCCCTCTTGACTCGTGTCTCTGACTGCCTCTGCTATTTCCAAATGGATGGCTGCTCATTTCCATAAACTGAACTTGTCCAAAACAGAACTTCTGGTCTTCCCACCCTCAAGTGTTGCTACTCCCTTGTCTGTGTCCCTCCAACTCAATGGCACTACAATCTGCTCTACCTCTAAGGCTCGCTGCCTAGGTGTTTTCTTTGCTCTCCTTCACCCTTCATGTCCAATCGCCTAATCCTGCCATTTCCATCTCAAAAATATTCTGCGCGTCCGACCCTATTTAACACCTGATATGGCAAAGGTGCTTGTCCTTGCCGCTGTCCTCTCGCCTTGACTACTGTAATCTGCTTCTCAGTGGTCTTTCATGTTCCCAACTTACCCCGTTACAGTCTATAATAAATATGTCGGCGAGGCTCATCTTCCTGTCCACCCGCACCACCCATGCCTCCACCCTTTGTCAGTCCCTACAATGCCTTCCCATAAGATAGGACTCAATTTAAGATCCTGATACTTGCTTACAAATTTCTACACAATACTGCTCCAACCTACTTATCCTCACTAATACACAAATATGCCCCATCTAGGGGGGCGTGGCCAACTGACAAACGGAATGGCCGCATGTTAGAGCAGCTCTGGGCAAAGCAGGCACATAATACCACACGGAGGACTCTACAAGCTGAAATGGGTAATCCCAAAAGGACCCACAACACTAACACAAGCTCCGGGAAGACCCGGGCGGGTAAAACGGGCTCTGTTTAAAGAGTACGCTGACCGCGTGTCTGAACATGGAGACTCCAACATGTCGTCGACACTCGGCAGACCGTACTCAAATCCACCCAGCCCAGCGGCATCTGAAGTCTCAGCAACTTGTACAGACCTCGACATTAGAGATCTAATCAGAAACTTATCTTCCAAAGCAGACCTCACCGACATGCTGGGCAAACTGGAAGCTACCTTCCAACGTAAGATGGACAGCCTGGGATCCGAGACCCGGCAGGTAGGCCTAAGGGTACATCAGGTACAGATAGGGGTTTCCCTTTGCCCTCCTCGCCACTCACAGGGGAGCCACCCACACCATCACATCGCACCAAGATGTAACTCCGTTCATACAAGCACTGGACCTCACAGAGGAGCGAATCATTGACTGGTATGCCCTCGACCCAGCGCAGCTAACCAACCAACGCCCCCAGGGCCAAAGATGGCGCCCACCGCAGAAGAAGCAAAGAACCGCGCCACCGAGATGACAGACGCCTAGACTCGACAAACACAGAGTATACCCCCAAGGCAGAGGTATGCAGGAGATCCAGAGGAATTTGCATACAGCCACCGATCACACCTTGCCGAACTTTTCAAGCCTTGCCCCCACACAGTCTGGACACTACAGCAGACTCTTAGCACCTGAGCTTTCACCTAACCGCGCCAACATAGCAACCTTAAGCAGTTAAAAGAGACAAACATTACCCTTTAATTTCACATCCCAGAGACGAAACCCACGTGAACCGGCGTTCAGCCACACAAGCCAATGTGGGCGTCCGCAATACGGGACTTGCAGTACCCTAGAACACTCTCTAGGGTAAAATCCCACGGAATTCCCACCTTACAGGTCGTATAACTGCCCACAACACCCATCACTTGCATAGCAATGTAATGTTAAATGTTTTACTGCAATGTCTTGTTGTATTACTAGCATGCACAGGGTTTTCAAATTCTCCCCTAAGGGGTTAACTCAGGGAAATGTTCGGAGACGCCAACGCTTACACCACCAGACAAGGTACATTAATGAGAGGGAGAGATAGCTCATGGGAGGAGGGGGGTAAGGTGATAAGATTAGGGATGGAAAGGCTACACAATCTTGTACATGGGGGACAGCCCCACATATCCACCTGTGGATCGTGCGACTACAATACACCAGCAAACTCACTCCTCCGGAAGTTCACATATATAAGCCACTAGTGCCTGCACACCCACTGGCTTTCACACATACATATATATATATATATATATATATATAAACAATCGAATAACCCACACACATAATTGTAACTTGACGACGACTTAATAGATAAACCAATAAGCACGCAACTCTCAACACCCACACAGCCACCAAATTGGCGCGCTCAACACCACCCCCTCTGCCCCACGGGCGGTGTCATACAACCGATACTGACCCTCTGTGGTATCTGGAACAGTGCAGAGGCAGACACCAGCCCATACCTGTTCACAGGGTCACCGAGCAACCTAGAACTGAACATTTGTACATAGTTTACTTTGTTATTTACCGCAACCCCAAACCCTGGTTACGACATGAACCTAACTACACGCTGAACCATAGGGGACAAACGCTATTATTGAGAGGGTTACACCATACTATCTCCTGTATACCATTCCCCTCACACCCACATCACCTCCCAGCGGCCATGACGGCTCCACTGGCCTCTATCACCATCCACACATACAATGCTCGGGGCCTCAACACCCCAGAGAAACGCCACCTAGCCCTGGCAGACCAACACAAACAGAGTGGAGGTGGTGTTTATCCAAGAGACTCACTTCCGAGCAGACTCTGCTCCCTCATTTAAAAACAATACATACCCGAAGGACTACTTCAGCAACTTCCCAGGGTCAAAATCCAGGGGGTAGCAATCTTACTGAACTCCCGTCTCCCCTTCACATACAAGGAACATATTGCAGACTAGCAGGGGAGATTCATATTCTTGAAGGGGACGGTAGGTAGCACTGAGACTACATTCGCGAATGTCTACCTGCCCAATAGGAAACAACCCTCTGCTCTCCGCAAGATACTCAAAAAGCTGGAAACCTTTGCTGAGGGTCTCATAATCCTAGAGGGGATTTCAATATCTCACTAGACAGCACGCTAGACACCACTTCCTGAGCCCACTCTTACCTATCTGCTACTAGGGCACACACCCAACGTCTCCTAGACTCACATCAATTGTATGATTGTTGGAGGTCATGTCACCCATCAAAAAGGGACTACTCTTATTACTCTCACACAACAGGCTCATACTCGAGGATTGACCTGTTTTTCCTCCCTCATAGGTTACTCACTCTGGTATCCTCATGCACATACGCCCCAATCACCTGGTCTGACCATGCTCCCCTAGCTAGGACTATCAACATTCCGTCACTACACGCAACAAGGTCCCAGTGGAAACTAAATGAGACACTCTTAAACCACCCCAAAATACGCACCCACATCTCCACGGAACTGGACCAATTTTTCTCCCTCAATCAGCATCCCGGCTCCACGTACCCGACTATTTGGGAGGCACACAAATGTACGATTAGGGGCACACTCATTCAGCTAGCCTCCACGCATAAAAAGCAACAGAATAACCACATAACACGACTCCTCAGAGAAATCAGAGATCTAGAAACACACAAAGCTAATCTGACCTTAGACACCTACAAAACACTAGTCAAAAAGAGGACAACGCTTAACATTCACTTAAACACAAAAACTAAACGCAAACTGACCCTAACGAGGAGCCAATACTATGCACAAGGAGGCAAAAGTGGTCGCCTCCTGGCACACGCGTTGAAAAAGCAAAGGGAAACTACCTTTATAGCCTCTATACAAAACAAGAAGGGCAAAACATTGCATCTCATGCCAGACATAACCAAAGCCTTCCACGAATTCTACTCCTCACTTTACAACCTAAGAACCACTCCCCCTTCACTAGCTGAAATCCAGGAGTTCCTCGCAAACAGAATCTCGTCCATCCATCCCAACCAACCTTAGGCACTCACTAGACCAACCCATTACCATTCAGGAATTTCAGGAGGCAATCAAACACATGCCACTGGGGAAAAGCCCAGGTCCAGATGGTTATACCTCATATATTACAAAACATTCTCAACACACCTACCGCACACCAGCAAAGGACTACCCTCCCTCCACAAGCGCTGAATGCCACAATTACACTCATACCCAAACCAGGAAAAGATCTAACACAGTGCGGAAGTTACAGGCCAATATCAACATAGACCTCAAAATATTCACTAAAATTCTATCAAATCGCCTTCGTCCACTGCTCCCAGACCTAATCCACCCAGACCAGTCGGGATTCGTGCCAGGGAGGGAAGCCAAAAATAATACGACTAAGATCTTAAGCCTCATACACCACGCAAAACGCTTAGGCGACACAAGTCTACTCCTGTCAATCAACGCCGAAAAAGGCTTTTGACTGGTTAGACTGGACCCTGACGAGGCTCACACTTCAACATATAGGCTTTGGCCCCAATTGGATGAGATGGCTGGAAGCTATATACTCCAAACCAACAGCACATATACGCATCAACGGCCAGCTATCGGACCCAGTCCGGATTTCCAATGGCACGAGACAGGGGTGCGCCCTGTCACCTCTGCAATTTGTACTGGTCCTGGAACCATTCTTGCAGGGAATCAGAGATAACACACACATTCGAGGTATCCAAGTAGGCGACATAATCCATAAGACAGCTGCATTCGCAAACGATATGTTGTTTACGATCACACACCCCACCACCTCATTGCCCTACCTAATGACGAAATGGCACTATACAGCAAACTCTCCAACTTTCAAGCAACCTTTGTAAATGCGAAATTCTCCCGATCACACTACCCTCACACACCACGGATCAACTACGACATGACTACCCTTTCACATGAGCGACCGGGTCACTCAAATACCCAGGGGTACACCTACCTGGCGATACTCCACAGATTTACAACAATTTCCCCAAATTGATCCAAGCAATATCCACTGACCTTAAGTCGTGGAACCTACCCCACTTCGTTGGTTCTGTCGAGTAAACTTCGTAAGATGAATATCCTACCGCGCATTCTTAACTTACTACAAGTTCTACCCATATCCCTACCCAAGCACTTATTCGACGCACTACGCAAGATATTTACCACCTACATATGGGCTAACAAAAAACCTAGTCTACCATTCACACTACTCAAAAGGCCAAAGGAAGAGGGAGGGTTGGGCCTCCCAGATGTGGAGTTATACCACAAAGCCACCTTACTAACTAGGCTATACGAATGGTGCAACCCACACTGATACACAATGGGTAAAACTGGAGGACGCTTGCTTCAGGACCCCAGTCTACACAGTCCCGTGGCACAAGGCAGGCTCAGCTCTGCTACACCATACATCTCACCCACACTCCGCATGTGGGCACATATATGTAAACACCTAGACATGTCCCCATTCCCCTCGCCATTATACCCGATCACACACAAACCTCTGTTCACCCCGGGAGAAGATGGGAAGGCTTATAAACAATACCACAACTCCCACTACCTGTCGTTAGGGGCAGTAACGGAAGGAAATCAAACCCCTCCACAAACTGCTACCAGATACTGATATCACGGCAATGCAAACTCTTTACTACACCCAACTCGTACACTTCTTAAAGAAGGGACACATGGCCCAGGGAGCTCAACGAGAACTCACAGCCGTTGAACAATATTGTACAGGGCATAAGATAAAAAGAAAGCTTATCTCCATACAGCTCAAACACTCCCAGACCTTCACCTACACATGGGAATCAGAGCTTAGCATCACCATTCCACCTGATGTATGGCGCAAATTTTTTAGAAATATTCACAAAACCTCACGTAACACGGAGGCTCAAGAGAGCAACTACAAAAGAATAGTTAGATGATATTATACCCCAGCAAGACTAGGTGCCATTTTCCCACAATCAGATCAATGTTGAAGATGCTACCAACCCATTGGTACGGCGTCGCATATCTGGTGGACTTGCCCAGAAATGCAAAAATACTGGATGCGCATCTCAGGACTCATCCAAACAATCGTAGGGGAAAAACTGACCCTTCCCCCTCACACTTTACTCTTCCGTCTCCCACAAGACTTTCCCAAAGCAAAAAGACAACTACACATGCATCTGGTGACAGCTGCGAACAAGCTAATCCCGTTGCACTGGAAAAAACCACACACCCCACCCATCAGAGAATGGATACAGAAGGTTGAGACTATGAGATGTATGGAGGAGATATGCTATTCCCTCTCAGACAAATACCACTCCTATACAGCCATATGGTCTTGATTGTGCACATACCTGCAAAACACCACACTAGGGTCATAACCTCAGGGACCTTTTGGGTTCAGCACAGTAGCTTAAACAAGTGAATCAAATGTCAGCACCCCAGCACTCACAAGTTTCTAACCATGTAATATTTTTATCGGTTTTAAGTATGTCTCGGTTTTCAATGATTACAGATAATTGTACTTAGTACTTCCATGTTTTCAATGTTTCCAAAGCTCACAGACTATTGTAACACCTCAATGTACAATGTGAACGTCTCGTTAATATTTGTAATGTAACTTTTTGCAAATAAAAAAGTAAAAAAAAAAAAAAATTCCCCATCTAGGCCCCCAAGCTCTGCCAGAGACCTACGTCTAACTTCTGTTCATACTCCTACCTCTGATGCTCCTCTTAAAGACTTCTCTAGGGTGGCACCGTTCCTATGGAACGCCCTTCCCCTCTCTGTTAGACCCAATCTCCACTCCTTCAAAAAATCTTTGAAAACTTACTGCTTTAGGAAGGCATATCAATTACACTGTGAACAGCTTTCCATCCCCGGACCCCGATTTCGTTCCTGCAACTGTTATCAAAACAAAACACTAAGCCCTCAATGAACACTATCCTAGCAACCTACCCTTAATGTCACATTACCCTACTGCCTCTACCATGTAAGCTAATTGAGCAGGGCCCTCAATCCCTCTGTTCCTGTGTGTCCAACTCGTCTGGTTACAAATAGTTGTCTATTAGTCCACCCATTATACAGCATTACAGAACTTGTTGACACTTTAGAAATAATAATAATGAGCACACAACCAGAGCTTTCCATTGCTTCTCAAAGAACAGTACAGGCAGTAACACTATCCTGTTATTTGCATAGATCTGTTTGACAAACAGGGAGGTGAAGTGATATCTAAAATGTAGAGGGGGAGGCGGCGGCAGAATTCAGCAAGCTGGAGTGCAGAGTGTCTGCCTTTAATGCTGCCATAGTTAGTGATCAGAAATACATGAAAATGGATGTTTGTAGGCATTAACCAAGCTGCAGTGACTTTGTTATTTGAAGCTATTTGACCGCAACCAAAGACTGGTGTCCAAGGACTCTCTACATCATAATCACTCAAGTGAGCTGAAGAGGTCAAACTGAGCATTTGTTTATGGATTACTTTCATGCAATCCTGCATTGCATGTTAACATTTCCCTAATGATTGCAAAGAATGCAATGCTGTTCTAATATCAGTAGTTATCAGCTAGTATTCTCCAGCAAATTATCATAATAAAAACAATACCAATTGCAATTTATTTCTTCTAATAAGGTGCATCAATAAGTCTCATGTGAACCTAAAGAAAACACACACAAAAAAGAGCTTCTGAGGGTGTTAAAGCAAACGGATTATTATAATATAAAACACCAAGTTAGCAACTCTACTACTCTACTTAAAGAAAAAGAAAAAAAATTAGTTCTCCTGTGGTCACTATAATTGTTTTAAGGAATTCTCTCTGAATTTACAGATATTTACACTTGTAAAATTTGTTCTGGGATGGAAATACTATATTCAAAATCATTCTGAATTTCATTCCGAATTTCGGGCAATTCAGACATTCGGGTACTTCCGAATGTCTGAATAGATGAATTGCCGAAATCCCGAAATTACCGAATTTCCGAAGCACAGTATTGCATAAGAACTAATAGACTAACCCAGTGGAAGAATGTTACACTGTATACAATTTTAAATGAAAAGTATACAAACATAGCCAGGATTCAGCTGTAAGCATTTGCAACACTTACAACAATCAAGTAACATACATTCATATAAAATGTAAGTTACTTAGCCAGTCAATGTAATCGCAGGAATGAATAAGTAGATAGCTCCCTAATACCGTGGGAATTAGGGAGTTCTCTACTAAAAGACCTAGATTGGTCTTTCAGCCAAATTTACGAATACTAAGTAAAGATTACTCAGTATTAGTAAATTATGCCCCTACTCGCTATAACGCGAGTAGGGGCATGTCTATTAAACAGTGAGCAGCCTGTGGGGTGGGTGCCCTAAAGTAAAATGGGGGGACCTAATGTCCTCCCCTCTGACCCCCACCCTTGAGCGGTGGGTGGGGGCCCTAAATACTAAGGGGGGACCTAATGTCCTCCCCCTGGCCCCCACCCCTGAATGGTGGGTGGGGGCCCTAACGTCCTCCCCCCTGGCCCCCACCCCTGAGCAGTGGGTGGGGGCCCTAAATAAAAAAAATAACCCCCCCTCCCCCAGGTGACTATGGGTCCCCAAACCCCTAGGCACCCCCCCTAAAAAAAATTACCCCTACCTACCCCACTCACCCTAAAAATAATGAGGGGGGGGGGACCATTAACTAAGTACCTGTAAAAATAAAAAAAATCTAAATTCCGTGAGAATTAGTTATCTACTAAGCGGTGGCAAGAAAAGGTGCGAATTTCGGAATCCCGAACCAAACCGAAAATTTTCCCCATGCACATGCCTACCTGCTAATAACAGAAAATGTGTTCATTACTTGTATCAAGACACTATACATTAAATTCAGTGCATGTGTCCGCAAAGTAATACAGAAAGAAAATTAGTCCTAGAATAGTCAAATGTTTCCTCCTACACGCTATAATAAATATTTGCACATCATTACATAACTATAAAAGATTTTAATACAATTCCCCTCCCCAACCTTTCCTTTATTTTCTCTTTAAAATAGATTCATTCAAAACTCTTTTCTTCCCTCCCCCGCCAAAAAAGTTAATTATAGATGAATAAGATAATAGTATGATGAAGTTATTGTTTTACAGATATCTATATATTTAACTGTCTTTTGAATTCATTATGTACTGTTGAATATATTGCTGATACAAATAAGATAATGATGCAATGATGTAATTGTATAATAAACATTTGATTAAGTGAACAAATATTTATTTTACTTTTTTCATTTTAGAATACTGAATATATTATTGTAAAATCTAAAAAAAATCTATTTTTATTAAAAAAAAAAAAAAAACATTTGAAAAGAAGGGTCAAATTATCTGTGTATAACCAACACACAAATATATGGAAAATCAATACCCAAGGGTTCTAAAGAGCATCCATTAAAAATGAACTGGGTGAGCCATCTGCTTTCATTTTAGCACATACTTACATAAACCTCTTCCTTCTTTTAGGAGTCGGAATCAGGAATTGTATCATAATTATATCTTCACTGAAGTGTGAGATTCTATGATGGCAAGATGGGGCAGGCAAAAACACCAAAAAAAAAAAATCATACAAAATAAAAATAGTCTCTGGATTGCTTTATGGCTGTTTTTGAAAGCATTTGAATGTCATAGTTGCAAAGGCTGAAAAGAGACACGTGTCCATCAAGTTCAGCCTTCCTCACTTCTGTTTTTTTGCTGTTGATCCAAAAGGCAAAACCAAAAAAACCTAGTTTGAAGCACTTCCAATTTTATAAGTGCTACTTGAATACTGGAATACTAAAATGCACATTGTGTAAACAAGTTTTGGAAATATATTTTACAGAATGAAAAAACATAACCCTATTGAGACCCAACTTGTGATCTGTATTTATTAAAGCAAAATATGAAATACATTGATTGTGTTGTAATTTCACTGAAATTTCTACCCAGTAAAAAGAAATACTAAAACAAAGCAGGGACTACTTTATTTTAGTATTTCTCCATCGCTTGTCAAAAAGCCAGTAAAGCCTTGTCAAGCCCACAGCTGTCACTAATGAAAAGACTGTCTATAGAGGATCCTGCAAACTCCTCCATAGACTTCAGTGTTCTATCAATCGAGTGTGAGAGTACAGGGCAGACATAGGCTTCTGGAAGCTGAAGCGGTACACCAGCAGAAGGGGACTGGTTAAAAAATTATCGTGAGGGATGAGTTCAAGCACAACTCACCATACCTTGCACCATTGGGCCACAGGACAGCCAGCGGCGATGTCCCAGTTGGAGATCTTTGTAACTTCTGCAAAGACTCCAGAAGCCGACAGAGATACTTAAATATCTATGCCAATTAGACAGTTTTGCGCCAAACCTTAGGAAAATGAACTCATGTTCCAAAACGTTTCAATTCTTGTTTTACATATTCCAAAAATCAAGTTCCAGATAATAGTGGGAATGACTTCCTACTTAAAGTAGTGATTTATTTATTTTATTAGGCACGTTCCACAGTACAAAGCTTCATCATAAACAATATATGTACAGATTCAGTAAGCTATTCATATACAGATGCTCCAACAGCGAACAAACATGATTGTAGGCTAAACTTAGAATCATGAAATAATGTACATTTGCCCATTCATGGTTAGCAGAGTATGTCCAGAATGCAGTCAGGAATTAAGGTACTTGGGTATTTGGGTACCAAAGCTCACAATTCAGTCACATTCAACAGATTTACATGAGTTCTTGTTCAAATAAAATGGTCACTCAAACATGCATTAAAGAACTCCATTAAGTATATACATCAAAATTACGGATTCGTATTTTTTTCTTTTACAGAAAGTGTTAAAGCTAAGTTGTGTATAGAGAAAGAAGCATTTGTTTGTACAAACTACCCTCAATGTTATTCAAATGCACACTGCAAAGACATTGTTTAAAAGGACTGCGTAACGATCTACAAAGTTTTTCTTCATGTCACCAATGTGAACTGTTTTAAAGCAACATTTATTTTTAATTACACATCATAAAACCACAAACTCCCCCTCTAAAAAACAAACAAAAAAACTGTTGTGTCTATGGTTGGGGTGGGGGTATTAATACTTCCTTAGTGTGCTTTGTGGATTTGAAAATTTCTACCATAAAGTGTGGATGAACATGTATGTGACATGTAAAGAGACAATTTAAAGACCTTTTCATTCATATCCTACAAATAAATTATATACATAGCATGTACACTGAGCAGCCAGTCTATTAGGTTTACCATCAAAGACTGCATTTTGTATTCACTAGTTTTTAAGAACACCCTAAAATTCCACAGAAGACTGAATGGCTGACATAACCTTGCCAATAATTGAACCTCCAAGTTATTTCAATGACAATAAATGTGAGAGGAAATGTCTTATAATTAAATGGGTAAAGTAGCAGACTTCTGCACCATGTTTCATACCTGTCAGATACGAACAAGAAGCTATGCACTTACAAAGGAACAAGGAAAATAGACACATGAGTGACAGGATTAATGGACATTATGTCCCAAAACAGTAGTGGATCAACCTTTAAACTGCACAGTATATCTGTACCATGCCCGCTGTGTTTATCCAATCATAGCTACAGGCCAAAATGAATACTTGCTAAGCATGGCTAATTAAAAAAGGCTGCAGGAATTTGAAATAGATTTTTGCATAGTTCAGTACACCTTCCATAATTCATATATCTCAAGTAATTTGGGTATATGGATGTTGAGATGGGATGTAACTGCTTCAAGAGAACTCTGCCACCTACACATTTATAACAGCTGTGAGATGTAGTCAGTCTAGAATGAGCCAGATTGCCTGTATCATTTATGCAAAACCTTACTGAAACAGTAAACGTAATATTTCACGTTTGAGGGCTTAAAAATATTGTTAATGTAGGTAGGTCTGAATAACTAGCCACTCAGATATATATATATATATATATATATATATATATATACACATACATATATATATATATATATATACACACACATATATATAGTTCTGAAATATCCTATGTTTTGTACTTATGAACACTCTTAAAAAGTACATTGTTAGCATGCACTCTCAAGGTGTACCTGTTATCCAAAACAAATTATTACATCAGAGCAATTTACCAAGTACCAATCATTGCAGTTTTTTGGTTTATGAAGTATGAACTGGGATACAGATGTTATTAAACCAGCCCAATGGTACTTTGAAGGATCATGGGTCAAGCTGGCCCTGCTCGGTATAAAACTAGTGATTTAATTTTTTTAACAGCTTCAACAAACTGCGCACTTTTAAATAAGTGACCTAACCAACCAGCATAAATAAACAAAAGCACTTCTGTACGGTGCACTGATTAGTCCTTGATTTTTTATTTATTTTTTTTTTTAAATAAAAAGAGTATGATGTTACCTTGGTTGTATACTTAAAAACTCTTTAACCATATTTAAAAATTAGTGTCAAATAAAAATTAAAGCTTAGTTGTGTGCCATCAATGATACAGATATAAATATCGCAGTCAGGGTGAATTACTAAAATATCTTCAAAATGGCATTATATTACTGAACACTTTTTATTCCAACATAGACCTTTTCTGTATGGATATGTAGCTATATTCACACACGCATCTACACAATCTAGTTATTACTGTACATAAACTATGAGTTTAAAGGGTAAACCTGGAAGGAAATTCTGTGTATAATACATTGATTCGCATAAAATCAAGAGGTCTAATACTTATCCTTAAAGTTTTCATTCAAATTAATTTATGCGAAAACAAAATTATTATTTATAGGCCTTTCTGGGATGCAGAAGCAAAAGAATCACAAGTGTTACCTTTAAATACACTTGTCTTTGAAGTATATATATTTAGATTGTATTTTATTATACATTTAAACTCCAGAGGAACCTCATCCAATACATTGCATATAAATAAGAATATTACAAAAAAAAAACCCTAAACAAAAACTACTGTATATACTTTGGCACAAATTATGAACAAGACAAACATACTAAAAGGTTTGGAAATTAAGTTTAAAAACAGTTTTACGTATAGTACAATGGAATACTGTGATTCTTATTTTTTCACAAGAGGGCATTTTCAATTAAGATTAGATCTGTGTTCTTGGCAATAGAAATTTGCTTGTACTACGTCTGTAGTACAAAAGGTCTAGTAGCATGTGTAATTACTATACATGTATTGATTAATTTATTACACTGACCATGAAACACCACAGCTTAATAGCATTAAAAAAAACCTACAAAACACAAACAATTATTTAACACAGTAGGTCTGTGTACAAGAGTGAAAGGATACAAAAGTAGCACAGTCAAATACAGTTTTAATATCTTAACATACACATGCTAAAAAAAAAAAAAAAAAAAAAAAAAATAGAAAAATGAAAGACCATTGCTGTGTTTTGTGGTCGTACAGGTGAGAAAAAAATAATCAAAACACATGGCATAATTTGGATATGTGTTTGGCACCCAAATATTACTGGAAAATGTTTTTTTTTCCCTCTTGAAGTCACAAAGTGCAAAACATTTCATGTGAGGTCACAACTTTTCTAGCCTCTTTTCTCCCAGAAAAAGGTTCAGTTCTTATGCACAATTTACATTTTAAGCTTTGGGTATTTCGATGCAGTGACTATACAGAATATTTTCAATTTGCAGAAATTAATTGAAGATCCAAGTATGGCAGAAATTAGATTAAACGATATGGAAATGTAACGATATAAAATTAAACTTTCTGCTTTGCATCAACATGGTATTGACAACCATTTCCAATTATTAGCTTCTTGTGGTAGCCACTTATCCAGTAGTTCAAGATAGCCAGATCCTGAAAAGAGAAAGCATTGTTTAATTAAAAATATGTATAAATAAATACACTTCTATATACATATATATATATATATATATATATATACACACACACACACACACACGTACACACGTACAAATACATACACACACACACGCGTACACGCACACATATTTAAAAAGGAAAAAATATTTCTACATTTATTTCAAAACAACCAAAGAAATTTCCTGAAGAAGCTAAGGCCAACTAAGGTTTTCTTGTCCCAGGACAATATCCCTCTCCGGTCCCATGAACAGCCATCTAGAGCTGTGCTAGATACTACTGGAAGAAATAAAGCGCTAGTGACTCTGCTCCCACTAGACACTGGGGATGAAGCCCCAGCAGCTAACAAAGAAGAAAAAAAAAAAAAAATCAAGAGTTAAGGACTTGCAATAATAAAACAAAACCACTGGGATGTGAGGAACCAGTGACAAGTCAAAACAGCAGCACAATCTTCTTCTGAGAGCATACTCTCACCGGAACCTCACTTTTGGATATAGGTCACATAAGCAAGATGCCAAAAAGCAGATAGTCTCTACCTGTCCAGAACCTGGCAATCTCATCCTTGCGCCACTGGACTCATGGTCCAATATGGCGCCTACAGGAGAATGATCCACATTCTCATTGGATGACATCTCCATAGACAAAGGAGAAGAGGCCCCATTTAACATGCCTCCTTGTGTAATACTGAAAAGTTTATTTGCGCACTTATGTTCTAAGTGATGCAATTGTGGGTGGTGTGAGGCGTATCTTATTAGTGGAAGTTTCTACTAGCACCCATGATTCCAGACGGACATCTGTAGAGCAGAAAATTAGTAGTAGTAAGTTTCATGAGATGTGTGTTGAATTAGATACACAAGGCGATCAGCAAAGATGTTACAACATTAAAACAAGAGGCATTTCAGATTAAAAAAAAAATATAGACCTCACAGCCATGGGCGTCCGTATGAATTTAATTGTAATGACATCAATGTTTGGACACACACACACAAGCTCTCTCCCAATCAGCCGCGCACACACACAAGCTTTCTCCCCATCAGGCGCGCACGCACACAAGCTCTCTCCCCATCAGGCGCGCACGCACACAAGCTCTCTCCCCATCAGGCGCGCACGCACACAAGCTCTCTGCCCATCAGGCGCGCACACACACACAAGCTCTCTCCCCATCAGGCGCACACACACACAAGCTCTCTCCCCATCAGGCGCACACACACACAAGCTCTCTCCCCATCAGGCGCACGCGCACACACACAAGCTCTCTCCCCATCAGGCGCGCACACACAAGCTCACTCCCCATCAGGCGCGCACACACAAGCTCACTCCCCATCAGGCGCGCACACACAAGCTCACTCCCCATCAGGCGCGCACACACAAGCTCACTCCCCAGCAGACACGCACAAACACACAAGCTCACTCCCCATCAGGAACACACACACACAAGCTCTCTACCCCATCAGGAACACACACACACACACAAAAGCTCTCTACCCCATCAGGCGCACACACAAAAGCTCACTCCCCATCAGGAACACACACAAGCTCTCTTCCACATCAGGCGCACACACACACAAGCTCACTCCCCAGCAGACACGCACAAACACACACAAGCTTTCTCCCCATCAGGCGCGCGCACACACACAAGCTCTCTCCCCATCAGGCGCGCGCACACACACAAGCTCTCTCCCCATCAGGCGCACACACACGCACACACAAGCTCACGCCCCATCAGGCGCACACACAAGCTCACGCCCCATCAGGCGCACACACAAGCTCACGCCCCATCAGGCGCACACACAAGCTCACGCCCCATCAGGCGCACACACAAGCTCACGCCCCATCAGGCGCACACACAAGCTCACGCCCCATCAGGCGCACACACAAGCTCACGCCCCATCAGGCGCACACACAAGCTCACGCCCCATCAGGCGCACACACAAGCTCACGCCCCATCAGGCGCACACACAAGCTCACGCCCCATCAGGCGCACACACAAGCTCACGCCCCATCAGGCGCACACACAAGCTCACGCCCCATCAGGCGCACACACAAGCTCACGCCCCATCAGGCGCACACACAAGCTCACGCCCCATCAGGCGCACACACAAGCTCACGCCCCATCAGGCGCACACACAAGCTCACGCCCCATCAGGCGCACACACAAGCTCACGCCCCATCAGGCGCACACACAAGCTCACGCCCCATCAGGCGCACACACAAGCTCACGCCCCATCAGGCGCACACACAAGCTCACGCCCCATCAGGCGCACACACAAGCTCACGCCCCATCAGGCGCACACACAAGCTCACGCCCCATCAGGCGCACACACAAGCTCACGCCCCATCAGGCGCACACACAAGCTCACGCCCCATCAGGCGCACACACAAGCTCACGCCCCATCAGGCGCACACACAAGCTCACGCCCCATCAGGCGCACACACACACAAGCTCTCGCCCCATCAGGCGCACACACACACAAGCTCTCGCCCCATCAGGCGCACACACACACAAGCTCTCGCCCCATCAGGCGCACACACACACAAGCTCTCGCCCCATCAGGCGCACACACACACAAGCTCTCGCCCCATCAGGCACGCACACACACAAGCTCACTCCCCATCAGGCGCGCGCACACACAAGCTCACTCCCCATCAGGCGCGCACACACACAAGCTCACTCCCCATCAGGCGCACACACACACACACACACACACACACAAGCTCACTCCCCATCAGGCGCGCGCACACACACACACACACAAGCTCACTCCCCATCAGGCGCGCGCACACACAAGCTCACTCCCCAGCGGACACACACACACACACACAAGCTCTCTCCCCATCAGGCGCACACACACACACACGCTCACTCCCCATCAGGTGCACACACACAAGCTCACTCCCCATCAGGCGCGCAAACACACAAGCTCACTCCCCATCAGGCGCGCAAACACACAAGCTCACTCCCCATCAGGCGCGCGCGCACACACACAAGCCCTCTCCCCATCAGGCGCGCACACACACACACAAGCCTTCTTCCCCATCAGGCGCACACACACACACGCTCACTCCCCATCAGGTGCACACACACAAGCTCACTCCCCATCAGGCGCGCAAACACACAAGCTCACTCCCCATCAGGCGCGCGCGCACACACAAGCCCTCTCCCCATCAGGCGCGCGCGCACACACACACAAGCCCTCTTCCCCATCAGGCGCGCACACACACAAGCTCTCTCCCCATCAGGCGCGCACACACACAAGCTCTCTCCCCATCAGGCGCGCACACACACAAGCTCTCTCCCCATCAGGCGCGCACACACAAGCTCTTTCCCCATCAGGCACACGCACATAAGCTCCCCATCAGGCGCGCACACAAGCTCCCCATCAGGCGCGCACACAAGCTCCACATCAGGCGCGCACACAAGCTCCACATCAGGCGCGCGCACACACAAGCTCACTCCCCATCAGGCACACACAAAAACACACACAAGCTCACTATCAGGCAGGGGCACACACACACACACAAGCAGGCACGCACACACACAGCTCGCTCACTATCAGGGGCACACACACACACGCTCACTATCAGGGGCACACACACACACGCTCACTATCAGGGGCACACACACACACGCTCACTATCAGGGGCACACACACACGCTCACTATCAGGGGCACACACACACACGCTCACTATCAGGGGCACACACACACGCTCACTATCAGGGGCACACACACGCTCACTATCAGGGGCACACACACGCTCACTATCAGGCACACACACACGCTCACTCACTTTCAGGCACACACACACGTTCACTCACTTTCAGGCACACACACACGTTCACTCACTTTCAGGCACACACACACGTTCACTCACTTTCAGGCACACACACACGTTCACTCACTTTCAGGCACACACACACGTTCACTCACTTTCAGGCACACACACGTTCACTCACTTTCAGGCACACACACGTTCACTCACTTTCAGGCACACACACACACACACACACAAGTTCGCTCACTTTCAGACACACACACACAAGTTCACTCACTTTCTCACACACACACACACACAAGTTCACTCACTTTCTCACACACACACACACACACAAGTTCACTCACTTTCTCACACACACACACACACAAGTTCACTCACTTTCTCACACACACACACACACACACACAAGTTCACTCACTTTCAGGCACACACAAGTTCACTCACTTTCAGGCACACACAAGTTCACTCACTTTCAGGCACACACAAGTTCACTCACTTTCAGGCACACACGCACACACACACACACAAGTTCACTCACTTTCAGGCACACACACACACACACACACACACAAGTTCACTCACTTTCAGGCACACATACACACAAGCTCACACTATCAGGCACACGCGCACAAGCTCACTCACTATCAGGCACACGCGCACACAAGCTCACTCACTATCAGGCACACACGCACACACAAGCTCACTCACTATCAGGCACACCCGCACACACAAGCTCACTCACTATCAGGCACACACGCACACACAAGCTCACTCACTATCAGGCACACACGCACACACAAGCTCACTCACTATCAGGCACACACGCACACACAAGCTCACTCACTATCAGGCACACACGCACACACAAGCTCACTCACTATCAGGCACACACACACGCTCACTCACTACCTGTCCCAGAAGGCTGTGGGAGACTTGAGCACTGGGAGGCTAAGTCTGTCCTCTTCCTTCCGGCGCGTGAGTGTGGGGGGGGCGAAGCATAAAGGCAACAAATTGCTAGGGATTCAGAAGGGAGCCTCACACTACTACCTCCAAAAGCCTGGCAACCTGAATTCGGTCTCCAGCACCTCCCTCCTCCTTTCCCTCAGACTGAGCTGTCACAGTCTGAGGGAAAATGGCATGTGGGGAGAGGGGATGGTGAAAAATGCTTTGACAGACATTTCCCTTTCTCAAAAAAAGAAAAAAATGTTAAGAAATGCCAATTGAAAGAAAAAAAAAAAAAATAAGAGACCACAGAAGTAAAATCAAAGTGCCAAAGTGTTGGAGGGCTTGTGAGAGCACCCAAACAGGTAGCTGCAAACTTGGAATTAATAGCCTCCATAGCCATGGAAAAAATTAATTTGGCACCTATAATTGGAGATCATTTTGTGCATAGCACACCAAGACCCCCAGTGGACGGTATCGCAACCTGTGCATGCCAGAGTCCCAGCAGGTGTTAGATGAAGCTTATGACGCAGATAAGAACCATTCGGCCCATCTAGTCTGCCCAAGCTTAGCCATTTCCAGCACAGATGTAGGTGGAATTGATAGAGTAGTGTAACTCAGGTGCCTGGGGAGGAGTATTAGGAGGGACTTAAATTTTAAATATGCCTGCCTACATTTTTCAGTAAAGACATGGTGGATATCCCTGCTGTGCACTGCCTCTAAACTGGAGGGAAAATAAAGGATAAAAGGAGTGAACAGGAGACAGACAGAAGTAGAAGATGCGAGAGGAGAAAAAAAAAAAAAAAAAAAAGAGGTTGGTTTGAGCAGATGCAGAGAAACCAGTGACGATGTGTAAGGAAATAGGCAATGAACATGAGGGAGATGCATATACTTGCTTATGCTGCCTTTAATGGGATGCATTCCACCTATTTTAAAGGTGGGAGGTAAACGTCGGTAAGGAAAGACAATTTCAAACAGACTTAACTGGCCATTAATGTTTCAATGGCAACATTTTATATATCATATCCATTGATGTGTGAAAATCCAGGACTTATGGATTTCCTACAGAAGGGTCCCCAAAATAATTTGTGAGTGTGTGTGAAAAAAAATGTGTATGTGTCGTTCAGTATGTGTCAAATCAGTAAGCGTATGTGTCCGTGCTCTCTGTGTGTAACGGTTATGAGTGTATTATGTTTATATTTTGTGTTATATTTATACTTTAGATTGACAGTTCATACACTCCACCTTACATACACAATATTCAAATTATTTTATATTTATTTTTAAAATATTCTTTATTCAGACTCCAATATAGAAATAACAAATATCTGTGTCTACATGTTTCATTTGGAACTTAAAATCAATAGAAATTACCGTATTTATCGGCGTATAACACGCACTTTTTCTCCCTGAAAATAGGGGGAAAATGATGTGTGCATGTTATACGCCGATATACCATATTTACTTACCTGTCTTGAAGCGCGGGCCGGTGTTCAGCGCGCACCGCAGTACTGGAACTTCAATTTCAGGTTCCGGTTTCCGGCGGGACTGAAAGGAAGTGTGCACACTTGTGCACACTTCCTTTCAGTCCCGCCGGAAACTGGAACCTGAAATTGAAGTTCCAGTACCGCGGTGCACGCTGAACACCGGCCCACGCTTCAAGACAGGTAAGTAAATATGGGACAAGAGGGAAAGTGCACTAGGGGACACTATGGGAGGGGGTGGAGAATACTATGGGAGGGGGTGGAGAATACTATGGGAGGGGGTGGAGAATACTATGGGAGGGGGTGGAGAATACTATGGGAGGGGGTGGAGAATACTATGGGAGGGGGTGGAGAATACTATGGGAGGGGGTGGAGAATACTATGGGAGGGGGTGGAGAATACTATGGGAGGGGGTGGAGAATACTATGGGAGGGGGTGGAGAATACTATGGAAAGGGGGGGAGAATTACTATGGGGGGGGAGAATACTATGGAAAGGGGGGGGAACACAATGGGAGGGGGTGGAGAATACTATGGAAAGGTGGGGGGACACTATGGGATGAGGGGGAGGGGGGGATACTATGGGAGGGGGAGGGGAATTTCCTGGAATTTCCTTCTGAAAATGGGGTGCGTGTTATACGCCGATAAATACGGTACTTTGAGGCAGGGGTACTTCTCTGTAAAAGGTTGAGAAACACTGTTCTATAAAATTTGCATTAACTAGGATTTTCTATTTTCTCTACTTACCTGGTAAGGACAAAAAAAGTGCATGCTATCTGGAGATATAGGTATATGTTCTAGACGGAGATCGTGTTTCATTAGGCGCACTAGGTTGAACATTTAAAAAATCCCAGATCAAAATTGTATCATCATGGGAACTGCTAATGATCTGAAATTCATCAAACTGAAGACGAAACACGCGCCCAGAATGTTCCTGCAAATATTTAAAACCGTTACAAATACATTCTTAGTCAACACATTTTCTAACAAGATATTTGTTAATTAAGCACCTGTATAGTCTGTAATCATGTTGAACTGGTAGACAAATATACATATAGTTATTGATATTATAAAAAAAGAATAACCACAGATTAAAATTTATTAAATAGAAAGAGGTTAATTTCTGTGTATGTTAATAAAAAGGTAGCCATTGCCAATAATAGGTAGATGTTTGCAGCTAAAACATACAAAGAGGTATAGCCAATATAACTTCATCTGAACATTTATCATTTTGCAAAATGGACTTCACGCTATAAAGTTGTCTGGGTACAATGTCCCTGTCTGTTTAACTCTTCAATAAAAAACATGCATTATTTAATTCCTAAAAACTACAGGTCTAAATAGCAGTTTAGGCTCCTGCTCGCTTACCTCATCTTAAAAAGGTGAGCTTACTCACCTTTCTCAGCTTCCGGGTGAAGCTGGCCTTCCCACGCTCCGCCCCGTGACTGTGATCAAACTTTAGCTCAGCCAATCCAAAGCTATCCCCATAGGAAAGCATTGGGAGGCTGTTGCGCATGCGCAGCAAAACAACATGCTACGCCAATTAGTATCTCCTTGTAGAGATGCATTGACTCAATGCATCTTTGTGGGGAAAAGTTCAGTGCCTCCAAGTGAATAACGGCCACTAGAGATATCCCTAGGCAGCAATGTAAACCATGCCTTTTTTTAAAAAAGCTGTTTTACATTTAAAAAAAAAAGCCTGTAGGAACAGGCTATAGACGCCAGTAGTTGTTTTGGTGAATATAGTGTCCATTTAAACTTTGTTTCTAACCTTTTATAATTGTTAACTTGACCTGTTATTTTTACAACTAGATGAAGCAGTAGTTATTTTTAGTCAGATGGTAGCTTTACTGCTTAGAATGGAAACCTGGTACTAGTTTGTGTTTAACAACTCTTAATACATGTCGACTGGATAAATAAAGCTTTTTGCATTTGCTAAATAAGTGTTAAACATTAAGTTTTATAGCCTGAAAAGAGCCAGTTATAGTAATAGCCAATAGCAGGAGCAGCTATTGTAATAATTGGCAACTTGCCGCTAAATGATTGTGACAAACATGGAAGCAGCCCAAAGTTTCTTTAGGACGAGATATTATAAAATGTGACTCATACTTTATGTATTATTGCCATATTAATGAATGTGTACCTACCACCAACGTACGCAAGCACAAGGTGCTTGCCGGTGCACGGGGATCCAAAGCAGCCTGCAGGTCCCACACTTTGATTTTTCTACATGAAGAACATTCATACATTAGATTAGAAAACATGGAAGGAAATATGTATACCAAGTAAATACAACCAATACACAAAAAATCAAAAGATCTGCTTACATGGAAGGAAAGCATTTACTACATATGGTATATTGTGCATAATAAATATATTTTAAAATCATTATCTGGAATGAGCCTAACTAGTGGTCACTGAAAAGGGGAAAATATTCCAGGTTTTAAAAGCTGCACACTTTAACCCCTTAAGGACACACATCATGTGTGACATGTCATGATTCCCTTTTATTCCAGAAGTTTGGTCCTTAAGGGGTTAATTAGGTTTTCCATACTGCGTTGCAATTTATAAAGACACACAACACTAAGGCAGCTCAGGTAAAATAAAAGTCTTTATAGTCGAGAATATATATATATATATATATATATATATATATATATATATATATATATATATATATATATATATATATATTTTGTAACTGTAAGCACTTTATCTCTTTAAAATGGTTATAGTGTCTAGAGTACCCCAAGCTCATTCCTTCCATTCAGTGTTTAAGCGTTTTAAAATGTTTTAACGGTAAACAAGAGTCTCCAGCAGCCCATCCCCTTTAGCTAAAGAGGAAGCATCAGCCTAAACAGAACTAGGTGGGCTTTGAATGGCTGAGAGTGTAAGCGAACTAATTTCAGCCTAGCACAGCACCCATTGCTGGTATAAATTGGTATTGCCAAACGGAAGCATAATCTCTGCCTCAGCCATACCTCCAGCATATGCCAGGAGATCCCATTTTTACTTGAAAATGGTTTAACACTTAATGTAGGGACAGCATGGACTCCAGGCAATATAATAAATTAAAATAAGATGATGTGCCTATAAAACCTGCAGTGCCCATTTAATCTAATTTTACATGTTCAGAGGAAACAGTTGTGTATAAACAGTTTTTGATTATTTTAAACCAAGCAAGTAGTATATTACTCTGAATGATTAAATAAGCAAAATATATTAAGTGGTATCATGAGCACAAACAAAAATTGTTTATGTCACTTTAGATTATACCGACGTGTCACTTATGATGAATACATTGTCCATATGTATGGATATATATTGGCCAATTCACCATTTTAGTGGCTTTACTTCGAGATATAATCAAGAGCCAAAGTTCTGAATATAAAAGTATTACATTTAAGGAAGTTATTTTTAACGACGAGCATCACAAAATAAATAATGAGTACAAAGCTGAAGCAATCTAAATCTAAAAAGCCTTGTCCTCACTGAGCTCAGGCTGGCTGATTCAGAAACATCGCTCATAGTCAAAGAGCTTAACAAATGTAAAAATACATACCCGTCATATGCTCCGCTTACAATCCTTTTGTTATCAAATCTAATGCATCGAACAAGCTCTTCATGACCTTCTAATACTCGTAAACATGCTCCACATTCTATGTCCCATAGTCTGTTTGCATAGGATCCACAATTAAAGAGTAAAAATAAAAATGACATAACAGTGAAAATCAAAAATCTTTAAAACTGAAAATAAATGCACAAATTACACTTGGAGATGCTGCTATTCTCCTATGTGTACTGTTGCCAGAGCCTTTTGCCCATGCACCAGAAGCGGACATGGATCCTCATTGTCTGGTATCGAAAACATTCATTATGGCATGATGCAATGTGCAATTTAGGATATACAAATATAGTCTGTGCATAATAAAATCAATAGTGGCACTTAATCATAAAATATTTTTAATAGTATAAGCCTTAAATAAACAGACATTCCACTTAAATAAAATAATGCAGTAAATTGAGGAAAGTGAAGGATAAGAACTGAACAAATTAGGTCAACATTGCCAATTTGAAAAATTCTCCAAATAAACTGGAGTAATGGCTTTTTTAATTTTAGTCTCAAGTTGCAGTTAGGATATAAATTCCCTACAACATGTAGTTCAGTGGAAAACCCTATAAGGATTGTAATTACATAATCTATCCATGTTTTCTGCCTTTTGAATTAGTGAATTTTTTTTTATTTTTTTTTACAATGGTGTTTAAGTTGCAATGCAATTTAAAACCTTAAATGCACTGGAAATCACTGTGTGTAATTATAGCTAAAACTAGATTAACTTTGTGATACATTTAGCAAGATTCCACTGTAATAAAAGCCTGGACATTTAAAAAATAATTGTTTTTTTTATATTTGGGCCCAAGCTTGTAGATTCAAAAGTTTTTGTCATCTGCTTTTTTTTAGCCTGAAGTTTTTCCTCAAACATTGAATTTTAACAAAACTAATTAAGAAACTAAATGATTTATGCATGTGAGAACATTATTCAGAAAACGAACATCAGGAACAGCAAATGAAAGTAAATAATTTGCTTACCGTATTGTGTTATCTGAAGAGCCACTGACAACTAACCGATCTCGATACTGGAGACAAGCAATGCCACGTTTATGCCCATTTAATGTGCGAACAAATTCACAAGTACTAGTGCTCCAAACCTAAAATATAAGAAGACAAGTGGCCTTGTCTCTTCTCTATGTTCATATGTTTTTTTCAGCTATATATTAGAGCAATTGCTGATTTTACTGCAAGTGGAAACATAACATTTTGCTTTTTACAATGAACACATATCATAACCATCACAAAGTTAAAAAAAAAAAAATTAAAAATCCCCCAGAGTTGGACTTACTTTGATGGTCCTATCTCCAGAAGCTGAAACAATGTATTTGTCATCAAAGTCAACTACATTAACAGCAGCACGATGGCCAACTAGGACACGACGAAGAGTGATGTCAGTAGGAGATGCCATATCCCAAACAGCAATTGACCGATCCTTTGAACAGGTTACCATCAAACCATTGCAGAAACGCAGATGAAGCACTGCCTCATTATGATGAATCAATGTGTTCAAAACTTCACCAGTGTTTACATCCCACACTCTACAATACAATAAAAGACACTGCTCCATTACTGAAGTTGGACATCTTCCAGAGATAAATTGCACTATACACACGGAGGCCCAAAAAATCCCACATATTAGATGTTACTTTGTATATTTAAACATGACTACGTATTCCCTTCTGGATAATAAATTGCATTGTTTTTTTAACTTCCTTTTGTTTTTGATTGCTCAGCCTAGACTGGTGTCCAAATAATGGCAAAATGGATCTTGTGAATGTAGAAGAGGAACTTAAAGGAACACTGGGCTCTAAGTCTCTCTTGTGCATTTTCTCAATAAGAAACTAATGATGACAGTGTCAGATGAGGTGGAGAATTAATGAGCAGATAGGCACCATCTCGATTTAAAAAATACAGGAGAGCGCACCTTTTAAAAAGTAAATACAAACAAGATACAAGTAATAAAAGTAATAAATAATAAAAATAGTGGTATAAACGTTAGCAGCTAGACATAAAGCAAAACTCCTTAATGATCATGCCCTAGTATATAGAATTCAAAAAATTTCAGCGCTATATATGGTAGCCTATACAATGAGGCAACCTGTAACAATGTGCAGAAAAAAAATCGTCAACCAAAATTCTGTGAGTTCAATAGTGAATAGATAGAAACACTTAAAATCCCACAGTAGTCTAGATTTATGCACTAGAAATATATAAAAACTTGTTTAAGAGTCCATATAGTCTTATAAGGGAATCTTGAAGGGGTTAATCCTGTGTTGAGATGGGAGATACACTGTAGCTTTTACCTTTAAAAGATACAAAAGAAAACTTTCATAGTGTAAAACCGTTTTATTAAATCACAAGATACCCTTCCCCCCAAATAGGAACCCTTACTTGAACAAGTTGTGATAATTGTTTCCAATATATCACGAAAAACACTTTTGTAAAATCAGAGGCTGTGTAGCCGTTTACCGTCCGCTGCTACTCAGTGGTTTCAAACTTCCCGCCCGATCTCAGCGCTGATACGGTGGGTATTCTCCTGCAGCTTGGGAGCGTCAGTGTGTGGACAAAGCCCGGTGTAAGGGGCGAAACGCGTTGATGTGATATCGGGTGCAGAGGTCTGATGCTCATAGCCGGTTTACCATCGTCCACACACTGACGCTCCCAAGCTGCAGGAGAATACCCACCGTATCAGCGCTGAGATCGGGCGGGAAGTTTGAAACCACTGAGTAGCAGCGGACGGTAAACGGCTACACAGCCTCTGATTTTACAAAAGTGTTTTTCGTGATATATTGGAAACAATTATCACAACTTGTTCAAGTAAGGGTTCCTATTTGGGGGGAAGGGTATCTTGTGATTTAATAAAACGGTTTTACACTATGAAAGTTTTCTTTTGTATCTTTTAAAGGTAAAAGCTACAGTGTATCTCCCATCTCAACACAGGATTAACCCCTTCAAGATTCCCTTATAAGACTATATGGACTCTTAAACAAGTTTTTATATATTTCTAGTGCATAAATCTAGACTACTGTGGGATTTTAAGTGTTTCTATCTATTCACTATTGAACTCACAGAATTTTGGTTGACGATTTTTTTTCTGCACATTGTTACAGGTTGCCTCATTGTATAGGCTACCATATATAGCGCTGACATTTTTTGAATACCATCTCGATTTAAACGGTTTGAAGTTATTACGGTAACCAGAGTGTTCCTTTAAGCACAAGCAATGAATGCAGCAAACAGGGGCCAAGTCACAGGTACGGGGGTGGGAGATGTCCACAGCCTACTAGCAGTATAACCACAACAATGGCATGTTGTGGTTTAAAGTGCTGAGACAGTGCCTTTAAAGTAAATGTTACCTTTCAGATCAATGAATAAATAATACTATACATATATAATGTAGAAAATTGCAATCACCGACACAGATAGATACAAACAGATTGGACCTAACAACTCAAATTGTGACATCTACCTTAACAGTGCACTTTGTATCAAAGCCATAAACTTAAAAAGCTATTTCAGATAATGGGCCAAGTGAGATTAATTGTTAAACTAACATGACATTTAAACTACATGGAAAAGAAGATGGAAATACAAAAAGACAATATCCAAAAATAGTTATCTAAACACAAATGACTGCTATTATAACCCGTTAACGCCGTTCTATGCCGTCACGGCTTTAAAGGGCTTTAAAGCCGTTGCGGCGGCATAGAACGATGTAACGGCTTAAGCCCCCAGAAGATCGCAGCTACTTACCTCCGCCGCGATCCTCTTCTGGGGGGCTGCCTGACAGCCCAGGCAGCCCCCCCCCATGGCAAATGAGGCCCCCGGGGGCCATGTGATCGCTCTCACATGGCCCCCTATAGCTGGCTATGGATCTGTAAAATTAAATTAAAAGTATGTGTGTATATATATATATATATATATATATATATATATATATATATATATATATATATATATATACATACACACACATATATATGTAATGTCATACAAAGTCTATTTTAATATTAATATTAGTATATATATTAATATTAAAATACACTTAGAATGACGTTACATATATATAATATGTATATATAATAGATATATACACATATATTATATATAAATACGTCTAATTACAATAATAAATAAAATAATAAAATAAATAAAATATTGAAACAAAATTTAAAATAAATTATATATGCATATGTAATTTCATTCTAACTGTAATTTGCTATTAATATATATATATTGGTAACAAAATACACTTAGAATGACATTCTATATATATCTATCTATATATAAAATGCAAATAACCGCAAATATAAATATATATATATATATATATATATATATATATAGAGATAAATACATATAATTACATAAAAGATTACATTAGTATGCACGTAGAATTTAAATACCTATAAATGCATATATATTAAAATTCTACGTATATATTTAAGTCATTTTTTAACATAATTATGTCATTTGATTAATTAAAATTTGATTGACATGCCTGACAACACGGAGAAAGTGCAGCAAATTTAATTCGCAAGCACTATATTTGACCCTGTAACTCTCCAAGACACCATAAAACCTGTACATAGGGGGTACTGTTTTACTCGGGAGACTTCGCTGAACTCAAATATTAGTGTTTAAAACTGGTAAATTTTATTAAAACAATGATATTTTAAGTAAAAGTGACGTTTTTTGCATTTTTTTCAAACAAACGGCACTTTTATGGACTATATTATTGTTGTAATATGTTTTACTGTTTTAAAACACTAATATTTGTGTTTAGTGAAGTCTCCCGAGAATAACAGTACCCCTCATGTACAGGTTTTATGGTGTTTTGGAAAGTTAGAGAGTCACATATAAGGCTTGCATTTCATTTTTTTTACATTGAAATTTGCCAGATTAGTTATGTTGCCTTTGAGATCGTATGGTAGCCCAGGAATAAGAATTACCCCCATGATGGCATACCATTTGCAAAAGTAAACAACCCAAGGTATTGCAAATGGGGTATGCCCAGTCATTTTTAGTAGCCACTTAGTCACAAACACTGGCCAAATATTAGTTTTTTGCTTTTTCCACACAAAAACAAATATGAACGCTAACTTTGGCCAGTGTTTGTGACTAAGTGGCTACTAAAAAAGACTAAACATACCCCACGTTCAATACCTTGGGTTGCCTACTTTTTCAAATGGTATGCCATTATGGGGGTAATTCTCATTCCTGGGCTACCACACTGTCTCAAAGGTAACATTACTTATCTGGCAAATTTCAATTTGAAAATGGAACGTTCTATATTTGACCCTGTAACTTTCCAAAACACCATAAAACCTGTTAATAGGGGGTACTGTTGTACTCGTGAGACATCGCTGATTACAAATATGTGCTTTTTGTTGCAGTAAAACCAGTATTATGACATGTACAGCTAAAATGTGAGGCGGAACTACAAATTAAAAAAATAAAAATTTAATTTCTCACAGTTTTTTAAATTTTATTCATAATAAATTATGTTTCATATATAAATATTTGATATAAAATGAAAGCCCTGTTTCTCCTGAACAAAATGATATATAATAAGTGTGGGTGCATATAATATGAAAGAGGGGAACTACGGGTGAACAGACACATAGCGCAAATTCCAGTTTTTGTTTACGTTTTGTTTTGATCAGAACGTGTACTATTGACTCCGTCCTGAAGGGGTTAAATAGGTTTCTTGGTCAGGTAGCTGTCGAGGCAGAGGATGGGGAAAAAAGATCTTGTGATAGTTGGTGTTAATCATATAGTACATTTGTATACACGGTACTTCCTAATGTGGTTTCTATTTTCTGACACAACTGACCTTTTCTCAATCCTTAAAGGAAATTTGTATGAACAAAACATTACTGGCACGAGACTGAACTTTAAAGGGTTACTGCAACCACCATGACCACTTGCTTTTTGTAGTAGTCATGGTGCTAGGAGTTTGGATGTGCAGTGCTTCGGCTTGAAATATTGCACATTCAGAGTTATTGTCTCGCAATGGTTGCACCCAGAGGCTAGATGCACCCACAGCAAATGTTATCGCCATTAAATGGTCTTTCTAAAGATACCATTATTTTCATCATATCATATAATTGACTATATATAAAAAAATTATGATGAAATCAATTTAAAAAACAAACACACTTTTTCTAACTTTGACCCTCAAAATCTGTGACGCATCTACAACCAACCCCCCCAAAAAAACGCCCTTGCTAAATAGTTTCAATAATTTTTGTCCTGAGTTTAGAAATACCCAACGTTAACATGTTCATAGCTTTTTTTGGAAAGTTATAGGGCAATGAGTACAACTAGCACTTTTGCTATTTCCAAACCATTTTATTTTTTTTCAAAATTAACAAAAAGGTTAAATTGTAACACTGATATTGGTCAGGAATCCCTGAATAACCCTTCACATGTATATATTTCTTTTTAAAAGAAGACAACCTAAGGTATTACACTTGGGGTATTTTGACTCTTCATGCAACCATTTTACCACCAAAAAAAAAATATTGGGTGATTTTTTTGACACACATAGCAATATGTGTTCAGCAACATCTCCCGAGTACAGCGATACCACCCATGTATAGGTATGTCAGGTTCTCGGGGGGCTTAAAGACCTTATTTGGAGGGTGTGCATTCCAGTTTTCCAACATAGAATTTTCCCATTTGGTTATCATGCACCCATGTCCTATTTGAGACATTTGTGAAGCCGGTCAATATAATTTACCCCTATCAAGCCATATACGAAATGATCTGGAGCTGAAACTGTAAAAAAGTCAGTTTCATTCTGGGGTTTGCTTTTTTGAACAACAAAAAAGCGTTGTGGTTTGCAATCTGCACTAAGTAAACTGCAACCTTTTTGTACCAGGCTTTTATCTTCCGTATAATTAGGTAGGGCTGCAGCAGCTGATCTGACAGATCAACCCCATCTATATGCCGGTTATAGGCCTTGATGCACACTGGCTTCCTTGTGCGCTCAGCTCTGCCACGTACAGAGACCTCCACAGTCCTCTCAGTGTGGATGGTGGTAAGAAGGTACACATACTTCTTGTCTCTGTACTTAACTGCCAACAGCTCCTTGGCGTGGAGCCCCCCTTCATAGCAGAGTGCGTGCAAGTTGTCCTGGAAAACCTGCGTGGTTCTTTCGGATTGTACCGCAAACTACTGTATCAATACATTACAGTAGCTTGAACAAAGGGACACTTGTATAAAAATTGTCTATATACAAGTGATACATACCCTTTGTTCATCAGGGGGAATATCAGGTCCCAGACAATCTTGCCACTGGTTCCCATATGTTCTGGGCAACCTGGAGGGTCAAGGTGGCTATTCTTTCCCTCGTACACCCGGCAGGCCTGAATATACCCACTCTCGCTCTCACAAAGCATATACACCTTTACATCATACCTGGAGTGCTTGGAAGGAATATAATGCTTGAATTCCAGCCTTCCCTTATACTTCATCAGGGAAACATCCACGCATATATTCCTTCCAGGTGTATAAGCCTCTGCAAACCTGGCAAAGTGGGTAATCAGGGGGTGGATTTTATGCAGCCTGTCAAACAGGGGATGCTCCATAGGGAGGCACAGGCTGTTGTCGCTGAGGTGCATGAAATGTAGAATCATTTCATACCTTTTCCGCAACATACACTGGGAGTAAATGGGGGTAGAGAAGATGGGGTTACTGCTCCAGTAGGAGCGGATGGAGGGTTTCTTTATGACGCCCATCAGATTAGTCAATGCCCAGAATTTTTTACATTCTGGCACATTGATGGGGGCCAATTGATGCGCTCTGCCCCCACCCCCACCAAAAAAAAAAGTCAGGCTTTGAAGCACGGAACTGATGGGCATATACATTAGTTTGGGCGACAATGTTCCCCAATACATCTTTGCCCAGAAACACCTCCATAAACTGCTGGGGGCTAAATCCTGCAACATCCACATTGATGCCAGAATTTACAGTGAAGGGTGGGATATCTGGCCTCTGTCGATGAGGCGCTACCCACTCCTCAGCAGCACTGCCAGCTGGAGCAGCACGTCTCCTTCTGGAAGGGGGCCTAGCAGCCACAGATACATCACTAGCAGCAGACACTGTATCTAGTGATGTATCTGAGCAACTGGCAGGGTCAAAAATCATGGTCAGAGTCAGACATAGACATGCCAGACTAAAGCAAGGATAGCATATGCCTCCTCAGCGCTATACAACCTCTGACATTAATGATCTGTCAAAAAAATAAATAAACATATCACAAAAAAATTTAACACCTAAATAAAATGCACAGACAGCAAAAAAAGTGCTGCTGTGCAAGAGCCAGCGATTAATAGTGATCACTGGCAGGATAGGGATTAATAGCTCTAAAAAGAGCCTTTGGGTCTCACAATTTTACAAATCCCTACATAAAACTACCTTAATCTCTCTACCTAAACACAGATTAATACATACATTTTATTGTTTTTTTGTTTTTTTTTCAATGTAATTTATTTTATTTAAATCTTCACTGAGTGCCATGAACCCTCGAGGCACTCAGCACACAGGCAGAGCATTGGAAGCCTGCCCGATGGCTTCCTATGCTCTGCTACACTGCCGGGCGCCACGTGGGGCAACCCGGAAGAGATTGCTCCTGGGGAGCGATCACTCGGCGGCCCAGCAGTCAGGAGACTTATTGCAGGATGCCTCGACATCCTGCAATATGTCTCATATTTGCCGCGGACGTACCAGGTACGTCCGTGGTCCTTAAGGACAGTTTTTTTTGTTGGACGTACCTAGTATGTCTGCGGTACTTAAGAGGTTAAGCTTGTTTTGTTTTTTTTCCCACTACATATATATTTTTTCCCTGACATTCTTTGACACAAGAAGGCGCTTAAATAAGATCCATTTCCTGTGTCAAAGAAAGATTTCCAACAATACTCGCCCTCCTCGACATAGTAAATGGAGCTGACTTAAGCTCCTCCTTGTCTCAGAGAATGCCAGATGTACAAAAATACGCAAGACAAAGTAATCCTTACTTTGTCTTATGTTTTAAAGACAACTAGATCAGAAATAAAGAAGGAATAAAAAGATCAGATTTTGATAGAGGAAGAGAAGAGGAAACAATAGGAGAAAGGTAAGTTCGGTGCAACATTGACGATTTAAAAGTTACTTACCACTGCAAGCCGAAGAATAACCTCCATGGGTAAATCTTGCCAGAGAAGTTTTTACTCACCAATCATTAATGGTGAGTGGGATATTTGAGCCAGTTACTGGCATATTCTAATAAAACTTAACTAGAAATGTGAGAAGAAATTACCTAACAGTAGAATCTGAAGACCCGGTAACTATAACTCTTTCATCATACTGTAAACATAGGACTGAACCAGTGTGTCCTGTCAGTATTTTCAGGCACTCCAAGCTTGTTTTGTCCCAAATCTGTTTATGAATACAAAAGAAAAAGTATATACGTTAAAGCAGAGGAAAAGTAATCAAAATGCCATGTAGTTCTTAAAGGCTGTATTCCTATTAAAAAAAAACAAAAAACAACAAGCATTATATTATGTTGCTCACAATATAATGGATGTGAAGAACAATTCCTCACAAACCATGCTTTTGCTACAGCTAACGAATAAAACTACTTAATACCAGTTCCTAGAATAACAGTCTGTGTGATAAATAAACCTGGATGGAAAGCACAGTACATGGTTATTCACTAAAGTAAGAATTCAAATTGAATTTCAAATTCTAAAATGCTTCCAGTTAAAGGAACACTATAGTCACCTAAATTACTTTAGCTAAATAAAGCAATTTTAGTGTATAGATCATTCCCCTGCAATTTCACTGCTCAATTCACTGTCATTTAGGAGTTAAATCACTTTGTTTCTGTTTATGCAGCCCTAGCCACACCTCCCCTGGCTATGATTGACAGAGCCTGCATGAAAAAAAAACTGGTTTCACTTTCAAACAGATGTAATTTACCTTAAATAATTGTATCTCAATCTCTAAATTGAAGTTTAATCACATACAGGAGGCTCTTGCAGGGTCTAGCAAGCTATTAACATAGCAGGGGATAAGAAAATCTTAATTAAACAGATCTTGCAATAAAGAAAGCCTAAATAGGGCTCTCTTTACAGGAAGTGTTTATGGAAGGCTGTGCAAGTCACATGCAGGGAGGTGTGATTAGGGTTAATAAACAAAAGGGATTGAGCAGTGAGGCTGCAGGGGCATGTTCTATACACCAAAACTGCTTCATTAAGCTAAAGTTGTTCAGGTGACTATAGTGTCCCTTTAAGCTACAGTGGTATAAATTAGAAATTCACTTTGAATTCTCACTGAATGACCCGGAGTAAGACAACACTGAGCTTTTATCAAATATAATGTCCATGAACGCCAGGATTGATACACTACTAGGATAAACAGTGGATTTCTCTCCCATAAACTCACAAGAAACAACTGCAAGACTAAGATAGGATTGCTCATGTTTTGACTGACAAAGCGGTTAACGTGACACAGCATAAAAAGTGCATTCTAGAAAACGTTATACGGTTTGACAGACAAGTGAAAATTTGACTTTGGATCACATAACAAAATCTGCTAAGATTTTTAAGACTTTTTTTTTTTTTTTTTAAATCCATACACAGTGGTATATTCAGATAGGTATCAGTTTACAACCGCACTCAGAAGTTTTTTTTCATTTTTTTCATGACTAGTTTTTTTTTATATATATTTATTTTTCTTGATTTCGATTTTTTTTTCTCAATTTTTTCTTTTTTAGAGGCCTTGGAGTAGCTCAAGAGAGTTAACACATAGAGAGACAAGCAGAATATTTTTTGGGTCTTGGAATAAATATATTCTATTGTGGGAGGAACCCCAAGGTGTATTAACTCATATAAGGTTATTTGAGACATATATTACTGCATAATAGGATTTAGGATATTGTTTGTCCTTACTGTATAATCCTTCAGGTATGAAGGGATGCACTATAGATTGCTTTTGATTTTTGTACATAATATGAACCATGTTTTTGATCTTGTACAGAATAGGAGTTACGTTTTCCCATATTTTGTTTGATTTTGAATATGAATTAAAAAAAATATATATTTTTGTGAGCATCAATTTTTTATTTTTACTATGTGTTTTGTTTTCATCTACACACCTCATACCATATATGTATTTACTGTTGTGGGTGTGTATGTGTACATGTTTATTTAAACATATATATTTTACTTTGTCTTGCCCTGCATGCTAAAGCTAGTTGTTCCCAGCCACACTCAAGCTTGTTAACTTAAATGTTATTCACCTATCTTTAAAGATTTTCTCTTATTTCTGCACCCCCCTCCTTATTTTATTAATACCCACCCAAATGTTTTGCTTGACCAATCCTCACCTCATCTGTGCATCTCCATTCCATAGCTTTAATGGAGGCCATTTTGACCCGATCATCTCTGTCTTCCACAATCTGCGTTAAAAGTTCCCTGCTGGAAACCAGAACGGTTCTCATTTGCCCGCCCACCCCACCTCAAACCCTTTATTCCATTTATATATAGAATCTCACATACAATTTTAGATAATTAGAAATAACAGCTGCCAATTCTACCTACAATCAGAACACTCCTACAGTCCCTTAACCCCTAACACTCAGTCCTCATTCTCCTTATTTCTGCCCATTCTGCTTTTCTCAAAGTACTTACTCATCTTAGCAATGCTCTATCTTCTCCTCTTTTCCTTTCCTCTCCTCTCCCTCAGCATCAAAATATCTCCTTACACCCACTTCCCTCAACAACACAATCACATACCCAAATTTCCCAACTCTCCAATCTCGCAGAAACCTCCAATGTCTTGACCTAGAGCATTTCTCCACTAATCTCCAGACTCTCCTTTTACCCATCTCAAATCTCACTTGCCTTAACTCGGCAACCTCACTCTACAACTGCACTCTCAACTTGACGTCGTGGCACCTCTTACATTTAAACGCAGCAAGCATTCCCAATTACAACCCTGGCACACCAAGCTGACCCGATATCTCAATGTTACAGAACGGCTGAACGCTGTTGGAGAAAGTCTCACTCTGCATTGGACTTCCTCCAAAATAAATGTATGCTGCGCTCCTACACTCTGGCTCTTTGCTCCGCAAAAGTAAATTACTTCAACACCCTCATAAGCACACTGTCCCGCCAACCCAAATGCCTATTTCACACATTTAATGCTCTCCTTTACCCTGTTGCTCCCCCTCACCATACCACCCTGTCCGCCTCAAACTCTGCAACTCACTTCACTGAGAAGACTTCTACAATCACCTAACCCAACTGTTCTATGCTCATTTGCACTTACTACAAGGGAAGAGGTTTTCCCTTGGATTCTATTCCCTCATATCTCATCCGCACTCTGTCTCCCTCTCACTAAAATGATCAATCTCTCCCTTAACTCCGGCACATTTCCTTCACCCTTTCAAGCATACAACTATAGCACTGATTCTGAAAAAGCCCAACCTCGACCTAAACTGCCCATCAAACTACCGCCCTATATCGCTACTGACATTTGCCTCCAAAATCCTTGAGAGAGTTGTGTATGAGAGATTGACAGACTTCCTCAAATCCAACTCTCTGCTTGACCCGCTTCAGTCTGGATTCCGCACTCGTCACTCTGTTGAAACAGCTGTGACCAAAGTATCCAACGATTTAATTGCGGCTACAATTCACGGCCATTACTCTATCCTAATTCTCCTCGACCTTTCTGCTGCTTTTGACACTGTTGATCATCAACAGCTTCTTCTCATTCTCTGTAATCTCAGTCTACGAGATACTGCTCTCTCCTGGTACTCTTCCTACCTCTCCCAGCGCTTTTTGAGTGTTTCTTTCTCTGGCTCTGCCTCTTCTCACCAACCCCTCTCTTTTGGCATTCCCCAAGGTTCTGTCCTTAGTCCCCTATTGTTCTCAGTCTACACTGCCTCCCTTGGTAAACTCATCAGCTCCTTTGGCTTCCATTATCTTTTATATGCAGATGACATGCAAATATACCCGTCCTCTCCTGATCTCTCTCCGCCTATCTGGACTGCCTCTCTGCGATTTTCAACTGGATGGCTGCTCACTTCCTTAAACTCAACCTGTCCAAAACAGAACTTCTGGTCTTTCCTCCCTCAAGTGTTGCTACTCCCATCTCTGTCTCCCTCCACGTTAATGGTGCTACCATCACCTCTACCTCGCAGAATCGCTGCCTAGGTGTTCTCTTTGACTCCGACCACTCCTTCACCCCTCATGTCAAGTTGATCGCCAAATCCTGCCGCTTTCATCTCATAAACATAGCTCACATCCACCCCTATTTAACACCAGAGGCAGCTAAGGTGCTGGTCCATGCCATTGTTCTTTCTCGCCTTGACTACTGCAATCCCCTTCTCAATGGTCTTAAGTGTTCCCAGACTGCACCACTGCAATCTATAATAGATGCGGCGGCGAGGTTCATTTTCCTGACCGCCTGCACCTCCCCCTTCTGTCAGTAACTACATTGGCTTCCAGTTAGATATAGGGCTCAATTTAAGATTCTGGTGCTTGATTACACGTCCCTACATTATGCTGCTCCAACCTACCTATCCTCCCTAATACACAAGTATGTCCTCTCGAGGCCCCTGCGCTCTGCCGAAGACCTGCGTCTATCCTCAATCCGTACTCCCACATCTGATGCTCACCTCCACGACTTCTCCAGGGCTGCACCTTTTCTGTGGAACTCCCTTCCCTTCTCTGTTAGACTTTCATCCAGGTTCCACTCCATAAAATCTTTGAAAACACACTTCTTCAGGAGAGCATATAATTTAAACTGTTAGCGGAAGGGATCGATGATTGATTATCGGTCTGGCTGATATTATTGGCAGATATTCAGAATTTTCAGCAATATCGGTATTGGCCTATAAAGATAACGATATTGCAGATGGGGCAATGGGGCGGAGCTTAGTGTGTGGCGGGGCTAAATCTGGCACGGACTGGTAAGTGTGGGGAAAGCTAGGAGTCCCTGCTCCCCATCTATCTACCCCAGGGCCCCTACTACCCCAGTGTCCCTACGATCCCAGTGCCCCTACTACGCCATCTACCCCACCAGTGGGTGCCTACAACCCCATCTACCCCAGTGCCCCTGATTCCTACCCCACATATTTACACACACACACACACACACACTGCATTCACTACACACACACACTGCATTCACTACACACACACACTGCATTCACTAATCAAATACTCTCACTGTATCCACTACACACATATTCTTGAACACATAACAAAATTCTGATTGGCATGTATATTTTGTGCATTTACCGTAATAAAAAATAAAAAAACAACAATAAATAAACCTGTTCAGTTAACAGTAGATGTGTGCAGAAATAATTTATTTTTTCAAAACGGTAATTGTACAGAATATCGGTATCGATAAGTTATCGGCTATTGACCTGAAAGTTCACAGATAATCAGTATCGGCTCTAAAAAAAAAAAAAAAAATGCTATATCGGTCAATCCCCCTCCCACCCATAGTTCCTCTCCTGCAACAGTCAAAAATAAATAATCAAGTTCCCAGTGAATACTTTTCTAGCAACCTATTTCATTACCCCTACTTATACCCTTTGGGTCACTATACCCCACTCCCATGTAAGCTCATTGAGCAGGGCCCTCAACCCCTCTGTTCCTGTGCGTACATTTGTCTGGTTACAATTACGTGTCTGTTAGTCCATCCACTGTACAGTGCTACAGAATTTGCTGGTGATATATAAATAATAAATTGGAGTGCAGTATCATTAACTAGATTTTGTATTTATATTTTGAGGTTGTCAATAGGTGGGTAACCTTGATATCTGCACCTGATTACAGCTCTGAGTGCCAATATATGTTTATATTTATTGCTTCATGTGTAATCCATGTCTTGAATACTAGAAAACTGCCCTTATATCCTGAAAATTGGAGGATTGATTTGCCTCTTCTTCGGACTAAACCCCTTGATGTAGAGTAGGGTTTGAGGAACCAGTCGTCCCCATATGGAACGATTGAAATGTCCTTTTCTCTTAGAGCAGGCTGAATGGTAAAGCCCTGAACAGGAAGTGCTGGAATCTCTTCTCTGATTTGATGGCAAATCTTAACTTTGTTGAAGTGACTGCCATAAGCACATGCAAGTAGGAATCTTAAATCTAGAGTAGCCATTTAGTCTCCTTTTTAAGACTACATGAGTGATGGATGGTTTCCATACAGAACCACTGACCATTTTTAAGTCTAACACGTTGGAATGAAAGATCTTGTTTTACAACCAAGAACAACCTTGAATAAACAAGGGGCAATTTACACAAGGGGCAGTTCACAGTGTTTCCATTCTCTCTGTATCAACTCAAGTAATTTAGGATATACAGGAAATCATTTCCTTTCTTTTTAGAAGAATCTTCATCTTTCATGACCACCGTAACCTCTTATCGGATTTAATTCTTCAGGTGGAAAACCCGCCTCCATACTAGAGTCCACGCTAGAGACCTCAGGGATAAATGTGTGGGAACATTCATCAGGAAAAAGAGAAAGTCTAAGGAAAAACTAAGAAGAGGCAGGACTAGTTACATAACTGAAAAGAGACATGCGTCCATCAAGTTTAGCCTTCATACATCTGGAAAAACAAACAGAATATTCAAAAGATTGAAATTCCGATTGTGGATGTGCAGTAGCACAAATCAGACTTACTGTGGAATGCAAGGACATCCGGGCAGGCATTCCACTGCTGTGCACAGACTACAGTGCTGAAATGTGATTGGAGCACCACCCGTGACGGCCTATAATTCTGGAAATAGAAAAATATGACTTCTTCTAGCACTCTGCGATGTCGGATTATCCGGAAACCAATGCCATGCAGCTCACCATGTGGGGAGCTACAAGGCCGCACAACCTCAAGCATCAACCCTTGTGCTTTACCAGATCCTAACCATTGAGTACCTGTCTGCCCTGGGGTGCTCTGCTGGGGACAACCTTTTAAAAAGGTATAAGAGGGAGGTTTTATTTCATCTTTAGTGCCAGGTTTACTCATCCACCATAGCTGAGAACATCCCTTAGGTACTGCCACCATATGTGAGGAAAACTGGGGAACTACATACTGGAATTTTGGACCAGAATACTTTTTGGACCTAACGCTTAGCTCTCTTTTTCGGTGATGAGAGACTTTGTTTTGTGTCAGGTACTGCTTGAACTAAATGTTCGTATGGGTGACAACCTCCCTTAATATATCATCCCCCAAGAGTACCTGCATAAAATCCAACAAGCTATAGTGAGATAAATCAGCATGAATGCCTGTGAACTCAGGGATATCAGGTAAGAAATCATGGGCAGCACCCAGGAAATAGTCACTAGCATCACTCTCTGAGGTGTCTGGTGTCTGTTGGTTCTGAGCCGGCCATTAAAGTTCTATAGGCTTCCTCGGCACTATACTTAAACAAAAGCATGGTGCACAAATGACAATTACCATTTTTTTCAAATGTATTTTTACTTTACACCCCAAACTAGCCTAACACTAAATTCTCCAATTTTCCACTAACTTCCACCAATCCTAGCTAACAATTACCAATTCAAAAACTCACAGTAAAATACTAAAATTTTTATTTCTTACTTTGATTGAGTTGTCCCTTAGACCACTTATTATCTTCTCATCATCATACTGTAAACAGTACACTCCTTTACTATTTTCAGAACGACACTGAATTCTTTGTAAGTTATGCCTTCCACATCGCCAGTTTGCTTCTATTGTCTAAAACAGAATGAGTAGTAAACAGATTTGAAATACAAAAATTACACACAAAAATTATCGTTAATTACATTTTACACAAATAAAATGTGCATCTGACTTATGACACTTACAAAATGTAAAGTTTTGTATGCAGAGGTATTCTAATTAAATATATACATTCCTTGTTACTGGATTAAAAAGTGAAGTACAAATATTTTTGAATGCAGTATATAAAAGCTACAAATTTAAAAGGATATTTTCGCTATACACACACAGACAAAATGATGATATCTTCCTACATTTAGATTTCAGTAGCACAAGCAAATAGCATGCATATTTCAATGCTAGCAAATCAATGAGTTGGTCTTATTATCTACTGAAAAAAGAGCTCACATGAAGGCCTAAAGTAAACATAAAAAATACAATTATGAATATAAAAACTGAGCATTGCTTAATGAAAGAATTTTAGTGCATTATGGTACAAGTGGTCTATTTGTCTACATATCACAAAATAAAAATAAATACCTCTATATCCTCAATAATCTTGGGGTATAACGACCGATAAAAGGAGTTTGGTGGGCCATCTGTAGGTCGATTTTTAAAAAGGTACTGATCCCTGAAAAACAAACATTTTGAATTTTTCAATCTTAAATACACATATACATACATATTGTGACCGAAAGCAAGGAATTGTGCTGGAGGGAATCTATATACCTCCCCAGATTTTGCAAGGATCCTACTTTGTGTAATTAGCCCCAGGGAAATGTGTTATGTTATAATGAATGATGCACTTTAAATATGTGTATATTTGGGCCCTGGGGTGGAGTACTTGGAGAGTAGGGTGGGCCAGTGCTCCACTCCACATTTTGGAAGTTGCTTGTAACCTACAGGTGAGAAGTCCAGTTCCAGAGTTTGAATCCTAATTTAACTCACCTGAAAAGGATTGTCAATTACCAGTGCTATAAAGTACTCCCCTGCCAAGGAAGGAGGGAGATTGTGTTTGGTTTCTGTGAGTGGAAACAGAGAGCTGAAAACCTGAAACAGTAAGGTTGTTTATGTTGGGAAATGGACAAGCCATCCAACCCAATTAGCTGATTATTTTGTTTAGTTAGTGCTCAGAAGAGCAAGGCTTTTGTTTTGTATATTTTTGTTACCTTTATACCTTACTGTGCATTTATTTGGGAGCCACAATAAAAGAGCAAGTCCTTTTACCTCATCCAGCGTGTGAAGTGTCTCTAAAGCCTGAAAAGACTGTGTGTAACACCCCAATCCCAGGACAAGGTACCAAGGGAAAGGAGTACTTTTGTCACAATATGTAATTCCATTACAAAAACAGTCACTTACCAGCCTCTTCTTTCCGATAGTCCCTTCCACAACGGGTCAGTACGAACCATTCTTTCAATCAATTTTTTCCATAGCATACCCTCTGAAATAACTCTTTGCCATTCCTTGCACACAAGTTCTGCAGCACACAAGGATCTTGCATCCAAATAAGAGAGAATATTTTCTGCTATGTGTTCTAAGCCCTGTTCTACAAAACAAAACATCATATATTAGAAAATCAATAAGAGCTTCTAGAAGAGAAATGCACTTAAATGGACACTATAGTCACGAGAACAACTACAGCTTAATGTAGTAGCTCTGGAGAGTATAGCATTTCCAGGCAGGCTTTTAAAGTAAGCATTGCCATTCCAGAGAAAAGGCAGCGTTTACATTGCTGCCTAGAGAAACCTCCTCTGGCAGTCACTCAGATGGCCACTAGAGGTTCTTCCTGGGTCAATGCTTCAGAACGTGGAGACGCTGAAACTTTCCACACAGAAAGGGTCAATGCATCTTTGTTAGGAGATGCTTATTGGACTGCACAGTGTTTGGCTCTGCTCCTGCCCTGCCTTTTCGGCTGTTGTCAGATTTGAAAATCTCAACCAATGCTTTCCCACGGGAAAGTGTTGGATTGGCTGAGATCAATACTGATGTCAGCCGAAAGGGAGTGGGAAGGGGGGGGGGCAGGCCCAGTGCCAGCAGACCCATGCAGCGTTGGAATAAATATGAGTTGTGACTCTTTATAAGAGTACAGCCACTTATAGGTTTTTTCACACTATAGGGTTTGGAATACGTTTGTATTACTGACCCTATATGGTTTAAAGAAAGAAACATTTCTGTGCATCACACATGCTTACATTTTACTGTTGTACAGTGCCAGAGAGTCATTTCTGGAAACAAATATTTGATAACTTGAAATGAGGTTATTCACCCAAGGCTTAAAAACTTAAACTCAACACTAGTCTTTGCCATTTCATCATATTCATGCAGAAGACTCAAACTATAAAGGAAACAGGAAAAGGAATAGTTTTTTTGTTGTTCAATTATATATTTCAGTGCTAAGACTGCTCATAGTAGCTGTGTACAAAACAGCCACTAGAGGCGCTTCCTGCTTTTTCACAGAGTTAAAATAGCCATAGAAAATCACATGCGTATTGAATTCCCCACTCGGCTGACGTAGGTGGAGGAGCACAAACTAGCACAAGGAACATGGGCACTGAAATCAGGTAAGTACAAAAAGATTTAAAAGCTCTTTATTTAGCGAGAGAGGAGTTGGGTCAAAGGGACACTATAGTGTTAGAAATAGTTTTTTTTTTTTTTTTTTTATATAACAGGATCATGCAGCCATATATATGCATCTTGGGTCAGACACGGTTTGAAAAGCTCTATATAATAATGGTCTTCTCTGCACAGTGCATGGACATCATCAGACTAACTAACCTGTCAAATTTTAACACTGTCTGACCCAAGGTGCATGTATGCAGAAATACATACACACAGTCACATACATACAATACACACAAAAACACACACACATACATACATACATACATACATACACTTACAGATGTACATACACACACTGACATACACACACAGCTAATTTTTCTTACTTTTCTTTGCAGGAGAGTGGCTATGGCTGATGGGAGTCTGCATGGCTCTCCCGTCCTGCCTCTCTTCCTTCCCGAGCGGAGGGAGCTGGGAGGAAGTGACCAGACGTCACTTCCTCCCAGCACTAGTTGCGGCTCCATTTTTTTTAATGGGGCCCGGTCGCGCTATTGCACGGCCGCAGCGCTGACTGGGCCCCTGTAGATATAGGGCCCACTGACAATTAGTTGGTCTGCGCTAACAGCAGTCATGTTCTAAAGAGAAGTTGTGAATCCTCTGCACGAAAGGTGCTGCAGATGAAGCCATGAAAGTGTGTCTTCATTCTTCATTTAGTTCCATGCAAATTTACAACAGACATAACTAGATATTAAAAGGACCACTATATAGTCACCCAGACCATTTCAGCTCAATGCAGTGGTTTGGGTGCCAGAAACTGCTATGTTTACATTGCAGGGTTAATCCCGCCTCTAGTGGCTGTCTTGCTAGTAATGTTGCTAAAGGGGAGTATTTTAAACGTCTGCTGTGCAAAACACCATAATTCAAAATCTAAAGAAAAGGACAGATTCCATCCTAAAAATAAGGAGAGGAAAAAGAAAAAAAAAAACTGATTCATTAGTTCTAATGGTGATTCCATAAGGTTACCGTATAGAAAGATTCCCTTGCTCACCACCCCTTTTGGCTTTCAAATTACATATTTCAAAAAGTAGAAAAAAAGGTTGTGGAAGAAGTCCCAATATCAAAAAGAAACAAGGGCACCTATTCGTGAATCTTTCTGGTTCAGAAACCAGACTAATGTTACAGGCTAGTTCTGGATTTGAAAATGTGTATCAGTATGCAGTAAAGAACAAATGCCAAATGGAAACTATTCTCTCAACAACCCAAATACTTTAAGAAAAAGACTAGATCAAGCATGTCAAACTCAAAGGCTAACAGGGCCAAATAGGAAAGGTTTAAGTTTATGTGGGCCACAAAATAAAACAAATACTTCAGGCCTATGAGTGTGTTCTTCACGTTGGCTGAGATCATCAAACTTGATGATCTTAGCCAATCAAATGCTTTTCCATAGGAAAGAATCGGAAGGCTATTGTGCATGTGTGGCAAAAAGCTGCACGGCCAATCAGCATCTTCATTGGGAGCGTTCAGCGCCTCCATGCAGACCCAATCTAATTCACCGCTCCCCCTCCACCCAAATACACACTGCTTCTCCTCCCTCCACTCTAATTGAATACACTGCCCTTCTCCCCCAATTTAACATACAACGCCCTCCCACCACTAATATACAGTCCCCCTATCCCGACTATAAAACACTACCCTCTCCCGAATTTAAACACACTGCCCCACTGCCTCCCCCGATTTAATACACTGCCCCACTCCCTCCCCCGATTTAATACACTGCCCCACTCCCTCCCCCGATTTAATACACTGCCCCACTCCCTCCCCCGATTTAATACACTGCCCCACTCCCTCCCCCGATTTAATACACTGCCCCACTCCCTCCCCCGATTTAATACACTGCCCCACTCCCTCCCCCGATTTAATACACTGCCCCACTCCCTCCCCCGATTTAATACACTGCCCCACTCCCTCCCCCGATTTAATACACTGCCCCACTCCCTCCCCCGATTTAATACACTGCCCCACTCCCTCCCCCGATTTAATACACTGCCCCACTCCCTCCCCCGATTTAATACACTGCCCCACTCCCTCGCCCAAATTACACTACACATTAAGTTCCCCCAAGCCCCTCTTCTCCTATGTTAAGATGAGCCACCCATGTTCCAGTTCTGCTCAAGCAGGCCAGACGCTCCTCTGGCACTGCGAGCAGGAAGGAAGAGTGTGTGGCTGGCCTGCTCTGCAGACAGACAGCCTGCCCTCTAGAGGCCATGAGAGGGAAGGCAAGAATCAGACAGGAAATACCTTTCCCGTCTTGTGGCTGGCAGAAGCCACAGCACAAAGTGGACCCAGGGCAGGCGGGCCGCAAATATATTCATTGTGGGTGGCATGCAGCCAGTGGGCCGCAAGTTTGACATGCTTGGACTAGATGATATCCTTGGATTTAAAGCATGTTTATTTCCACAAATTCACATAGCCACAGAATGTCTGCAACAGCATGGGTGGATTTTAAGCTGGGAGAAGTCGCACTTGACTCAAGAATAAACTTCTTGGGTCTTACTGGACTACATAAACCTGAAAATCATGCTCCCCAGAGAAAAACTGAAGAAAATAAGGAAAACTTTTATTTTAAAGAAGATGATTTGTGTAGTCAGAAATGCCATGAGAACTTTAAGACGTCTCACTTCTTCTATGACAGCAGTCAACTGGGAAAAATCAAGGATGAGACCACTTTGAGATCAACATCCTAGCAGAATGGGATCAGCGAAAGGTCTCTGGAGTAACTAATACCACTGTGGGAATCTACAACTCAGTTTCAACTGGTGGATAACTTCCCATTACCTTCACCAAGGTCTCTTATTCAAGAACAAAAAAGTGGCAGATTATTATAGATGCTGCAGCCGCATGGTGGGGAACCATCAAACTATAAAAAGTTCTCTAGAAAAGAGAAGAAAAAAAAGCTAATCCTCAAACTACTAAGAACTGAGTGCTACCTTCATGGATCTTGTTCATTTCCAAAAAAGTACAGGTAAAAAAAAAAACCAAAGTGAAAGACATCCATCAATAACTATGGAACACAGATTATAGTTGTAGATCCACTAATAAACTTAAAGGATACAAGAAGTTTATTTACAGCTGTGCACAATTACTATTTTTTTTTTTATTCTTTTATTTTTAATGTTTATGTCTTTTTTAATTTATTAATAAATAAATGGGCTTGCAAATAAGCAAGAGTATAAATTTATTTTTGTTCTAACAAATTGTTGACTGGAACATGCTGAAAATGTTAAAAACAAAAAGCCAATGTATACAGAGAAATTACTCTCATAAATATGTAGTATTGTACTTACCTGGTAAAGCTGTGATGAAGTCTCGTTGTAACATGGGTTTCAAGTAAGAATTAATATGTCCATGCTGATAATGACACATTCGTGAAATAAGATGTTCCACAAATTCAACTTGGTCGGCTTCAGACCACTGGTCAAAAAATTTAATGCACAAGTCTTTTTCTTTCTCATAATTTCCTTCCGATGCACGTTTTCTTGGTACAATCATTGAAGACGTTCCATTACTTATCTGGTCAAAAAAAATATTTCTATGTCTTTAATATTGTACAATAGACATGTGCGTTTGTTGCACTCTTCCTTAAACAAAATCGATTCATTTGACACCGAAACTATTAGACAAGCAAATATGTTTAAGAAAGTGTTCTACTGTATAGTGTTACATAACATAAAAATATAATTTTTTTGGTTCTCACAACACAAGCTTTTGTTAGTTACGAAAAAAAATGAAAAACAAAAGCAGTATGACTTTGCTTTAACCCCTTAAGGACACAAGACATTTTTTCCTTTTTATGCTGTTTGTGTTCAAACGCAATTTGCATCTCTGTCATTTATTGCAACAACACATATATGTTTTTCAGAGGCCAAACATGGCTTTAATTTTATGACATTTTAGGTCACATATACATACTCATTAATTATTAAAAAAAAAAAAATGCCAAAAAATGAAAATAAATAAATAAACACTTTTCACAGTTTTGGCAATAATAGCGTGTCCATAATATGTCCAGCTTAGAAAAAGTAATTAAAAATAAATTCATCCATGTGTCTTGATTTACAGAATACATAATATATATAGGATTTCAGCTTATTTTGAAAGTTACAGGTCACAAAATACAAGGACTAAAATACAATTTTAATGTGAAACAATTTTAGAAGTTGGTATGTTTGTTTTGTAGGTTTACTAGCCACCACAGAAAAAATTGCCACACAAAAGTATATATTTATATAAGGTAGACATCACAGGCTATTTACTGAAGGTTAGTTTGACACTTTTTACATAGCCATTTCATCGCCAATCTTTGCTAAATATTGGAGTAAAATTGTGTTTTTTCTCTATTTTGGCATATATTCATATAACAAGGTTTTTGTATTGTGTATTTTGTACAGCTGGAGTGTGCTATTCCTGCACATAACCCCATATTGTGTTCAGCTACATCTGCTGAGTATAACGATACCCCCATTGTATGCCTTTGGCACTTTTCTGTAAAGCTACAGTGCCATATAAGAGACAAGGCTATTTCAGTTTCTATAGTTAGAATTGTCATAGATGGATTTGGCAGGCCTGTGTCTCATTTTAGGGTATTCTTGCAGTGTGACTGTTCAAATAACCCCACAAAGGGCTTTCATTTGATAAAGCAGACACCCCAGGGTATATATTATGGTGTATATTGTGCCTTAACTTGTCACCATTTTGTCACCAATTTATGTCAATGTTTGTAGTGAGGGGGGAAAAAAATTGCATTTTTGCTGAGTATTTCTTGCATTTGATATGTACCACTGTCATAAAAATCCACAAATTATGCTCAGCTAAATAAGTAAAACAATATGCCCAATGCATGAACTAGACACTATTTTGTGAAGTTACAGAGCTGTAAAAGAGACGTGACAAGTTCAGGTTTTTAAGTTTGAATTTTCAGGGAGGGTTTTGATGTCCTACTTTGGAGCACTTGAGGAGGCTACATATTACAATTACCCCATAAAGGCATACCATTTCTTAAAGAAGACATCACAGGGCAATTCAAAAGGCAGATTTTGAACCTTAGCATGGGATAATTTTTCCGCTAGCTTGTACCAAGTGCCTTTTTGACACAAAGTGAGTTTGCGCAGTATATTTTGAAACCTTATGTGTGCTACGCCTGTATCATATTTCATATGTTGCTCAGCTATGTTGGCTGAGTACAGCAATACCCCCATATGTACCTTTGCCAGGTATATGTGGATGTTGAAGGGGCACATTTGAGATGCAGCGATTCATTTTTTTTCTAACTTTGAAGTTTTAAGCTGTGTCCATGTTCCATTTTGGAGTAGATTAGCTGGCTGGTTATTCAAATTCCCCACAAACACATACTATGTATTAAAGAATACACCATGGGGTAATTCAAAAGGCATATTGTGAACCTTAGCGTGGGATCATTTTTTCGCTAGTATGTTCCAAGTGTAGTGGTAGGGAGCATTTTTTAATGTATTTTTTTACTTTGTAAAACTCGTTTTTAAACTTTTTTTTTTTTACTTATTAAATGTATTAAACTAACTTTTTACACTTAAATTTTTTTTTAGAAACTTTTCTTTTACCGTTAACCCCTAACTAGCAGTAAGCAGCACTAACCGTAAATTCCCCACTTTACCATAACTCCCACCCACCCCAGCTAGCAAAATATATAATAAAATATTTAAATTAAATAAATTGGGGTTAAAAAAAATAAATAAAAGTTAATCCTCAGGGGTTAAAAAAAAATGTAGATCACAGTATGTGATCTGTATTTTGATTACTGTAGGCAGTGATCAACTGGCAGGGAAGGGGTTCATTTTTATTTGGACTGGGTAAAGGGGGTGGTATTTTTTTATTTTTTACTTAAACGTTACAAAAACTTTTTTTAAAAATATATAACTTTTTAAAGCTTATTTTAAAACTTTAACCCCTAGTTAGCCTAACACCAAATTCCCCACTAACTTCCACACACCCCAGCTAAATATATATTATTATTTTTTCAATTTGACAATTTTTATTATTTTTGTCATTTTAAGATATATGAACTTTGGGGTACAGAAAGAAAAAAGGGGAAGGGGAAAAAAAAATAAGTCAAACATTCCATGATATACAGTTTGTTGATAGTTTACCACGCATGTGATTCGCCACTCGGTGTGTGCTGCACAAGGGGACATTATAGAGATTAGTTTGGATTGTGCAGGTGATTTTAACCCTTCATCACCGGGTTACCAATGTGTCTCATTGGCCTCATGCCTGTGTTGTATCTGCCTGCTGTGGCTCTCTAGCCCTGGGTTTCCCATTGTTCCTTTGTGGCCTGCTTCTTATTGTGCTTGGGTGTTCATAGTATGATGCCTGTTGGGCTTCCTTCATGTGGCCCCCTTCCTCCACCCCTATTCACCTTCTTGGAGCTGTTGCACTTATGTGCCCTCGTCTGTGTATGCACTCCATCTCTCCCCCGCTTGACCTGTGTGTTTCAGTGGTCTTATGTGTTTGCCATTATCTCGTACTTCCAGTTTGTGGAAATTTGTGTTATTAGAGCTTCTCTTGTTGGTACCAGAGTCGATTTCCACGCTCTGGCTAGGAGTGTTACTGCTGAAATCAGCAGGTGGAATAACAGGCATTCATCTGTTTTGGTCAGTGTCTGTGGTAACATGAATAATATGCTCTGTTCTATGGTCAGTGGCCATGGTATATCTAGTAGGTTTGTTGCTATGTCCCCTACCATTTTCCAGTAGGTCCTGCTGTGTGCAGGACCACCACGTATGTTCATGGACCCCCCTTTCACCCCGCATCTCCAGCACACGTTAGGGTGGTTCGGTTATAACCTGGTCAGTTTCTCTGGCACCATGTAACACCTATATTGCAGCTTCCTAATCGTTTCGAGGTGTGTCATGCATCGTGTATTACCTTTATGTATTGTGAGAGACCTGCGCCATTGGTCTTTGTCTAGGACATACCCCAGTTCTTTGTGCCATGCTGCTTGGAATGTCATGTCTGCTTCTGTCTTATCGTCTGTGAGTGCGTTGTATATGGTTGAGAGTGTTTTTCTGGGTGGCTTATTTGATAGGCATAGTTGTTCTATTGTTTGCCCTTGTAGTGCTGACCTACTTTGTAGTTTTACCCCTGTCAGCAGTGATCGTAGTTGCATGTGTTGGAACATAGCTCTGGTGGGGATGTCATACCTAGATTGTAGTTCCAGGAAAGGTATCAGCTTATTTGCCTGGTATAGATGTTTGATCTTGGTGCACCCCGCCTTCGCCCATTTTTTGGAGTCAAATGTCGGGATCACTATTGCTAGGCATGATATTGGGGCATCCCAGTCTATGGCTTCCCCTTCCCCTCCCTGCGTTCGGAGATCATCCCAGGCTCTGAGTGTCTGTTGTGTGGTCTGTAGGGGCTTCATGGTCCGGGGTCGAAGCTGCTGTGGGATCCAAAATAGTTCCCCAAGTGTTGGACTACCTATCCAGTGGGTCTCTATCTGGGTCCATTGTGGTAACTCCCTCCCTGTCGTCGCCCCTTTGATTGTTGCTAATTGGGCTGCTTTGTAGTATGTGTGTATGCTTGGCAATCCCAGTCCCCCTTTTGTGGTTGGTCTTTGCAAGAGCCTGGTGGCTACTCTTGGCCTAAATATATTATTTTAATACATTTAAATTAATAAAATAAAATTAACCCTGGAGGGTTTAAAAATTAATAAATAGATCATAGTAAAATGTATACCCTGCCAATTGATCACTGTAGTCAGTGATCAATTGGCAGGGAAGGGGTTAATTTTTTATTAAAATGGGTAAAGGGGGAGTGGGATCATTAATCATTTTTATTTTTACAGGAAGCAGGATCATCACTGATCCATCTCCCTGCGCTTCACACAGAACCTGGAAGTGCAGGGAGGCGGATGGTAAGTACCTGCTGTACATGTGCTCGCTCTGACAGCCTGTCAGAGCGAGCACTGCTGCAGGGGCAGCGTGATCGGGTGCTCCCGGTCTGCCTCCAATAGAGAGGCAGACCAGAGCACCGTTAACACCGCGATCGCCGCGATCTGGGGTTAACTTTAGTAAATTATGGAAATTTTCCGTCAATGGTCCTTAACTCAAGGACAAGGTTGACGGAAAATGTCAGTCTCTGGTCGGGAAAGGGTTAAATAAAGTATAGAATAATATAAAATAAACCAATAATTGCAATATTATTATGTATTTATTATTGGTAAACTGTTGTGCAATCTGACTTAAATGAATGACGTAAGACAAACGAATTACCAGACTAAAGACTAATCATCAAAAAGTAAAAGGTGCCTGACATGAAATTAATAGGAAAGGCAAGAGGGCTGTTGCGCAGTGCTGTAATAGCTAGAAGCGTAACTGTGTGCTTCAAATAAAATTAAGGATCATGGGGTATAAAGCTTCATTCTCTGTGAAAAAATTTATTTTTTTATCTTTCGCAGAGCCTGCCAGGGAATACTATAATAGTTCCTCTTGCTGTTGAAGCCCTCCAAACCTGTAATACCCAATAACACAGTTGTACAAGTGTTAAAGATTCCAGGTCAATTTAAGACCCAGATATTGGTCTTCGTGCCAAGAACATGTCTCCCTTACCATCCGTGTAGGACCCAGTGCTGGGAGGAGGAAAGGGTCTGTCAGGGTGGGTCAGCGGTTATTCCTCTAATGGGGATTAAGTCTGGGTTCAAGAGTCAATATATATAGTCTTCCCACGGTTCCCACACCTTGAGAAAATTTGTATACGGATCACGCACCTGTGCCGTGAGTTTGTCCATGAGAAAGGCTTCTTTAATGTTGCCAATTACTCTGTCCATGTGCGGGGTATCTACTTGAAGCCATGTCTGCGCCAAGGCGCGTCTGGCTGACAAATTGATTTTGTTTAAGAGCTTTTGTTCCTTGTTGGGGAGATTGTCAAATGGTTTGGCTAGTAGGCAAGTCCAGGGGTCAGGTTGTATTGTTTTTTTCAGTATTTCTGTCAGAAGGTGAGTTATATCACTCCAGTATCGGGCAACCTTCGGGCAGGTCCACTACATGTGTAAATAGGTAACCTTTTTCCCCACAGCCTCTCCAGCACACATCTGAGGGTGTTTTACCCATGCGATGTAGCTTGACGGGGGTGGTGTACCACCTCATTATCGTTTTGTAGCATTGTTCTTGGTGAATGACGCATATTGAGGATTTGGTCACTACCTCCCATATGTCTTGCCAGTCCCCGCTATCAAGTGTTAGCTGGAGTTCTGCTTCCCATTGTGATATGTATGAGGGTGTTTGGGTTTTCTTTGTGGGTGCGCTGAGCTGCTCATATAGTCGAGTTATAAGGCCGGCACGTGGTCCGTCTGACATACACAGTGTTTTGCAGAGCTTGGGCTTTGTTCTAGCCGCTTTTATTATGTGTGGTTTTCTTACATAGTCCCTTAATTGAAGGTATCTAAAATAATCTCTAGTGGTTAGTGGGGCCCGGGTTTTTAAGTTGTCAAAGGTGTGGAATGTAGCGTCTTTGAATAGGTGACAATACCGTTGTAAACCCGTGTCCTCAAGGCCCTGGAAATCCCTAGGGGTCATGCCTGGGGGAAAGGCTTTATTTCGGAGATATGGTGTCATAGGTGAGACAGGATGTGTGAGGGCCTACTTGTGTGCTTTAGCATTCCAGATTCATATTGAGTTCAGGATGGCAGGGCATGTGGTTCGTAGCTCTAGGCGGTCAGGCCTGTGTACCCATATCCAGTATTGAGGCAAGTCGGTGCTCATAAGAAGCGTTTCTATGTCAACCCATCAGTGCGTATCAGGTGGTGAGTGCCATTCTACGATTTGCGCTAGATGAGCTGCTAGGTAGTAAAGGTGTAGGTTCGGGAGCCCAAGGCCTCCTCTACACTTTGGAGCATATAGCGTGTGTCTTGCTATCCTGTGTCTCTTACCCGCCCAAATATAGTTGTCTATTGCGGTTTGTAATGGTTTAAGCTGCGTCTGCAGCTGTTGCCCCCAACCTCTAAGCAACACGTTAAGTACAATGCCAGAAACAAAATACATCCCGATCCCCCGCACTCCCACCCCCACCCCCCAGCCCAACATCAGTGAGTGCCAGTGCCCTGCATCCACCGCCCGCCCCACTAGTAAACACATTAAGGTGAGTAACCATGATGCCCAGGTATATACTTATGCGGGTTCAGTATGTCCAGCAGTCGATGGGGGCTTATGTGCGGCCTGTGTTAGGGTTACGGAGTGTTCACTGCCCCGGTATCAGTCCGCCGGGGGCCTCAGGGCTCCTCAGTCTCTGAGCATGGACAGAGCCTCTGCATGCATTGGTGGGGCTCGGAAGTCCGCCAGAAAGTCCAGGCCCAGATCTTGAAGGAAGGCGGAGATATCCATGAACGGGAGCAGTACCGACTGCTTCGGGCCTTTGAAGACCAGGATCTTAAAGGGTTATCCTTACCCAGGCAAAACGCAGTCCATTGCTCCTCAGTAGGTCTCTGACTGGTTTCCACTCCTTCCTCCGAAGGAGTGTGGCTGGCGCCACGTCTTGATATATTTGGATAGCAGTCCCCTCGTGGTCGTAGGCCTTCGTCCTGCTATATCGCAGTATGGCTTCCTTGGTCTTTTAATAATGCCATTTGATGATATCTCGCGGGGGGCTGTTCTTCGGCCCTCTGGCCCGCAGGGCTCTATGTACCCTATCCATCATCCAGAGATGGTCGGGGATGTCTGGGAGGCTCCGTTTAAAATTAGCGACTAGAGTCTCTCCAAGGTCTGTTTCCCCTACCATTTCCGGCAGGCCTCGAATGCGCAGTTAAAGGTCTGCAATCCTGGAGAAGAGTGTATTTGTGAGACTCGCAGCTTTGTTATGGGCTTTTACAACGGTTCCCAGTTGCTGTTCCACCTGAGTGGTGCGCGGCCCTATGGCTGCTATTTCAGCTTTGACCTCTGCGGCTGTTCGCTTGATTTCTTCAGCCAGATAGCCTTTTACTTCTGCTAGAGATTGCAGGATGGCACTAGAGGATGCCTCCTGTGGAGGGTCCCCCATCCGGAGGGAGCCAGTTGGGTGAGTTGCGCCAGGGCTTGTGGTCGTGGGCGCGCCATGTGCAGCAGGCCTTTGTGCTGCAAACATGTCCACCACTGACGGAGCTTTGTTGGTGCCTCTTTTCTTGGGTGGCCTGCGGTTGGACATCCGGCCCCTCAGTCCGGCTGCAATAACGGGGCGTTTGGGGTAAGTTTTGCAGGTCCAAAGTCGGGGCTATAGCTGGTTACAGTGCGTTTTTGAGCACCAGGGTGCGGAGCACTCGCTCTATGCGGCCATCTTCGCTGGTGTCCAAACCACACCCCCGATGTCACCCTTCTTAAACTTACTTTAGCCAACCTCCTGTTGAATTGTGTGTGTGTGTGTGTGTGTGTGTGTGTCAGTCAATGTGTACATCCCAGCATTCCAATGCCAACATTGCACACAAGCACACCCCTGCATTCCAACACTGCTTACAAATACACATGCTGCAGTCTGTGTGGAGGGGGCAGCAATTTGAATCATGTCCTTGTAACGGATCACCTGGCACCCCGACTGAGTACCTCCGTTAATGGATGCTCCTAGTGCTTCCTGAGGACTCCAAGCACTCTGGCAGACACCACAATCACCGAATCCGAGAAACCTTTAAATTCTCCCAAGCATATGAATGCTGTAGACCATTGAATAGGAACCATACGAATAGGCTTGTACTCCTAGCAGTCAACTGGAACAGCATGCAATAAATCCTTCCCCCCAATAATGAGACGACACATCACTTTGAGGGTAAAACAGGAACTCTGGACTGGCTCATCCAGCCTGGCTTTTATTTCCAACTCACACATACATGCCACACCCAGGGGGAGGCATAAAAGAACCAATGACATAGATGTTACCTCCCACACATCCCCTCCCCTTAGTGTGACACATAATCCCATTATGCATACAGTGTAAAATATACTTTTACACAACTTTCGTAACTTTAAAACCATACATCACATTCACATAAAAATACATATCCACAATCAATCCATTCAGGGGAACAACATATTAAAAAATTGCATGAATCCGACCAGGGGTTCAAAAGTTGCCAAAAGTATCTTTTGTTCCTTTTTGGCTGGCAGAAAAACATCCCCACAATGCACCCTGGTTTCCTCCCTTCTGCCCTGGAGTTAATTGGAGAAGTAATCCAATTACCCAGGACTAAAGGCAGACTCCATTAACCACATGGTTGCAAAACGACATAAAACACTTTAAAATACATAAAGTCACATTTACACATAACACACAGACATTTCACCTATCCCCCAGATAGCTGGGATCTGCACGCACAAAACTACCGAATAGCGCGCAGATCCTACTCACACAGTACAATTGCCATGGAGCTAAAGTCTTTCCCATAGTCTTTCATTATATGAATAGGCTCCATGGTATGGCTATCTGGGGTATCACATTCCCATAAAGTCTGGTCCATAGTCCAAAGGCAAGAGGCGGGCAATCAGCCCCCTCCAAGGACACGTGGCGAGGTCGGTTTCGCCACAGTCCTTTTCTGCTTCCTGTATTCCTTACAGTGCGGATGGTGCCGGGCTTGCAAAAGCTCTAGCTATGCAACTGCTGGGAGGGTGTGATATATTGGCACAGCATCACAATGCATTATAGGGAGAGCAGAAGAGACATAAAAATTATCACAGCACGCAGAAAAAAAAAAAATATATATATATATATATATATATATATTTTTTTTTTTTTTAATCAGGCTAAATTTCTGTAACCGCAAGTAGCATTCACACTTCCCCCTCCTCCCCACCCCCTCACTTACTTTGATCTCCAAACCGAGAGCATTATTGCTATGGCCAGGAAATGTCTATTATGTAATCTCCAGGAGGCGGCGGCCATGGGCATAGATGTGTGCCAGTCTGGAATGCCCAATGGCAAACACGGGGATTTGTGATTGTATCTGTTATCATTTCTCAGGATTCTTAGGCAACCTTGATGCTTCATAATAAATTACGTCCAAAAACAGATACATTCACAAAAAAAAGTTAGTAATTACTGCAAATATATTTTTCTGTATTTAATTTCCCATCATGCCCAGACATTAGGCAGGTCTATATAACTGTAAAAGCCTTTCCTTTTAACAATGTTACTTGTACAGTTGGTTGCCTGCATAATTTCTTGGTAGAAAAATGTGTCAGTGCATTGGATGCCACAAAGGAAATACCACTTTGCTTAGTCATCACAAAGTACACCTCGGAAACATGCAACCACGAATATAATGTACAGTATTTGAATTACATCCAGGTGGAGTTACACTTTTACTGTATATATTTATATTTTATATTTAACAAACAGAACCAAAAGCAAAACATGAATATCTTGAAAGGCCAGGGTGCAGTCATTAAAGATTAAATATAGGACACTAGTTTAGTATTTTTTTATTTATTTAAATCACAATTCTAAAATAACAGCCTTACCTGCCATATAGTATTTTTCTTTGGAGACTCATCTTCATTTAGGTCATCCATTCTAGAAGTATTCTAAACAAAAGAGAACATGGCAATATGTCAAAAATACAAGCATTTATCAATATCAATGCAATTATTTTTCAAAACTTGCCATACTATACTTATTGTCATGCAAGCAGTAGATACCCTAATGAAATTTCTTCAAATAAAGGAAAATCTATCCATTATTTTAATAGGTAAAAACTGTGTTTTGAAACATTCAACTGGACCGTAGATGGTGGCATCTGTTTATCATACTCTAATGTTTGGTTTGACTGAGCAGTACATGGGTGTAAGGTCCAGGTAAAGACAACACGTACATGAGAAGAGTGAGAGTTTGATTCCTGGGTAGAAGTTTGACTTTGCAGCTGCTACCTTTTCAATTCAGCCTTCTCCCACTGTTATAGAGAGACGATGTGGATAAATAATTGCGAATGCTCTATAAGCCACATTACCAAGAGATATGGTTTAAATGAATGGTGGCAACTGCTGCCCAGTAATGCAACTCCCACTAACATCAAGCATATTGGTACATGCATGTCCTGGTCTAAGATTAACAAATCCCCAATGCTATTCCTAACCATAAACAGAATGCAAATATATAAACTATGCAGGTTTCAAAATGTATTAAAGGAACACTCCAAGCACCATGACCGCTACAAGTGGAGCGCCCTGGTGTATTTTCCAGTGTAAGTAGTCCAATTGTTTAGAACGGTTTGACGACTAACCTGGCGTCTGTCTGTCACTTTCCCGATTTAGAAAAAGACGCTTCTGTAAGTTCACCTCAGTCAAGTCCTTCAGTGCAGGGTTAGCTCACTGACAGAGAGCATCAGATGATTGCTCTCAGCAAATGAGCTAAACCTGCACTGCTGGGAGCTTGTGCTCTTAATATGAAATAGTGGATACATGGAGTGATGCCCAGCAGCCATGGGTAAGATGTCAAAACTTTAACAAAATGGTGCCCTGTTGTGTTTATAGTGGTTGGAGAGGCAAATTAAATTACACTAAATGCAGAGAAAATGACCCCTAAGCTGTCATCATAATAAACACTTGCTTTATCAGTCATCTAAGGCAATGTCATTGAAGCAGTTGTCTCTATAAGACTGGCAGTCAACTTGGGGGGGATGCTACATTAAAGATTTCTTAGGGTTCGGCCTAGCTTTATGGACACACCAAGCTTTAAAACAATTTCCTCGTAATTAAGTGGTTTTGAGGAACAGATGCTATATTTTTTTTGCAGTTTCTGCTAGACTGCTACTAAATGCTCTTCCTTCCTTAAAGATTGGATGCAGGCAGATGTGGTGCCTATATTCAAAATCTTTTCCTTGCAATTATAGACCTGTGAGCTTAGTTTCTGTGGCTGGGAAAATATTTGAAGGGCTATTAAAGGACCACTATAGTGCCAGGAAAACAAACTAGTTTTCCTGGCACTATAGTGTTAATACGTCCCATTCAACCCTCATGGCCCACCTCCCGCCGGGCTGAAGTTGGAGGAAGGGGGTTAAAAACTTACCTTACGGGCGGAGCCGAGCAGGCGAACCGACAAGTCGCACACACCATGAGCTCCGGCCACGCGGGGGCTTAACAGAGTGAATAACTCGGGTCACAACGGCAAGACTCACCCGAAACCAAGCCCACCGGAAAGCTGCAGCATCTGTGCACCCGGCGATACCTAAATCGAGACCCGGCATGCCCGAGAACCGCAGTGGCCGGCTTGGGCCTACCGGAGGAGGTGAGGGGGAAGGACGGCCGCCTTCCCGCCCGACTCTGCGACACACAAGCGACTGGAAAAGGCTTCCCCCCCCCCCCCCCCCCCCCCCCTGTGGACCGGTGGGGGATATCCCGGTCCCCGCCAGAAGGGAGATCTCGCACATCACACCAAGCGATGGCCCCTGCTAGCCCCCTATGTAAAGTGGTGGCGACGGCCTCCAAGATGGCGGCGCAGAATTACCCAGCTACACGAGACTCGCAACAACATTGCCTCACCCCAGGCACCTACAACCAAGCTAGGGACCCCATCTCTGAAATCTTTGACCGACTCTGGGCTAAATGGATAGTACGACTGACACCAGTGAAGTCTCTCTCCAAAATGCCCACACACGATGGAACCTATGGTGGGAAGAGGTCGGGGCCTCCATCTCAGGGCATGAAGAAGTCCCAAGCTACGAACCCCCATAAAATGGACCCGCCCGGGCTGGGAGCAACGAGGGGAACACCCCACAAGTGCCGACCACATCGGCGGAGAGCTACTAAGCGGCAAAACAAACGGGGCAACACCACTCACCGCTATATCCCGAAAGGGATGACCCAGGACCATACTGGACCCCAGGTCAGTGGCAGGAGGGCACCAGCTCCAACGCAGGCCCGGGGCAGAGGGGACTCCCTGTCACCACACTGCAATGCAACTCCCACTATGCAAAGCAACCCTGGCGCAAGACACCGGCAAGGAAGACCACAAACCTCCTGGGGCCATCGAATACACGAAGGCAAGATGATGGGCTCAAAACGAGACAGAAGCATAAATGCCACCTTGATTAACCCACAAGCACTTACACCCTACATGGCGGTAGAATCAGAACAAGGAAGGAGTAACACTGCCGCTCCACACAGCCCTATGGATCAACCTCACCCATCAGACCTGTACCCAAGCAGAGGAAAAGCGTCAAGGACATCTAAACGGGACTGTAAAATACCCCAGGCAGGAGTTGGCTGAACGGGACATTTACCACCTCAGATAAGACAACTGCCCCATACCCCATATTGCTCCCTATCTGGGTCTGAATATAACCCATACCTGCTTTGAATAATTTACCTAGTTAAACTGTTTGCTAAATATAATTGGCCGTTTTTAACTAAGCCTGTACCCGGTTAATTTTGAGCCAAACCGATTTGCTTGCACTGTTATTTTCTGGTATCACCACAGTCTTATATGATGTTATGTTTTATTATTATTTAGATTTGCATTTACTAAAAAGCGCAACGCAAACCTCTCAACTGACAGAGCTCAGCAAGCGACTTATATGCTAAAGCAACGCTTAGTTAATTATGATGCTACAACGCTAACACACCGTAGCTCCACTCATACTGGTATGCGCTGGTATTGCCCTTTACTTAGCCTTAAAATTGTCTTCCCATTACACTCAAACGACCAGGCTTGCTATGAGCTCACAGCTCCCTCCATGTTACTCCTCTACTTACACACACTCTCACACAGGCAAACCTGTGCGAACTTATAACCTGCCTGACACAAATGTATTGCTGTAAACACCTTTCGCCACCAGTTTAAGCTATAATATTAGTAAGCCATTACGACCAGCTTAACTCTGTTATTCACTATTGATGCCAATAGTCTACTGCTCTACCGTACTAGTGTCACACTGTTCCTCATGGCACATGCTTGTTAAAAGCTTACTCGATATTAAGCGTATGTCTCACTGTTCTTAATGTGCTTAACTTTATGTTGATAACTTGTTATTGTATAATAGTCTACACAAGCGTAGCGCAACACTCAGATAGAAATGCTTTATCTTATATTAATCGACTACTCAGCGACAACTGTTTGTTTATTCTCTTATTTTTTCTGCATGTATAATCTTACTTGTACACCTACAAAAAAAAATTAAGCGCACAACATCTTGACATTTTCTGCATATACCTGTGACTATACTTCTTGTGAAATGCATGTCTTATTTTGAGCTTGTACTTAACATTGCGCTTCCAAAAATAAAGAATTAAAAAAAAAAAAAAAAAAAACTTACCTTACTCCAGCGCCGGTGACTCTCCTTCTCCTTTGGACGTCATCGGCTGAATGCGCGCGCAGTCAGTCAGTCCATAGGAAAGCATTCTCAATGCTTTCCTATGGACGCTGGCGTCTTCTCACTGAAAACCACTAGATGCTGGATTAACCTATTGTAAACATAGCAGTTTCTCTGAAACTGCTATGTTTACAGCAGACAGGGTAGTGGGAGCTGGCACCCAGACCACTTCATTGAGCTGAAGTGGTCTGGGTGCCTATATTGGTCCTTTAAGAGATAATATTCAGGAATTCATTAGGAAGAACATTATCCAACTTCTGAACCAAAACAAAAACAGAAATCTGTGCTGTTTGTTTATTCCGTAATTTAACCCCTTTAGGACTGAGCCAAATGTACACGTTTTGATAAGAATAAAACTTAAACAAAACCTGGAATTTGACTAGAATAGCCGTAATTAACCTCTTTCATATTAAATGCACCCACACTTATTATACAAATTTTATTCAGGAGAAATAGGACTTTTATATATCATCAAATATTTAGATATGAAACAATTTAGTATGAATAAAATACAAAAAAAATTGAAAAATTAAGTTTTGTTTTTTTTAGTTCTGCATGACATTTTAACTGTGAATGTTATAATACGGTTTGCTTTTACTGCAATAAAAAAAATACACTTATTTGTGTTCAGCAATGTCTCACGTGTAAAACAGTATCCCCTATGTACAGGTGTTACGGTGTTTTGGGAAGTTACATGGGTAAATATAGCATGTTACATTTTTCATTTTTTTCACATTGAAATTCGCCAGATTGGTTACGTTGCTTTTGAGATTGTATGGTAGCCCAGGAATGAGAATTACTCCATGATGGCATACTATTTGCAATAGTAGACAACCCAAGGTATTGCAAATGGGGTATGTCCAGTCTTTTTAGTAGCCATTTAGTCACAAACACTGGCCAAAGTTAGCGCTAATATTTGTGTGTAAAAAATGCAAATAAACGAATTTGAACGAGAATTTTGACCAGTGTTTGTGACTAAGTGGCTATTACAAAAGACAGGACATACCACATTTGCAATACCTTCGGTTGTCTACTTTTGCAAATGGTATGCCATCATGGGGGTAATTCTCATTTCTGGGCTACAATACGGTTTCAAAGGCAACGTAACCAATCTGGCGAATGTCAATGTGAAAAAACTGAAACAAGTCTTATATGACTTATATAACTTTTAAAAACACCATAAAGCCTGTACATGATAGGTACTGTTATACTCTGGAGACTTCGCTGAGCACAAATATTAGTGTTTGAAAACCATAAAATGTATCACAAGAATTATATTGTCAGTGTAAGTGCCATTTGTGTATGAAAAAAAAAAAAAAAAGTCACTTTCACTGATGATATCATCGTGATACATTTTACGGTTTTGAAACACTAATATTTGTGTTCAGTAAAGTCTCCTGAGTAAAACAGTACTCCCCATGTACAGGTTTTATTGTGTCTTGGACAGTTACAGGGTTAAATATAGTGCTAGCAAATCAAATTCTCTGGACTGGGTTATCAGACAGGTCCCGCAAATTGTAATTAATAAAATTACTTAATTATGTAAAAAATATTAAATACAATATACACATAGAATTTAAATATATAATTTTTAAAACTATTTTAACATATATAGTGATATATACATATATTAAAGTATATAGATATATAGATTCATTTGTTCCAAGTTTTTTTATATCAATATATAATATCAAAATACAGTTAGAACAAAATTCCCCCCTTTTTTATAATGCATGTATATATTTATTATATATATTAAAATAAAGTGACAGTGTATGTGTATATATATATATATATATATATATATATATATAAAAATCTAAGTATATATTTAATTTTAAGGTGTTTTAAACCTTTATTTTACTTTACTACAGGCAGCAGGGGGACTACCTGTCATTCCAAGCACTTCCCCTGCTGGCACTGCAATGGACAGCTATTCCGTCCATGTGATCGTGAGGTCCTCACGATCACATGGCCCAAAGGGGGGCAGATCAGACTGCGGGAACGTACTATGCCACCCGCAGGCGTTTAGAGCAGTGTCCCCAAGGATGGCATAGCAAGCCCGCCGTCCTTAAGGGGTTAAGAGATCTTCACTACATATGGTTATCTAAGTTAGGGATCGACCTATTATCGGTCTGGCCGATATTCTGTATTTAGGCCATATTGCCGATAATACATACCTGGGGGGCACGCAGCAAGCTCTTACCTTCACAGCATGGGTTGCCATGGCAACACTCCGTGCACCCACAGGCAGCAAGAGTTAGACAGGGCAGCTGCTGGAAAGGTAAGAGCTTGCTGCGGGCCCCCACTGCACAGTCCATGCCACTGGACCACCAGGGAGTGCTATATCCCCCTCCCTGGCCAAGTAAGTAGAAGGGAGGGGGAAAAAAAAAATTCCCCCATTACCCCCAGTTACATACCCACAGAAACACACACACACACACACACACTGCATTCACTATACACACTACACAAACACATTCTGCATTCGTTATATACACACTACATCCACTACACACACACACACTGATCCCCTGTCTAAACACACTGCATCCACTACATGTGGCATGTATATTTTGTGCCTTTACCTTTAGAAATAGTTTATTTTTTCAAAATGGTAAATGTACAGAATATCGGTAAGCTATCTGCTATATTTCGATCCCTATTCTAAGTTATGGAAACAAATTTCAATATCCTAAATGTACACCTAACAAAACAAAGTATAAATAAAATGTGAAAGAAGATTTAAAAAAAAAAAAAAAAAAAAAGAGTGTAGGGAGCAAGGATGGAAAAGGAAAAATATCCTAATAATTTTTACACATCAAGTCCAAGAACTCACAGACTTATCAGACTGTTGCTTATATGACTAGGAAATAAAGTATTGGTAGTAGGGATGCACCGAAATTTCGGCAGTTGAAATTTTCGGCCAAAAATGTGCCTATCACGAAAATGGGTCAAATCTGCCGAAGATCACCCGCCTCCCTCTTCCCCCACAGTATTCATGATGATTTAAAACAAAATTACAACACTGTTATTTAGCCTGCACCTTCACAAACCCTGTCAGAGACATGCAAGAGAGGGTTATTGCTGTAAATGTCTAATTTTCTAAGCCTTCTGTGAGCAAAGTCCTGCACTGCTAAATTCATAAGTAATGTGCTCTGATGCTATCAGTATATTATCCATGCTCCTCTATGTGCCTGGAAATACTTCATCTCCCATGCCAATCTCCCATTCCTTTGAGCGTCAGCGCTCTCGCAAATAAACTCGGTGTTCTATTAAATTTCCCTACCTGAACACCGGTCCTCCGGCACAAATCACTTCACCAGCACAGGACGCCACGCCAATGCCTGTAGGGTGCCCCTTGTTGTCAATAGAATCACAGTCCTCCTGAACTCTATTCTCAGTTTTGATCCATGCGAACAAGATGGCAGCCACCTCGTGGTCGTCCATAGGAATTGCGGCCACCCTGACAAACATAGACCACTGCGGTGGAAATTGCAACAATGTATCAATTAAGCTTAACAAGCTCTAGGGTGGTCTCCGGTTCGTGCGGCTGTTCGACAAACAAACCATATAGTCCCAATTGCATGAACAAAACCTGTTTAAAGTATTTTAGCCAGGTCTATTGCAGGGGCCATAGTCACAGGGTAGGAGGCCGGAAAACAGGCCCCTCCAAAAAACAGTGGTGAGGTTACTTTCGCCACAGAGTGGTTAGAAGATATATGTGCAACACACTCACATGGCATAGAGCCTAGGGAGGATAGGCTCAGGTCACAATCGCAGAGGTATTTATAGATAATAAAAACTTCTTCTATATGTGGACCTAGGTTCTCAGGAGAAAGAAAGATTGAACAAATGCTCCTAGTGTATCATCCTCAGTGCATAAACATTCATTGAAATAATGCAATAAACTGCTCACATTTTAGAGAGCCAAATAAACTGGACTCTCGGTGTTCTGGACACTGTGCCTTTAAGAGGGCACAACTCTTCTTTAAAAGCAGGAAAGTGCAGGAACTCACATGACTTGTAAAGGCTAAACCAATTTATTCAAACCAAATTTTTTTAAAAACAATAAAAAGTAAGCTAAATACCACAGGGTAGTAGGCCCAAAGTAAATCCTGATCGCCAGAGACGAGTTTCACCTTGTTCAGAGGCTGTCTCAATCAGATTCCTGCTTCTCATGTGTTAGTGTATATACCGAGAGATCTTCCTGTGATTGGTTGATTACAGGGCACAACGACCAATCACTCAACCGGTATGTGGAGGTGTATTTCCACTCAGCTGACAGTAGTTCCCCTTTCTTACGTATGCAAAGTGACATATCGGAGGAGTCTTCGTAATGTCACTTCTTGTTTGGTCAAGGTCACCATTTTCAGTGTGGACATAGCCCTGTTCAGTCGTGCAAAAGAGTAATGTAACGGATAGTCCAAAGTTTGTGTAACTTTTTGGCAGTTCATTTGGCAGTAACATATTGCAGTACAGTCCATTATATAGAAAAAAATAAAAGAAAGGAGGATATCAGTAGAATATATTCCTCAATAAAAAACACTTCATGAAAATACACTCCTGACCTCACTTGTGCTAGTTAAAATTGTAAATGGAATATATCTTAAGACTTATACAAGTCGAATATAACAAATTAATATAACATTGGATTAGTATTCAGTTGATATACAACTACTAACGAGAAGTCAAGAGAGTACGTCATAACAAACCCTTAAAAACCCATACAAAAGAATATTAAAAAAAAAGTGTATAAAAATATACATTTACCATTTTACTAAAAAATAACTATAAAAAGTGACAACGTTGAAAGTCGTTATTTAAACCCTGTAGATGTAAGATGTCCAGATTAAAAATCCCTCTCATTTGGTATTGTCCCATTTTTCTTGTTATATTGTCACTATCAAATTATTTTCACTTTTGGAATTCCAAAAATGTTTAATTTATTACGGTAATTATTATGAAAAATTTTAAAATGTAGGGATACACTATGCTTAAAGGATCACTATACAGTCAGGAACACAAACATGTATTCCTGACCCTATAGTGTTAAAACCACCATCTAGCCCCCCTGGGCCCCTCATGCCTCAATACATACAGCAAAATCTTACTGTATTCAAGCCAGAAGCTGAAACTCTGCATGCGGTTTGCCTAAAAAAAAAAAACAAGCAGTCTACTGACATCAGGAGTGGTAGCCTGACCCAATCACAGTGCTTCTCCATAGGATTGGCTGATACTGACAAAGAGGCAGATCAGGGGAAGAGCCAGCATGATTCAAACACAGCCCTGGTCAATCAGCATCTCCTCATAGAGATGAATTGAATCAATGAATCTCTATGAGGAAAGTTCAGTGTCTGCATGCAGAGGGAGGAGACAATGTTTGGATGCATTTTAGGCAGCCATGACCCAGGAAGGATCTCTAACAGCCATCTGAGGAGTGGCCAGTGAAATTATCACTAGGCTGTAATGTAAACACTGCATTTTTTCTGAAAAGATAGTGTTTACAGCAAAAAGCCTGAAGGTAATGATTCTACTCACCAGAACAAATTCAATAAGCTGTAGTTGTTCTGGTGACTATAGTGTCCCTTTAACAAAGCCATTACTCACATTCCTAATGTGCTCTTGTATAATCACCTGAAGGGGGCAAATTGTGCATCCTATTATATACACTAATACACATGGGCAAGTCATCATATAGATTACTCTCTTGGAATGGTAAGTAATGATATCAATTTTACAACTTTTTTTTTGATGTGTTAATTCCTTAATAACCCCCTTTTTTTTTTTTTTTTACTTGTGTTCCTACAGGCCCCACAGATACAACAACCATAAAAGCCTAATATTTGTGTAATTGTAAGGTTGTTTCGCAAATTGGATACATCTCGATAAATTATTTTACGTTTATCAGGTATAATGGCATTAAGTGCTTAGTCATTTTTAATAATTGGCCAATGTTTAGAGACCGCTTTTCTCGCTTCTTTGCTCTGGATATTAAAATCAATTATAAAAGATGTCTTTATAATTCAAAAGAGTAATGCAGTGTTTAAAAGTTCTCTATTATAGCCTTTTATCTGAAAAATTGTTTATGATTTGTTGTGCCTGTTCTTGGACTGTATTGGTGTCCATACAGTTTCGTTTAATTCTTAATAACTGGGCTTTTGGTGCATTTAAGAGCCAGGGAGAATAGTGGCAGCTTTCTTAAACAAAATGCTATTTTTAATGTTATCTTCTATATAAATATTCAGGTCTAAAAATTCAACTGAACTTTCACTGCACTTCTTCGTAAGTTTAATGCCCCAGTCATTGTTCCCAAGGTTTGCAACCAATTTTTGAAACTTGGAAAACTTGGGAACTTTCCCACAACCTCAGGTAGATTTCATTCTAGAAGGAATTAATTGGATCTTTAATAACAATTATTTTTGGTTTAATGAGAATTTTTATTTACAGGTCTGGGGAACGGCAATAGCAAATAGCTACACAAATTTATGTCTTTTTGAAGATCAAAGATGGGTTGCAAACCTGGTGACCTATCGCCGGTACATAAATGACATTTTCTTTATTTGGAAAGGGGACAGTGAATCCCTAGAACTTTTCTTTACACACCTTGGGAACAATGACTGGGGCATTAAACTTACGAAGAATTGCAGTAAAAGTTCAGTAGAATTTTTAGACCTGAATATTTATATAGAAGATAACTTTAAAAATAGCACTTTCTTTAAGAAAGTTCATGTGAACAGTTACATCAAAGAAAACAGTTGCCACTATTCTCCCTGGCTCTTAAATGCACCAAAAGCCCAGTTATTAAGAATTAAACAAAACTGTATGGACACCAATATATTTCAAGAACAGGCACAAAAAAAAAATCAAACTATTTTTCAGATAAAGGCTATAATAGAGAACTTTAAAACACTGCATACCAAGAAGTAATGCTTAGAGAGATACACTCTTTTGATTTATAAAGAAAAAACAATGTCATCCAAGGAAAGCCAGATATCTCTTATAGGTGATTTTAATATCCAGAGCAAAGAAGTGAGAAAAGTGATCTCTAAACACTGGCCAATTTTAACAAATGATGAAGCACATATTGCCATTTTACCTGATAAACCTAAAATAATTTATTGAGGTGTACCCAATTTGCAAAACAACCTAACAAATAATTACACAAATATAAGGATAGATACACAGAAACCATTCAATGAATCTAAAGTCTTTTATGGTTGTGGTATCTGTGAGGCCTGTAGGAACACAACAAGTAAAAAAAAGGGTTATTAAGGAATTCACACATCCAAAAAATCCCCCATAAATAAAGTTTTAAATTGATTAAATTGATGATATCATTACTTGCCATTCCAAGAGAGTAGTCTATATGATTACTTGCCCATGTGGATTAGTATATATATATGACGTACCATTCACCCCCTTCAGGTGAGTCTACAAGAGCACATTAGGAACATGACGAATGGCTTTGTTAAGCACAGTGTATCCCTACATTTTAAACATTTTCATAATAGTGACCCTAATAAATGTAAAAAATTTGGAATTCCAAAGGTGAAAATAAATTGGAGGGGTAACTGTCACTTTTTATAGTTATTTTTTAGTAGAATGGTGCATATATTTATTTATACACTTTTTTATATTCTTTTGTATGGGTTTTTAAGGGTTTGTTATGAAGTACACTCTTGACTTCCTGTTAGTAGTTATATATCAACTGAATACTAATCCAATGTTATATTTGACTTATATAAGTTTTAAGATATATTCCATTTACACCTTTAACTAGTACAAGTGAGGTCAGGAGTGTATTTTCAAGAAGAGTTTTTTTTTTTTGTTTTTTTATTAAGGAAAATATTCTACTAATCTGTGAACTTTCAGGCCGATAGCCAATAATGATATTCTGTACATTTACCATTTTGAAAAAAATAAACTATTTCCAAAGGTAAATGCAGTGTGTGTGTGTGTGTATATATAATGAATGCAGTGTGTGTGTAGTGTGTGTGTGTGTATATAATGAATGCAGTGTGTGTAGTGTGTGTATATAATGAATGCAGTGTGTGTAGTGTGTGTATATAATGAATGCAGTGTGTGTAGTGTGTGTATATAATGAATGCAGTGTGTGTATATAATGAATGCAGTGTGTGTAGTGTGTGTATATAATGAATGCAGTGTGCGTGTGTGTAGTGTGTGTATATAATGAATGCAGTGTGCGTGTGTGTAGTGTGTGTATATAATGAATGCAGTGTGCGTGTGTGTAGTGTGTGTATATAATGAATGCAGTGTGCGTGTGTAGTGTGTGTATATAATGAATGCAGTGTGCGTGTGTAGTGTGTGTATATAATGAATGCAGTGTGCGTGTGTAGTGTGTGTATATAATGAATGCAGTGTGCGTGTGTAGTGTGTGTATATAATGAATGCAGTGTGCGTGTGTAGTGTGTGTATATAATGAATGCAGTGTGCGTGTGTAGTGTGTGTATATAATGAATGCAGTGTGCGTGTGTAGTGTGTGTATATAATGAATGCAGTGTGCTTGTGTAGTGTGTGTATATAATGAATGCAGTGTGCTTGTGTAGTGTGTGTATATAATGAATGCAGTGTGCTTGTGTAGTGTGTGTATATAATGAATGCAGTGTGCTTGTGTAGTGTGTGTATATAATGAATGCAGTGTGCTTGTGTAGTGTGTGTATATAATGAATGCAGTGTGCTTGTGTAGTGTGTGTATATAATGAATGCAGTGTGCTTGTGTAGTGTGTGTATATAATGAATGCAGTGTGCTTGTGTAGTGTGTGTGTATATAATGAATGCAGTGTGCTTGTGTAGTGTGTGTATATAATGAATGCAGTGTGCTTGTGTAGTGTGTGTATATAATGAATGCAGTGTGCTTGTGTAGTGTGTGTATATAATGAATGCAGTGTGCTTGTGTAGTGTGTGTATATAATGAATGCAGTGTGCTTGTGTAGTGTGTGTATATAATGAATGCAGTGTGCTTGTGTAGTGTGTGTATATAATGAATGCAGTGTGCTTGTGTAGTGTGTGTATATAATGAATGCAGTGTGCTTGTGTAGTGTGTGTATATAATGAATGCAGTGTGCTTGTGTAGTGTGTGTATATAATGAATGCAGTGTGTTTCTGTAGTGTGTATATATAATAAATGCAGTGTGTTTGTGTAGTGTGTGTATATAATGAATGCAGTGTGTGTGTAGTGTGTGTATATAATGAATGCAGTGTGTTTGTGTAGTGTGTGTATATAATGAATGCAGTGTGTTTGTGTAGTGTGTGTATACAGGGAGTGCAGAATTATTAGGCAAATTAGTATTTTGACCACATCATCCTCTTTATGCATGTTGTCTTACTCCAAGCTGTATAGGCTCGAAAGCCTACTACCAATTAAGCATATTAGGTGATGTGCATCTCTGTAATGAGAAGGGGTGTGGTCTAATTACATCAACACCCTATATCAGGTGTGCATAATTATTAGGCAACTTCCTTTCCTTTGGCAAAATGGGTCAAAAGAAGGACTTGACAGGCTCAGAAAAGTCAAAAATAGTGAGATATCTTGCAGAGGGATGCAGCACTCTTAAAATTGCAAAGCTTCTGAAGCGTGATCATTGAACAATCAAGCGTTTCATTCAAAATAGTCAACAGGGTCGCAAGAAGCGTGTGGAAAAACCAAGGCGCAAAATAACTGCCCATGAACTGAGAAAAGTCAAGCGTGCAGCTGCCAAGATGCCACTTGCCACCAGTTTGGCCATATTTCAGAGCTGCAACATCACTGGAGTGCCCAAAAGCACAAGGTGTGCAATACTCAGAGACATGGCCAAGGTAAGAAAGGCTGAAAGACGACCACCACTGAACAAGACACACAAGCTGAAACGTCAAGACTGGGCCAAGAAATATCTCAAACCTGATTTTTCTAAGGTTTTATGGACTGATGAAATGAGAGTGAGTCTTGATGGGCCAGATGGATGGGCCCGTGGCTGGATTGGTAAAGGGCAGACAGCTCCAGTCCGACTCAGACGCCAGCAAGGTGGAGGTGGAGTACTGGTTTGGGCTGGTATCATCAAAGATGAGCTTGTGGGGCCTTTTCGGGTTGAGGATGGAGTCAAGCTCAACTCCCAGTCCTACTGCCAGTTTCTGGAAGACACCTTCTTCAAGCAGTGGTACAGGAAGAAGTCTGCATCCTTCAAGAAAAACATGATTTTCATGCAGGACAATGCTCCATCACACGCGTCCAAGTACTCCACAGCGTGGCTGGCAAGAAAGGGTATAAAAGAAGAAAATCTAATGACATGGCCTCCTTGTTCACCTGATCTGAACCCCATTGAGAACCTGTGGTCCATCATCAAATGTGAGATTTACAAGGAGGGGAAACAGTACACCTCTCTGAACAGTGTCTGGGAGGCTGTGGTTGCTTCTGCACGCAATGTTGATGGTGAACAGATAAAAACACTGACAGAATCCATGGATGGCAGGCTTTTGAGTGTCCTTGCAAAGAAAGGTAACTATTTTGGTCACCGATTTGTTTTTGTTTTTGAATGTCAGAAATGTATATTTGTTTGATGTTATAGCACCCAGAGAAAGTCTAAAAGTGTTTTTGAGAGGCTAACTAGACCGAGCAAGAAAAGGGTAGCAAGGCTGGGGAGTCTCCATTCCAAGTTTATTCCCCCCCCCTCCCCCTTCCCAATCTGCTCCTGCTCCTGACCTCCCCCCAAAATCTGCCGACACAACACCAAATGAACGAAGTTGGAACCTAGGTATAAGGCACCACCAACTCAGGAGCACAAAGTTATCTGATGTTTATAAGTAATGTGCATATATTCACTGTTCCGTGATGCATAAATTGTACTGCTCAACTGGCATTGTTACGGATTTCCTACTGACATGTAAACCCGATATAACTGACAATGTCTGCAATGTATGCTTGTTCATGCTGTTGGCAAAATAAAGATTATATATGGAAAAAAAAAAGAAATGTATATTTGTGAATGTTGAGATGTTATATTGGTTTCACTGGTAAAAATAAATAATTTAAATGGGTATATATTTGTTTTTTGTTAAGTTGCCTAATAATTATGCACAGTAATAGTCACCTGCACACACAGATATCCCCCTAAAATAGCTAAAACTAAAAACAAACTAAAAACTATTTCCAAAAATATTCAGCTTTGATATTAAGGAGTTTTTTGGGGTTCATTGAGAACATGGTTGTGGTTCAATAATAAAATTAATCCTCAAAAATACAACTTGCCTAATAATTCTGCACGCCCTGTATAATGAATGCAGTGTGTTTGTGTAGTGTGTGTGTGTATATAATGAATGCAGTGTGTTTGTGTAGTGTGTGTGTGTGTATATAATGAATGCAGTGTGTTTGTGTAGTGTGTGTGTGTATATAATGAATGCAGTGTGTTTGTGTAGTGTGTGTGTGTGTGTATATAATGAATGCAGTGTGTTTGTGTAGTGTGTGTGTGTGTGTATATAATGAATGCAGTGTGTTTGTGTAGTGTGTGTGTGTGTGTGTATATAATGAATGCAGTGTGTTTGTGTAGTGTGTGTGTGTGTGTGTATATAATGAATGCAGTGTGTTTGTGTAGTGTGTGTGTGTGTGTGTATATAATGAATGCAGTGTGTTTGTGTAGTGTGTGTGTGTGTGTGTATATAATGAATGCAGTGTGTTTGTGTAGTGTGTGTGTGTGTGTGTATATAATGAATGCAGTGTGTTTGTGTAGTGTGTGTGTGTGTGTATAATGAATGCAGTGTGTTTGTGTAGTGTGTGTGTGTGTGTGTGTATATAATGAATGCAGTGTGTTTGTGTAGTGTGTGTGTGTATATAATGAATGCAGTGTGTTTGTGTAGTGTGTGTGTGTATATGATGAATGCAGTGTGTGTATATGATGAATGCAGTGTGTGTATATGATGAATGCAGTGTGTATATGATGAATGCAGTGTGTGTATATGATGAATGCAGTGTGTGTATATGATGAATGCAGTGTGTGTGTTTCTGTAGGTATGTAATTTGTGTAAAATAGGAAGTGAGGGGGGGCCGCATTTATTTAAAAAAAAAATTGAATATTCCATTTTATATGCCGGTGTGCAGCGCGGAGCGTTGCCATGGTAACCCCGTGGCAACGCTCTGACGGCCACGGGACTCGCGAGATTTACACAGGGGAGCTGCTGGGAAGGTAAGCAAGAGCTTGCTGCGGGCACCCCAGGACCGCCAGGCTTGTCACGGGCCCGGCGGTCCTGGTATGTATTCTCGGCAATATCAGTATCTTTATTGGCTGATACCGATATTGCTGAAAATACTGAATAGGTCTTAATGCCTCACTTTAGATCACAGGATCTTCCATAGACCATGTTTTTTTCTCTTCAGCCGGCGGAAATGACAAAACTTGACAGCGGTAGGTTTGCCTTTCATCAGGCATAGATAACATACTAATGTCTAGTCCACTTTTTTGTTTTAGTATATCTCTTGACTGTGTATACAGTCTACGTGAGTATTTGATAAAAAAATATTTTAAAATCATTTTTAAAAAGTCAGTTTCGGTTTTCGGCCAAGGCCATCCAGATTTTTCATTTCGGTGCATCCCTAATTGGTAGTTGAAGATAGACCTTTACCAAACCCTAGGCTTACACTAATTCTAACTATATACCTATCCTAACCTTACCCCTAACTTTAACCCTCAAATAGCATTAGAGCTTACCCTACTCCTAGATTATAGGGATTCCCTCTGAAGACATCAGTGCTGCATGAGCATCATCTACTGGGTGCTTGCAGCATGAGAGGGAGATCTCCCTCTCATGCAGCAGCACTGGCATGACTTCTCTGCCAATCACACCCTGTACGATAAAAGGTAGTTGGGCAAAGCCCAGTGCCGATTTACAATTAAGCAAGGGTCATGCAGGCAGACCTTATTGTATTTTCCGACTCTTGACGGGCAGCAAAGAATCACAGTGGCTGAGCTACACAGATTTAAATCCCCATTTAAAAGGGCTGTTTGCAGCACTCAATATGGCCATAGGTGACATAGGTGAACCCCAGGTATCCTTTGATAGACACTAAAAACATTAGGACTGAAGTAAAGCACCATGGGAGGTGTATTTCAAAACATCTGGAGCGCCAAAGTTTGCCTACCCCTGCATTAGAACATCCCATGCAGTCCAAATATTATTAAAGTCCACTCATTGGGAATTGGCATGGAATGTTCCAATCCTAAGGTCAACAAATGTACAAAAACACCTCTAAATACTGCAACTGGGTGCCTCCATGCTGAAAAAACATTTTTGAAAATGCTGTCAGCATAGGAAAAACAGGTCAGGGAGAAATTAAACAATTTTTCTATTCCTTTTCCCAGGTTTCCACTGGAAGCATGACTGTGCCTACACTGAACTGTCACGTTATTTGCAAAATCTTTAATATAATTTAAAATAGAATTGAACATCACATGAAAAAAAAAGATAAGAGTTATCCAATTTTCAGTTAAATGAGAGCTCCCCTTTAACAGAGCATACAATAAGAGCTTCTAAAGTAAACACACTCTGCTATGGAAGGATCAAAACTGAACATTTTATACCAGAAGATAGCCTTTGTGTGTCCCAGCTAGGGGAGGTGTGGCTGAAGAAAAAAGGAGATAGAACTCCAAACAGGAGAAAATTATGCAATACTGGGTCATGAACTATGTGACAAAGCCAATTAATAATGCTAAAATGGTTTTGGTGTTTAGACTAACCCTTAAATTCAATGGAGTCTGAATGCAAGGAGGTACATGTTAAGAGTGTTCACTAAATCACGCATGCTTTAATCACCAAAAACAATGGGGCGGGGTATGCCACCCAAGATGGCCAGACATGTTTCTACATAGCTCTGTCGTGTCTAGACAAAATCGTTTTTTTATACACCTTCCTGCTCATCTGAAACTGTCCTGAAGCCACTGCAGACTGACACGGTTTATACCGGCACATTTATATACTTGGATTACCTTGGAGTGATGGTCTCATACAGTCTGGACCTGCAGCCTAGCGAGCCTGATGACTGGGAGAGGCAGCCGATCTACTGCTCCAGTGAGTCCTACTTTTTAAAGCCTTCTATAAACCCCATTCAACACCCCAGCCCCGGGCAGGTGTGGGTTATCCCGGTCCCTGCTGGGGCAGGCCGTATCTTTGCCTTAACGATGCCTTGCTGATTTGCAATGCATTGATCTGTCTCGCAGATCTTCCTCTGAGATAGGAACCCAGTTGAAGTCCCTTTCAACCCATTGTCCACATATCCACAAGGTGCTTTGTGATCCGAAGATCCTGTTTACCACTGACCCTGCTGCATGGAGCAGGATCCCGCCACGGCCCAGGCTCTAAGACCAGCGGGGCTGAAGTGCAGCGACTTGAGTTCTACTCTGTCAAATTTGATTCCGTTAAGCATGTTGTGCTTTGGGAAGGCCAGCCACACCAATACACTATTGTTTTTCTATGTATTGTGCTGCACTTGCAACTGCTGTCGTGGCATTGCAAGCTCAGTATATAAATATATATTTTTTAAAAATCAAAGCCAAAACTTGAATATCTTATTGGGATCTAGTCAATACCCAGAATTTAAGCAAAACAAAAATATGAGAAACAAATTTAAATACGGTTGTTCCTTAATGGCGCCTTATGCAAACTGATGAAACTTGACAGAAAAAAAAATATGTTTTTAAACATTGCCGCATTTAGATGTGCAAAGCTAGCAGAGCTCCTACCCCCATGAGGCTAACAGCGAATTGCAGATAAAAGGAACTCAAAGGGGTGAATTCTTATGTAGCCAACACAAGTTAGGATTATGGGGTTTGCCTAACTTTAAAAAAATAAAGATAGAGATATTATATATATATATATATATATATATATATATATATATATATATATATATATATATATATATATATATATATATATATCCTTCCCTTTGATATTCCAACCATGATCAGGACACTCATTTTGGTCTATGGAATTAGCTTATGCCATAAACTCCTGTCCAGCACTTGTGCAGAATTATATTGTAAATAGATAGCCACACTGCACCTGCTATCAGTTTACTGAAGTAGGCTATATGTACTGGTCCACAGCTCACTTCCTCCTGGTAGAGATTTCAGCCATGGCGATGCATGCTGCATACACAATTTTAGGCAACATTTATATCACGGAAAAAGAAAACTATTCCAGCAACCTAATAACTTAAAGGAACACTAACATTTATTTATGACTCTACAATAAACTGTAGTTGTTCTGGTGACTATAGTGTCCCTTTAAGGATTTTAAATCAGAGCTGATAGTGTGCACTCTTCACCACTGGCATTTTGGCAATTGTTGGCCTGATGATCAAATGCATCTGATCCCAGGACATATACAAGTGGGCCGATACAGGTTCTGAGATCACAGGTACCAATGCATGCATGCACAAAACCACACTGTGCTGGGCTGGCAATTCCTACCTGCTACATCACTCCTGCAGTACTGTGCCAACAGCCATCCTTGCATAACAGGGGTCAAGAGGGCAAATGCCTAGTTCTTGCCAGTCCTAGACCGCTCTGCAGCATCAACTTTACAATCACAAAAAGTTGTAATTAAACGTATCACAAGGAACAAGGGACACTATTGTCATCTCATTTCTCTGCCATTTAGGAGTTAAAGGGACACTATAGTCACCTGGACAACTTTAGCTTAATGAAGCAGTTTTGGTTTATAGAACATGCCCCTGCAGCCTCACTGCTCAATCCTCTGCCATTTAGGAGTTAAATCCCTTTGTTTATGAACCCTAGTCACACCTCCCTGCATGTGACTTGCACAGCCTTCCTTATACACTTTCTGTAAAGAGAGCCCTATTTAGGCTCTTTATTGCAAGTTCTGTTTATTTAAGATTTTCTTATCCCCTGCTATGTTAATAGCTTGCTAGACCCTGCAAGAGCCTCCTGTATGTGATTAAACTTCAATTTAGAGATTGAGATACAATTATTTAAGGTAAATTATATCTGTTTGAAAGTGAAACCAGTTTTTTTTCATGCAGGCTCTGTCAATCATAGCCAGGGGAGGAGTGGCTAGGGCTGCATAAACAGAAAAGGTGATTTAACTCCTAAATGACAGTGAATTGAGCAGTGAAATTGCAGGGGAATGATCTATACCAGGGGTAGGCAACCTACGGCACTCAAGGTGACTTTGCACGGCACTCAAGGCTGCTAGAGCCAAACAGGCTCTGTCCTATCAGGATTCCCAGTGAAACTTCAAATATCTGCTAATACGAAGAGGTGGTGAAGGACAATCCTCAATTTAAGCATTGCAGCACATAGAGGAAGTGATCTCAGATCACATCCTCCCAGCACTTGTGAATGGGAATCCACACTGTAGCAGAGCAGCCTGCCGCTGCTGTTGCAGCGCCTATACTTGAGCTATACCTGGCCGGCCTGGTCCTCACTGGAACCTAGGGAAGCCACCCATACTGCTAGATATACACAGAAATAACCCTCCCCTCATACAAATAATACGAACAGCCTACACACAAACATATACACAATCCCCACAAACGCAACACCACTAACAATCCACATACATGCACACAACCCCGCATGCAGCATCTCACATGCAATACCCCAAACAGCCCCCACACATACACACACTACCAAACACACAATGTGACATATCCATCCACCCACAATTCCACAAGCAGCCCCCATACACCGCCCACATTCATAGGTATCATACACGATACCATAAAGTACTAATGAACATATACAATATAATAGCTCATATACGCACAAATACAACAATACAAAGCAATTACAGTAAAAATAACACAAGCAGAATACGGCAGCATACACACCTCAATTTAAAAAAATAGGATCGGCACGCTAAGGGACATCACAATCCTATATCGGCACAGTGCTGCTAAAAGGTTGCCTACCCCTGATCTATACACTAAAACGGCTTTATTTAGCTAAAGTAATTCAGGTGACTAAAGTGTTCCTTTAAATCCATTTCTTTATACAGCCCTACTCTCACCTCCCTGCATGTGACTACAGCCTTCTTACATACTTCCTACAAAGGAACTTAGTTACTCTGCAGGAGTCTCCTGTTTGTGATTAAAGTTACATTTACAGAGCAGGAAATAAAAACTGCTAAAACAAGTTAAAGGAACACTCAAATGCAGGGATAGGCAACCATCAGCACTCAAGATCTTGTGGACTACATCTGCCAAAATGCTGGCAGGGCATCAAGGGAGATGTATTCCACAACATCTGGAGTACCAAAGGTTGCTTAACCCGTGCTATACAAGCATGTATTCCTGACACTATAGTCCTGAAGTGGTTGTTAAGGTACCCGGCCCCACTCCGATCTTTGTAAAAAGGTGAATTTATTCACCTTTTCTCCCTCGTCATGGCAAGCCCCACCTGCCTCCGTCTCCATAGCAGAGAACATCAATCTTAATCTCAGCCAATCCAATGTTTTCCCATAGTTAAGTATTGAGAGGTTATTTGCATGCGCATGAAAGTGCTGCACCACTCAGCAACTCTTCATAGAGATGCACTGAGTTAATGCATCCCTGTGGAGAACGTTTACTGCCTACATGCAGAGCGTGGAGATGCTGAACATACATACTGCACAATGTGCATCACTGGATTGGAAAGCACTTCTAGTGGCTGTCTGAGTGACGTCACTAGAGGTGTTACTAGGCAGCAATGTAAACACAGATTTTTCTATGAAAAGCCAGTGTTCGGCTTGACAAATTTGCTTTGAATCCAGGAGCCAGCTAAAAAAGTTAGGAGACAGTTTTTTCCCCAAACAACGAAAATACAATTCTTAAAGGAACACTATAGTCACCAAAACCACTAAAGCCTAATATAGTGGCTCTGATATCTGTACCCTGTCCCTGCAGGCTTTATATGTAGTGTTTACATTGCTGCCTAGTAACATCTCTAGTGTCAGCCACTCAAATTGCTACTAAAGTGTCTCCCTATCTGCATGGGATTTGTCGAGCTCTGAGCTTAAGACACCGGAACCACTACTTTAAGCTGTAATGGTGGTTCTTGTGACTATAGGGTCTGTATAATATCGGATTAAAAATTAAATATATTACCACAAAGGCTGTGAGTCACAGCCAGGGCTACATAAACTGAAACAAAAGTGATATAACTCCTTAATGGCAGAGAATTGAGAACTGAGAATGCAGGGTCATCTCTTTAACACCTTAAGGACACATGACATGTGTGACATGTCATGATTCCCTTTTATTCCAGAAGTTTTGTCCTTAAGGGGTTAATTATGACATACAAAAGTTGTAATATCCTAATAACCCCATTGTACTTCCAGGAAACATCAAAGACACTGTATTCATCATGAAACTCTAAATTAAACTATACACGCAATAACCCCTACAGTTCGTCACAAGGGTTATGGTGCAAAAGGTCTAAGGGTAACATTACCTTAGTTTGTATCAAATCATTTTCAAATCATTTGATTAAAATGGAGACTTGCACATAGGCCAAGTGGATGGCAAGGATCCTGGCTGGAAAATTGTGTTGTTATGAGGCTTAGAGTGACAATTTAAGACTATGGTTCTAATGACATTTGTGCAGTTATAAATTAACCCTTAAGGAAGGAGGCAATTAAACAAGTTCTGATCAATTCAAGCATAATTTACCGCTTTCATATCAAGGGTAACAAAACTTATATATGATTTTGTTCAGGAAAAACAGGGCTTTCATTTCACATCAATATTTATATATTTAACATAATTTAATACAAATAAAATGTAAAAAAAAAAAGTGTGAGAAATTAAGAAATGTTATCTTAATTCTGCATGGAATTTTAATGGGACTATCATAATATTGTTGGGCTTTTGCTTCAACAAAATTGACATATTTGTGTTCTGTGATTTATCACGAGTAAAACAGTATCCCTCCATGTACAGGTTTTATGGGGTTTTTCAAACTTACAGGTTTAAATGTAGGGCTTTCCCCCTACATTGGTTTGCCTTTGAGACTATAAGGCAGCCCAGGAAGGAGAATTATCTCCACCATGGAATAACATTTGAAAAAGTAGATAACGCAGGGCAGTCAAAATGGGCTATGTCCAGTATTTTTTAGTAGCCACTTAATCACAAACCACAATCAAACGTTGCATTAATATTAGTTTTTTGCAATTTTTACGGATGATATTCACATCTTGATATGTTGTACTGCTCTAAAACACTCCAATTTGTGTTCAGAAAAGTATCTCAAGTACAGTACGCCCCACGTACAAGTTTTATGGGTCAAATATAAGGCTTTCAAATTAAAAATACTCTAAACTTTCTGCCTGGGTTGTTATTTTAAAATCACATAATTATGTAAAAATATTACATAAATATAGTTTATAAACATTTTAATTCTATGTGCAGTTTTATGAAAACATTTATGAAATTATAAATATATACACACACACACACGGTCCGTCCAGAAAGCATCCAGCCACGTAATATGAAAAATAATTTTTTTTTTTTTTTTTTTAAGACACAAAAAACATTGTACATAGGACAATGACGCCTCAGTCACCTTCAAAAGTAAGCACCTTGGGACCTTACAAAGTTCACCCAAAGTCTCTTCCACTGTTCAAAACACTCTGGAAAATCCTTTGTTGAAATTGACATCAGCTGCCTTGTCGTATTTACTTGAATCTAATTGATTGTCTAAAATCTCTTCCCTTTTAAAAGGTGATGTTAGTTTTTGGAAAAGCCAGAAGCACTAAATCTGTCAGATTCTAGACCATCTGAAGCATTTGTGCCACACTTATTTGCTCTGCACCAATTGCATCGTCCCTACTGTCTCACCCAAATAGTTTCTGTGGAGAAACTGAGAAACAAAAGAAAAAAGCTAGGACAGAAATAGGCAAGTCTCAAACATTCCTGTTCAAAGCCTTAAGAGTATAAAAGCAACCCCTTTAAGTCAATAAAAATAAACATGTAACTTAATTAAATTGAAGACTAAAATACCTATATATAAAACTTACCAAGTAAAGAAAACGGTAGGAAAGAGGTATGCTAAAGCGTACTGCAGTTTAATGTTAGTGTCTATGGCTTGGATAGGGGGGTGGGGGGGGGGGAGGGGGTAAGTAGATAATGAAATTGTCTTAATCGTCTAGAGATCCAAATAATTATAAAGTTAGCATATTCCCAACTCCCATCGCCCATTATTGAAGGAGCAAACAATCTCCTTCCCCCTGGTGCTGGAAGTTCAGCCGAAGCGGACTACCAGCTACGTGTGCAATAATAAGTTAAAATTATCTAGCGAGGCGGCTAATCTGGGAGAGAAATTTCAGCTGCAGCATCATCCCCTGTCACCCTCTGCTCCAAAATATTATATATTATATATATATATATATATATATATATATATATATATACACACACACACACACACATATATATATATATATATATATATATATATACACACACACACACACACACACACACACACTTGTTTATATAGATCAGTGGTAGTCAACCTTTTTTTACCTACCGCCCACTAATGCAACTTTTTGGTTGAAAAAATTTCCTTACCGCCCACCAGTTTTCGCGCAAATGCGGAATATTTTTTAGAAAGGAGGGTGTTTGACAAAAAATAAATGTACGTACATTTATCTTTTTATTTCTACTTAATGCAGGTTTATAAGGTTTTTAACTTTATAAAGTTTAATGAGAAAACAATAAAGTAAATTGAAATTACCTTTACTAGTGATTAATGAGATCCTTGAGGTTGATGCTGCGAGACTAAATATTTGATATCCGGTTCGATTTTCATAAGGAACAAACGAAGGTCTCTTTCAGTGATATTCAGACGACTTCTCTGTTTGCGCATAATATGATTTCTCATATTATCTCTCTATGATTTTTCTTGTGCGTCAGCTCATCTCCTCTCCCTCCTCAATTCCCCTCCCCACCTTTTTTTCCCCCCTTTTTTCTATTTTTTAACCTTCCTTGTAGCAATGCCCAGTAGGAAGGCTGAGCTAGGTATCCCACTTACTATATAGTCCACTATAACAGACAGACACACGTACAAGACACACGTACAAGTCACACATACAGACACACACGACACACACATACACACGACACATACACACACACACGACACACACGACACATACATACACACACGACACACACGACACACATACACACACACACGACATACATACACACACACACAACACACATACAGACACAAATACAGACACATAGATACACAAATACAGACACATAGATACACACACACACGACACATACATACACACACACAGACACACACACGGCACACACACACGACACACATACATACACACACACACACGACACACAGACACACACGACACATACAGACACACACGACACATACAGACACACACGACACACACACACGTACGTACATACATACACACACGACACATACATACACACACGACACATACATACACACACGACACATACATACACACACGACACATACATACACACAACACATACAGACACAAACACACATACAGACACAAACACACACACGACACAAACACACACACGACACATACAGACACACACGACACATACAGACACACACGACACATACAGACACACACGACACATACATACACACACATACATACATACACACACATACATACATACACACACATACATACATACACACACATACATACACACACATACATACACACACACACACACATACACAAGACACACACGACACATACAGGAACACACACGACACATACAGGAACACACAAGACACATACATACAGACACACACAAGACACACATACCAACAGACAGTCACACATACATACACACACAAGACACACATATATACAGACACACACACACACACACACACAAGACATACATACAAAGACACACACACACACACACACACACATTATATTTAAGTCACCCTCCTGTTTCCTACCTTTTAGATTCAGGAGGGTGACTTTCCCTGGGGTCCAGTGGTGGCTCAGGTGGATGGGAGTCAGAGTTCCCACTCTGACTCCCTGGTCTTCCTCCCGCGCGGCTCTCAGGGTTAGCTGGGAGGAGTGATGTGCAGTCACTTCCTCCCAGCTCTGCGATGTCATCACATGGGGCCCGGTCGCGCTGTTAAAGCGCCCAGCGCTGACCGGGCCCCCTTACAATCCACATCCATCGGGTGGCCCTGACAGCATGGGCCACCCGATGGACCCCTCCATATGCGGCCCCGGCGGTTTGCCGCGCGGGCCGGAGCCGCAATTTGTCACGGCGGTACCCAGTCGCAGGGGTACCGCCGGCTCGCACCCGCCCGCCCGTCCGCCCGGTCGTCAAAACCTGGAAATCCCTACCGCCCACCTGAAATCCTAAAACGCCCACTAGTGGGCGGTAGGGACCAGGTTGACGACCCATGATATAGATACACAAAATAAAATACAGTTAGAGTAAAATTACACACATATATTCTATTAGCAGTGTATTTTGATATTAATAGAAAAATGCATGAATTAAATTTAGGACCTGACAAAAATGGGGGACACTGACGTTGTTGCAGGTTTATGCAATGTATGATCATGTATGATTATTCAGAGAAAATGCAGTGTTTACATTACAGCCTAGGGTAATCTTCATTGGCCGCTCCTCAGACGGCAGCTAGAAGTGCTTCCTAGCACTGCTATTCAGAGTCTCCACCCTCTTCATGAAGACACTGAACTTTCCTCATAGAGAAGTATTGATTCAATGAAACTCTATGGAGGAGATTCTGATTGGTCAGGGCTGTGTTTGGTTTGTGCAACCGGCGACTCAGGGGCTCAAAACCGTTATGGCATTCTATGCCGCTGCAATGACTTTTAAGCCCATTAAATAAAGGACGGTGTGAAAGGGTTCAAGTTTAACAACTTGAAAATGCTAAAGTGAACATACTGTTATGTTGTCAGATGGGGCCATCTATTTGAAAAAGAAAAGAAAATGGTTTTCCTGTATGTCAACTGACAAACAGGGAAAGAACAGAAAACCAGAAGAAAAAAAATAAAATGATGTAGACCAAAACAATGAAATTATATATACACATACTACATAAATCAAAATAACTAGGCTACAAAGCCAATCAATCAAAATCTAACCTCAAGGTAGCCTACATACAAGAAATGCCATCAAAGTTAAAGTTATTGTGTCTAGTAAGAAAAGAGAGTCATTTACTTATACTCATATGTTCCATGCTGTAAGAGTATGCAAGAGCAGAAACGGAGTAAAAAAGAAATCTCAGCCCAGTGCTAAAGTATTCAAGCAAATGAATGAAAGTATATTTAAATAGTGACAGCAATATGTGAAAAGTGTACATCTGTATGCCTTTTAACTGGTTTGACTCTGAACCAATTAGTACTTGGTTAACGGCACCAGTAAACAGAATACCAAATAAACACTCCATATTAACCTTGCGCCATGCAAAGCAATGTGAGTGGCGCAGCTCTGGTACTAAATACGAGTTACTCTAACCCAAATAAAAAAAAAAAATAATAATTAATTGCCCTATGGGGCATTACTAATTGCCAACCCCCCCCAAAAGCCTGTAAAATTAAGAGTTTTCTGGAAGCACCCCAATTGGTTTCCATGCCCACGCTTACTTCACTGTAGCCTGTTCGAGGTTCTACTATCTTAGACAGCATGCTTGCATTCTGAGCCAGGGCAAGAGGAGAGAGGGGTTACACAGGAAAGGATTATAAAAAAAATAATGTGATGTTAAGGGTATAGGAAAAAGTGGGTGGGGGGAGAGAGAATCGACTGAAAGTTTAGAGGGGAGATACATGCTTCCTCTTGTAAATGCTGCCTACAAGGAAAAAGTTCATTATGTCTGCTGCCTGCGCAATGTGCACACTGACGACAAACAGTTTTTGGTGACTGATCTTCTTGGTCTGGGAAGACTACTTTTGCACCATGCATGTGCATGTACAGTAGCTTCACAAGATTTAAAGGAATTCATTTTTATTAATTTTTTTAATATTTATAGGCGTTCAGTACAGAAAGCAACAGCAAACAATTATACTATGATAAATCAATAGAAAGGATAGACAATGTAACCTGCCTGTCCCTGGATAACGTGATGCAGTAGGACGAGTCATGCTGCAGAAAACAAGCCAAACGATCCAGATTGTACATTAGTAAACATATGTCAATTACAAAGTCAAAAGAAAGAAAGGGTAATGGGAAGGCTCGTTTTTAAATTCCCCAAATAAGGAGACTAAGTTATAAGTTGGGTGACCAAAGAAATGTCCTATACTAGATACTAAGATGTCCAGCATTGTAGATGCAGCTAAGAACTTAACAGGTCTTGTGGTATTCGTGAGGAGCTTTGGTCTCTAGGGGTGATGTGAAAGTAGTAAGGGTAACAAGTTCCAGGGGGCAATATAGTTAGAACAACTATATACAAGTTATCGAAGAAGAAAGTAGAAGAGGGTACATGGTAGTGGAAAAAGAAGTGTGTGTGTGTGTAGGTGGGGGGAGGAGGAGAGAGGGGAAAAAAAAGAAGACAATGTTGTAATAAAAATGATTCACTCCCCATTGAAAATCAGGTTTATTGTCAAAATGCACAGACTTTGAGATGTTTGCAATGAACAAATCAAAACAGTACGCAATTGAAATAGCTCAACAAAAACAAATGCTTCAAGTGGTTTTCCCAAATTCGACTGAAAATGCAAATTATTACTTCTCGAGTCTCAAAATGATTCAACCCCCTGAATAGAATCCCTCACAACAGCACAAATATGCAAAACAGGTGTTGTCTAAAGCACACCTGATGCAACCAATCAAGGCTTAGTTGCACCAGGCGTGCTTAAGCTAGAACACTTGAAATACCTAACCTGGCTAGGGGTATAGAAACATAGAATGTGACGGCAGATAAGAACCATTCGGCCCATCTAGTCTGCCCAGTTTTCTAAATACTTTCATTAGTCCCTGGCATTATCTTATAGTTAGGATAGCCTTATGCCTATCCCACGCATGCTTAAACTCCTTTACTGTGTTACTGTATGTTGAGTATCATGTTTGACTGCATGATAGAAATATGGCTAAGTCAAAACAATGGTCCCCAAAGTTAAGAGAATATATCATTGCCCTTTACAAACAACAAACAGAATTCAGAAATATTGCAAATGTACTGAATGCTCCTAGAGACCTTTGGAAGCATAGTTTACAAGTTCAAAGTTGAAAGAACAGTGGTTACACTACCTGGATGGGGCAGGAAAAGGAAGCTATCAATGGCTGCAACCAGATTTATGCGAAGGCAGGTTGTGAAATACCCTCGAGTGACTGCAAAAGAACTGCAGCAAGACTTTGTGGCTTCCATCCATTACTGACCGAAAAGCACAAGAGAAGTCGGCTCCAATATGCTCAAAATCAAATAAATAAGTCACTGAAGTTTTGGGATCCTCTTCTGTGGAGCAAAACTGGAACATTTTGGCCCAATGGATAAGGAGTATGTCTGGAGGAAAAAGAATGAAGTATACACTGAAAAGAACACTCTGCCTACAGTTAAGCATGGTGGTGGCTCAGTGTTGCTCTGGAACTGGAAACCTGCAGTGTGTGGAAGTCAAAAAGGACTTATTGAAGAATTTCTAGTAGAAAATGGTGTGCTGTCTGTGAGGAAACTGAAGCTTGGGCGTCATTGGACCTTCTAGCAAGAAAAAACTCCCAAGCATAACTCAAATTCCACCAAGGCTTGGTTGCAGAAGAAGCCCTGGAAAATTCTACAGTGGCCAATCACCTGACTTGGACCCCATAGAAAATCTCTGGTGGGATTTAAAGAAGGCGGTTGCAACATGCAAACCCAAGAGCATTACCTAACTGGAGGCCATTGCTCATGAGCAATGGCATAAGATTCCTAAGGAACGCTGCAAGAAGCTGGTGTCTGGCTATGCATCTCGTTTATAGCAGGTCATAACCGCAAAAGGGTGCTCCTAGTAAGTGCTAAAGATGCTTGCCATGAAAGCTATGAATAATTTTGAGCTGGAGAAGTCAATTTGGGGAAACCTCTTGGGAGTCTTCATTGTATTGAGCGATTTCAATTGCTTTTGATTGATTTGTTCATTGCAAACAGCTAAAAGTCTGTAAATTTTGACAACATAAAAACAAAAAAAAGAAATTGAATAATTCTGACTACATCTTTTCCAGAAATAAGTAGCGATTTAATCCTGAGATAGTAAGGTTTACTTATGCACTAGATGGTTTTTAATGAACCAAGGATCCCAGATTCTGTAGAACATTTTTGGGGGTGTCATGTACTTGTGCAGAGATCTTATTCTATAGCCTCGTATGATTTACAAATGATTGCTTCCATGACAGATGCCTCCAGCACTACCCATAGCACCCCAATTGCCCTCTGAGTAGAAAGCTATTCTAGCTTTTAGTTTCAGGTGCCCTGGTGTGGGGAGAGCAACAAAGGCCATGCATCTACAGGATAAGGTTTAACCAGAAGATTTTTATTAACATGGTATTGACTTCAAACCACATAGGCTGGATTTTTAGGTCAGGTCCACCAACAGTGGATAAAGGACCACCTCGCCACAACCATTCCATCACCGGTAAATTGGGATTCGTGCATCCTAAACAGCCGTAGATGCGTCAGGTAGAAGCGAAAATGCATCTTATATGCTTATTCTTTGTGATTGACATCTTGATTTGATTTTTAATGCATCACATATATAATTCACCAAAAAATGGGGGTAATTTTGAACATATTGTGGTTTTGAGGAATTATGAACCATTACCGTCAGATTAAAAAAACAATTATGCCAATTTGTAAGAACTTTATGCAAAACAAATCCAATAAAATTTTAATAATGCATACCACAATTCAAACGTGCATTAATTTTTCTTTTTGTGATGGAGATTTATGATACATTCATACCTGGGATTTGGGTCCAAAATAGGAGCAGTTCACTCAAGGATAATGGACATTATTTCCATCAACTAATTAAAACTATTAAACTTAAAGAGTATATGAAGTTCCTATACCGGCATTTTTACATATATTTTTGACGTTTGTAACAGGTCTAGTTACCTATGTATTTGTTGCTTTTCTACGTCGCTAGTTGCAAGTATACACATAAATAACTACTAGAGCAGTGGTTCCTAATATCTGGCTTACAAAAGTAAGTTTTTTGCCTCCGTAATGTTGTTTCAAGTGACAATACCCATTTCACAATGGGAAAAATAATTAAGATTGCTGACAGTTGTAGTATTTATAATAGGAGCATGTGGTTTTGTCAAGTTTATTACAACTGAATAATGGGTCCGCTAGTTAAGGCCAAGTACATAATTTGGAAGATAATCTGAAAGATTAAGAACCACTGTACTAGAGCATTCTCATTAAACAATAATATGGTTTACTATTTCTGAGATTGCCATTTGTTATTTGGTATTCTTTACTATATAATGACGAAAACATTCAATCTATTTATATTTGACAATACCACTGAAGCATTTCAAACTATCAAAAAATAATAAATAAATCAAAATTAAAACAAAAAACATATCATGCAAACTAAAGAGCATGTTAACATTAATAAGTGTTGCACAGCACAGAGAACACAAATAACATGTACAACAAGTAATAAGAAGGGCACCTGGAGACATCTGACACTGGGCATGCTCTGCAGGCATCTCAGTGCGCACATGCTCTCAACAAGGTTGGAGCAGCCTAGCCACACAGACCTTGGCACAGAACACTGCAGGGTGACAAAAAGGAAGGGAGAAAGGAAGCAGTTAGATGCCACAAAATTACTTCAGGCAGGCAACTTACTACTATATTACCAATGATAAGAATGGACAAGAAATCATGCATGCTTATCAGGTCAGATCCTTTAAATAAATAACCAATTTTGAACCAGTTTGATGAACACTGTGTCCTGAGCAGGCATCATACACTAATTTGTCCTCACATCTTGTCAGGAATAACAAAAAAACAAAAATTTGATGGGTCAAAAATAGAAACTTGCAATAAATTGAAGTTTTCTAAGAAATAAAACCTAGGAGACAGTCTCTAATGATTTTGTGGGTGGGTATATAAAGATGGCGGCAAAAAAAAAAAGAGGAGATCTGTGACCCATATATTATGAACCACACATGCCAAAATTAACATTTGAGAAAACACAAAACAAAAAGATTAAAGGCTCTGAGATTTATCAAGACAAAACAAAGTGCTAAAGTTCTAAATGCCGAAATACATTCTATCGGTTTCCATGGTAATTTGTCCATATTTAGCACTTTGACCCTGAAATGCACCTGTTTTGCCTTGATAAATCTCCCCACTAGATGTCAATTTGTTTTTGGATGTCACCAAAAGACTTGACATTAGCGGTGATTAGAACCCTTAGATTAAGTGATTAAGTGTTAAGAATATAAACCTGTATTCCTTAAGGCTTGTGTCCCTGACCCTAGTTATATATCCCCCCAACCCCATACAAATAATAAAATAAAATGTTTTTACTTACATTCTATTCCAGTGCCAAGGCTCCTTCAGCGCTGCTTACCTCTGCTTTTCCCATATCGTCATGAAGAAGGCATGGCATCGTTCAGGGTGGTTAAAACCAATGCTCCTCAGAGATGCATTGGGAACCTGATACACATGCAAGCTTCCCTAATTGGGCATTTGGTTCATGTGATCAAATTTTAAATCAGTCATTGCAGCGGAAGTGCCCCCAGAGGATGTCAGTGTAACAGCCACTGAATGTGTGCTTAACATTTAAAAAGGTAATCAATGCCATTTCTGGTTTATGGCAATGTTTTACCTTAAATGGTTGAATTTTTAGGACCACTGTACCCAAGCCACTTCATTGAGATGAGGTAGCCTGGGTGTGACTTTAGTGGTCCTCTAAAGAAAGAGGCTTGGTGTTTACTTGTCCCCTTTTTCAATTCTGTGCTCCCCATGAAAAATATTTCTATAAATGAAAAAAAAAATATTTACTCACAAAAGGGAAAGTTTAATTGTTCCAAATTTCATGCAGAGTTTCATTTAAGTAGATATGTGTTTATATTATTCACAATAATTGTCAATTCAAATGCAGACATTTGGGAGTTCTAGCATTAGGGCTCCTCCAATTTAAAGTCTATTACCCATGTCTTAAGGTAATTATGGTTACATTCTCTTCATTGTAACCCATATCATTTGGTTAAAGGAACACTATAGGGTGGTCAGGAGCACAAACATGTATTACTGACCAGATAGTGTTAAAACCACCATTTAGGTGGCTTGCCCCTCCTAACCCTCTTAAAAAGTACCAAAATAAATAAATAAATAAATGCTATTTCCAGTCTGCCGGCACTGGCCCCACCCCTGAACTACCTCCATGGCTGACAGAATTTATCTCCGCCAATCCAATGCTTTCTAAAAGGAAAAGCATTGAATTGGCTGAAAACATTAGGGAGGTGGGTCAAGGCCAAACTCTGGCTTGTCCAATAAGCATCTCCTTCTAGCGATGCATTGAATTACTGCCCCAGGAAACACCTCCAGTGGCCACTGGAGATGTACCTAGGGAGCAATGTAAACACTGTCTTTTCTCTGAATAAGTGTTTACAGCAAAAATGCTGCAGGGACTGACTATAATCACAAGAAAAACTACATTAAGCTGTAGTTGGTCTGGTGACTATAGTGTCCTTTTAAACTAACATACTTTCTTCCTTTTTGCCTATTTCCCTATATTACTGAGTTTACTTTAGGATTTACTACTGTTAAGCAGCATAATTTGACCCAAACTGCTTAACAAGGTTAATAGCAGAAAAAGTAACAAAGTGCCAGTGAAATAAGTACATCAGCACAAAATGACAATTTTAGTCTACTATAACGTTCCCTTGTAGGGGAAAGTAAGAATAAAACTAGGGTGACTGCAGAGGTAACTTAAGAAAAGTGAAAAACAGGTCATAACTATTTTAAAAGGAACGCAGCACCAAAATAACTGTTTCTTCAGGACTATAGATTCCGTTCTAGCAGTGTGATCACTGCCCAACCTCTGTAAAATTAAACTAAATTTACTCTCCCTTTTTCCAGCACTGGGTATCTTCTGCCCGCTTTGCCTCTGAAGACATCAGCATGCCTGACGTCTTCTGCAATCTAATCCAATGCTTTCAACAAGGAAACATTGGATTGTAGATGCGCAGCCAAACAAATGCTGCTACTAGACAGCCACTAGAGGTGTATTTAACTCTTCAAAATGCCAATGTTAAAAACTACAGGACCGCTACAACCTGACCACTTCATTAAGATATTGGGGTCTGGGTATCTCAAGTGGACCTGTAAAGGGACACTATAGTCACCCAGACCTCTTCAGCTCAATGAAGTGGTCTGGGTGCCAGGTCCCCCAGGTTTCAACCCTTCAGATGTAAACATGGTTTACATTGCAGGGTTAATCCAGCCTCTAGTGGCTGATCTTCCTGACAGCCGCTAGAGGCGCTTCTGCAACGCTGGATGCGAAAAATCGCATTCAGCATGCAGAACGTCCATAGAAGGCGCATGCACATTCCGCTCCACTCGGGAGCCGACGCCGGAGTGGGAGGAGAGGTCACCAGCGCAGAGGGAGCCTGGCGCTGGATTAATGTAAGTAACTGAGGGGGTTTTAACCCCTTCAGCGCCAAGGTAGGGGGGCCCTGAGGGTGGGGGACACCTAAGGGTTGTACAGTGTCAGGAAAACAAGTTTGTTTTCCTGACACTATAATGATCCTTTAAATTATTTGCAGAGAATATTCTAATTTGTGTAGTTGGTGTCTTCTTATCTCCCTCTACACCATATTAGTGGGACAGGAGGCACATAAAGATGGCAAATCAGAAATCTCAGCTGGAGACCAGGAGTTTGACATCAATCAAACCCATCAATCTCAGGCGTCTGGTATAAATCCCAGTTGTGCACTAAAATAGAAGTCGGTATAAATGTGTGTATCCTGAGTGTTGCATTCCACAACAGGGTATGATCACTGGCATTGCAGTTGAAGAAACTCACTAAAATATATAAAATAAAAAAAAAACACAACATGTTACATGTTCTATGTCTATACATCTGTAAAACTAATTTGTACACAATTCCCTACTAATTATCAACCCCCCCTTCGACACATTTGAAGTTAAAGAATTACTAAGATGAATGGGGCATTGTACCTCTCTACATTATAAATCGGGTGAACACTGTGCAGTTGTTTGTATTGTACAAGGTCGCGCGTAAGTCCCTACCCATCCATATCTCTTATGTATCCAGTGTATCAATGTGCTGGATGGGAAGGGACTTATGGGCCACCCTATATGTAAATGCAGAAGAATGTGGGTTGTGTCATTGTAAGTTTAAAAAGAGAATACTGGTCTAGAGCATGTGTCTGCAGGTGAATGTAGTAACATATTTGCATCACTTTTCTCTCTCGCTACATATCAGTGGACTTGGAATTTGAAAGTAGATCAGATGCCATACTAATGTTTTGTACAATTTTCACCAGATTCCACCATATAAATTTTTCCCAAGAAATCGAGCCAAAATGCAGGTCCTTAGCTACTGATGTTCGTACAGCAAGCACTTTACTTTGTGCTGCCATAGTAGAAAATTGTTTTTTTTATTCATAGCATCCTGGAGAACACAACTTTCCTATAGGTAGGGTGGATTTCTTCCTTCCCCAATTGAGCAATCGGTACATCTACTTTAGGCAATGCTTTACATTTTTTGTCAGGCTTCTATAATTTGCGAAGACAGTCTTCAGAAAAATAATTTCTCATCTGAGAAGACTGCAGAGTCCACAGAGGAGGAGTTTGCTGGCTTCAGAACATAAATCCTTTCTATTCAATGCTTTCTCTTTCTACTTTTAGGAGAAGATTACTAGCCGTCTCAGGATGTAGAGCTGTCTGTGCAGATTGAATGGCAGCTGTTCTTATATCCAAACAAAAACTATTGCAAACAATTTTTGAACCAGGATAATAAGGAGGAAGCTTCAGACTTTTTGCTTCCTCAGAAGTCTCTTTAGAACAATTGCTACAAATTTTATTCTTGTAGCATGGGATGAGAGGAAGTGGAACAAATCAAATGCTTGGGTTTTGTCACACATTTCCCTTTTTCCAAAGCTTTATCAAAAGATTTAGAATTAGACATACTATATAAAAAAAAAAAAAAGCTTAACTCACTAAGGGCTATTATTTAGGCAAGAGACCATAAAATAAAAGCAGTAATGAGAGCACACTGCAACAGAACTGAGAACAACTGGCAAGCAGGTAGTTACACACCTGTGTCTTACAGTTAGATCTGGAAATATTTGGATACTGACGCAAGTTTTGTAAATACGCCTGTTCAGCAAAATAAATTCATGTTACAGTTAAATATTGAATATGGACTTTAAAAAAAAAAAAACAGTATCTTGGCTTTAATTTGAGGGTATTCACATCCAAATTGGAGGAAGGGTTTAGGAATTACAGCTCTTTAATATGTATTTAATATGGACAGTTGACTCAAAAGCCGTTTCAAGGACAGATGCAAGTTATTCCTTAGTTATATCTTCATCAATTAAGCAGGTAAAAGGTCTGTAGTTAATTCCAGGTGTGGCATGTGCATTTGGAAGCCGGTGCTGTGAACTAACAACATGCGGTCAAGAGAGCTCTCAATGCAAGTGAAACAGGCCATTCTTAGGCTGCAAAAAAAAAAAAAAAAAAATCCAGAGAGATAGCAGAAACATTATGAGTGGGCACATAACAGTTTGGTTAAGTCTGAGGAAAAAAAAAAAGGAATGCCCTGCACAAAAAAGCTTGGACATCCACTTGAAACAACAGTGGTGGCTGATCATAGGATCCTTTCCAGGGTAAAAACCAAGAAAGAAACCTTCAAAACATCAAAGCTTCATGAGAGCAGCTACAGAGGGTTCAACCACAAGGTACAAACCATTCATAAACCTCAAGAATAAAAAAAGCCAGCTTAGGATGCAAGATGGTGGCTTGCTCCCCAGAAAAGAGAGTATGGCCTAAGCACATCAGCAATGCCTCTAAACAATCGGCCGATGCCAATAACAGGCGAGCGGCAGCCAACGCAGGCTACTATATCTAGCGAACAAAAGAGAGAGTAGATGCTAATAATCCCAACACTAACAGTGTTTTAGGATTAGAGGCATCTCCTGGAAACGAAGATAGTGCTATGGATAATCTTAAAGGTAAAGATGAATACCAAATGGCTAATAGCAGTGGATATATGTCGCCAGATCAAACGCTCAAAAAATAATAGTATTACTACTAAATAGCCTCAAGAGGCTCCTATGTACCAAAAGTATAGAACAGGTCAGAATCACGTGTATATAGGTGTGGTTCAAAATATTAAAATTAAGCATTATTGAAATTGTCTAAGTATGAAGAGAACCACCACCAGTGTATCTCATGCCTATGATACACTGCAGAAAATCTCCTCAAAGTAACTGTTCCAAATTATTAAAAGCTACAAATCCTGATATAGTGTTATATGTTGGTTATTCCATACAGGATATCAAAAGTAGCAATCAATCCTTAAGGATACCAGAACATGAGATAGATCTCCACCATCTCAAATGAAGCAGAGGATAGTTTCTGAGAAAAAGTTAGTAAGAAAAGGAGGAGTAGGCAGTACAGGTTAATAAGTCAGTTTAAAAGAAACTGGCAGAATAAAATTAGAAAGTCTCTCTCCCGGGTAAACTAACTAAATAGACCTAGGAGCAGACAAGTTAGATAATAAAAAATATATACTATCATATTTAGATAGAATGTGCTAAATAAATAAGTACCTAGTGCCCATAACCCAGGAAGAAGAAAAATGCCCAACGCGCGTTTCGGTGCTAAGTGAGATGCACCTTCGTCAGGGGCTATATCTAGCGCAACTGAACGCTCTCTCCAGCAGCTAGAGGCACTATTTGACCGATTCTTGGCAACCCTTGCGGCATGTGTCGTTGAGATCCAACAAAACACCTCGACGGCTGATCGTGGGTGCAAACAAAAGGAGTGCCCCCACTGGGCATACCACCCATAAGCAGCGCACCTCACTATCTTGTTGGCCTACCAGAGGTGAAGGCCTCTAGGGGCTTGGCCCTAGTGTGCTGCTAACGCAGCAGAGGACCGACCACCGCAAGAGGTGAATGACCATAAGGCCCATCCGCACCCACATTTACAGGAGAGACTTGAACTCAGAAAGACCTCAAGTCTGTGGTTCAAAGGTGCAGGCCTACCCAAATGGATATGGGCAACGGGGATGCCCTGCTTCAGACACGTGCTGCTTCTGCCTTTCCCGTACCTCCTGCAGATATCTGTAGTATCCCAGTGGCTGGAATAGGCTGAAGGAACTAAAGCTGTTCACAGGCATACTGCTTGGAACCTACAGCCATACGCTTCTATTGGCAACCAGTCATATTACTTTTCTTTAACTCGTGGCATATTGTCTTTTCTTTTTCTTTCACTTATCCACTGTCCTAAAGCACGCTTGTTGCCTGAGGTCCAAATCCAGTTGTATACTCAATATTGTACGCACTTTTCAGCTACTCATCAAATTCGGTTTTGTGTTTTGACTTATGTGAACCACCTAAACCATCCAATTTTATACTTTCTCATACAAAATAGTTTAAGCGTGGTTTTAATTTTGAATTACTATTGCAAAAAGTGCAGTTATATATAGGGAAATTTTCAGCTACAACTGTAACGTTTCATACTATATCTACTATTAAGTCTTTAAATGGACACTCCAGGCCACTTCTGCCCATTAGAGTGTTCTGCGTGCCAACTACCACTACCCTTAACCCTGCAAGTGTAATTATTGCAGTTTTTATAAACTGCAATTATTACCTTGCAGGGTTAACTCCTCCTCTAGTGGCTGTCTACTAGACAGCCACTAGAGGGCACTTCCTGCTTCATAGCACAGATTATCTGTGCTAGAGCGTCGCTGGACGTCCTCGCGCTGTGTGAGGGCCTCCAGCGTCGCTCAATTCCCCCTTAGGAAATCATTGAAAAGTATTTTCAATGCTTTCCTATGGAGAGCTCTAATGCGAATGCCGTGCATGCTAATTAGGTCTTCTCTGCCGGCGGGCGGGATCAGTCTCGCCCACCGGCTGACGTAAGGAAGAGGAGGAGCGGCAGCGACCCGAAACCACCGCCGAGTTACATCGGCAGGGGTCTCAGGTAAGTGACTGAAGGTGTTTTCACCCCTTCAGAAACCGGGGATGGGGGACCTGCAGTGCCAGGAAAACAGATTGTTTTCCTGGCACTGGAGTGTCCCTTTCAGCTTGTAAGTCTCTCTATGCACACAAAAATAAAAATTATATTTTTTTTAAAAATGTAAACAAATTATGGTTGCAATTCCTAAACATTTCATACAATGTTTTTGTTCAACTCCTTGAATTAAAGCTGAAAGTCTGCACTTCAATTGCATCTCGGTTGTTTCCTTTCAAATTCATTGAAGAGCCAAAATTATGAAGATTGTGTCAGTGTCCAAATATTTCCGTACCTAACTGTATATCTTCCATGGCCCTGGAAAAATGTAAATTTGGCACCTGAAATTTAAAGATCGAATTACGCTCCTTAGAATGCATCGCAACCTGTACATGCGTTCAACTGCCAGGATCTCCCAAGCATGTGTGCGAATTGCACCTTTGCTACATCTGGCACGGAGTTCGGCAGAAGTAATACAAGGTGGAACGCAGCGAGGCCCAGAGGCCCCTGAGAGACCTCACTTACCCCTCGAGCAGAGTCCTCTTTGGTCTCAGCTGTCTCAGATTGTCCCTGGAACAAAAAAACGCAAGTACCTATCCAGCCAAAGGCAGGCAGAGAGCTGGAGTTATGTGAGCAGATTGTTGTTTTATACCCAAGAGACGTGGTAGAGTAGGAGGAGCACAACTTTTAAATTTCTAGGTGCACTGACTCATATCAGGACTATGAAAAGTAATGTGAAATTGGAGTTTGTGCGTGGGGAAAAAAAAGAAAACTAGAACCACCAAATGGGGCCTTATTTGTGATAAAGTGGCTAGATGAAGAAAAAAAAAAAAAACACCACTATTGTGAATACTTTTAAAAAGTATATGCTATAATGGTGGAAATTTTATTACACACGCTGCCATGGTCCCTAAAATTTAACATCGGAGAAGAAAATTCAACAGATTTCCATTTATAAAGACTGAAATGAGCAAGCATTTTATTTGATCTAATAACTTCCCAAAACCCCCATAAAAGCTGTACATGGAGGGGGGTACTGTTGTACTTGTGAGATATCACAGATATGAGTGTTTTACAGCAGTAAAATGTATAATGATGAGGGAGGTGAGGGGGGAAGGGTTGTGAAAAATGAAAATAACAAATATGAGCACAAACTTTGGCAAGGGTTTGTGACTAAGTGGATACTTAAAAAATAATAATAAAAAAAAAAAAAAAACATCCATGGTGGTCTACGTTTGCAAATGGTTTCAAAAGTTTATGTTGCAAATTTCAATGTGTAAAAATTGAAATGGGCAAGACCTATATTTGACCATGTAACTTTCCAAACCCCATAAACCCTGTATATGGGGGGCATTGTTGTATTCGTGATCAACACAGCAAATATGTGTATTTTATGGCAGGAAAAGCCAACAGTATTGTGACATTCACAGTTAAAATGTCAACCAGAACTAAAATTCTTTATTTCTCCCTTTTTTCTTTTTTTAAAGATTTTATTCATATCAAATGGTGTTTCATATATAAATATTTGATGTGAAATTAAATCCCCATTTTTTTTCTAAACAAAATGATATACAATAAGTGTGGATGCACAAAAGAGGTAAATTATGGTTGAACAACCATATAGCTGAAATTCTAGGTTTTGTTTTGGTCAGTACAATTATCTCGATCCTTAAAGGGTTAATCCTTGTAGTCCCCTCCACCATGGTCTAAAAGGAAAATTTTAGGGGAAAAAAATAAAATATATATAAGGGACACTTCAACATTACAAATATGAAAATTAAATTATAATGTTAGTGTGCCCCTGGTCCCAATTAGATTAATGAGCCCTATTATAATTTAATCTTTATGATTAATTGAAATTCCAACGCAAAAAGATGCCATAAGACAAAGTACTGAATAGTTTGAATAACAAGAAAAAGGAAACTCAAAAGGCTAGAAAGTGGGGGGAGGAAAAGACACTCCCGTATCCCACTGCCGAGCCTCCAGAGTATAGAGGTCACCTGGACTGGTTAAAAGGGGGTAACCCTGGATATTGTAGAAAAAAAGAAAAAAAGAAAAAAGGGATGTCTTATATAAAGACCGCCCAGAGGGTAAATACCCAGTCCAATCTCAACAGTAGTGTAATTGCCAAAAAATAAAAAAGCCTTTATTGAAATCTATTAAAAACCTGGGTTATCAGTGATGGACAGAATAATACTGGGAGAAATATGTATGGTAGAAACAGGGCTAGTCAAGGGCCTAATAGCCAAAAGGAACCCTCACAAAAAACGGAGAGGGGATAGAAGGCAATATGTACCCCCATACATAACTCGGGTAACAAAGCAGTAGGAGAGAACAGGGAAAGGGAGAAACACACACTCCCAACCAAACAGTAGTGCTATGCTAATACCCCATCTCCTATAAAACACCTTCGTGGGTGTTCTAATCTAAATGCTGTCATAACATCTGAAGCCCCAGGTTACACACACATGCTAGAAAAACATAAATGAAAAAGGTGCTCAGAGCAAAGTGCTCAAAGAGTATTAAAAACACAGAAGAACCCGGCGTACGTTTCGGCGTAACCACACGCCGTCCTCGAGGGGTACCAGCAGTGAGCAGAAACTGTCCGGGTGGTAAATTTATACCTTAAGCTCATAAGCTTTATTGTAATCACCTGTGATTGTGTCTAAGCTGCTCTGGTCCTCCTGCGAATGGGGCTGTGGGGGTGTGGTGTAACACACCATAGTGTCAGCCCACATTTCTATGTCAGAGGTGGCCAGAACAGAAAGCTGAACATAATCAGGTGGAAGGGAATTAACCCTTTGAGTGCCCCGCCCGGAACAGATATAAATGGATACTTACTATGTCTAAAGGGCAGTATCCATAGCTTAACAGTTAACCCTTGGAATGTCCAAATTGTGTCATATAGGTCAAGTATGTGGATTGATTCTTATGGCTGTATTGTGTAGCTTTAGTACAATTAAAGAAACAACTTATAACCGTTGTAAACCAGTAAGGGATAAGTACAATGGCTATATGGGCAATCATACACAGAAGCCGACAATTATTTTATTGCCACTGTAAATAGTAACCCATTAGCTTTGCAAACACAAAACAGACCCCTAAACTCTTAGACCTATAATACAAGTAAAGTGAATGGACATATGAACACCAAATATAGAAATAAATAAAGAATATATACATATATACAGGCATAACTTAAGATACCATTTATTATCAGAATTATTGCAGTACTTTAAATAAACGGGGAATATGAAAACCCTTCATTTAACCCCAGGGGAGATAGCGTTTTGAGATGGTAAATCCAAAACGCCTCTCTTTGTCTTAGTTTTAGGTCCCAGTTTCCTTTCCTAGGAGGCTGTGGTACATGTTCAAGACCCATGAACCGGATGCCTGCCGAGGAGCGATTGTGATGTAGATCTAAATGCCTTGAGACGGGTGTTTCCAAACGTCTCTTGACAGAATTTACATGTTCACGTATCCTTAGCCTAAAGTGGCGAAAAGTCTTGCCTACATATTTTAGGCCACAGGAACAAGACAGTAGGTAAACTACTCCTGTTGTGTTACAATTAAAGAAGGAACGTGGTTTGAAATTCATTAAGCACTTGCTGTCAGAGGCCCTCTTGGTAATAAACGGGCATGCACTGCAGTGACCACATTGGAAAGAACCCATTGGTAGGTATTTTTGAAAATAACCTGACGGGGACGTAGTTGAGAGGTGACTAGGTGCTAGGATATCTCTCAAGTTTTTGCCCCTCCGTGCTGTAATTGAAGGGAGTGACGGCAGAATTTCCTTCAGATGCTTATCTGATTGGAGGATAGGCCCAAATTACAATAAAGCTTATGAGCTTAAGGTATAAATTTACCACCCGGACAGTTTCTGCTCACTGCTGATACCCCTGAGGACGGCGTGTGGTTACGCCGAAACGTACGTCGGGTTCTTCTGTGTTTTTAATACTCTTTGAGCACTTTGCTCTGAGCACCTTTTTCATTTATGTTTTTCTAGCATGTGTGTGTAACCTGGGGCTTCAGATGTTATGACAGCATTTAGATTAGAACACCCACGAATGTGTTTTATAGGAGATAAGGTATTAGCATAGCACTACTGATTGGTTGGGAGTGTGTGTTTCTCCCTTTCCCTGTTCTCTCCTACTGCTTTGTTACCCGAGTTATGTATGGGGGTACATATTGCCTTCTATCCCCTCTCCGTTTTTTGTGAGGGTTCCTTTTGGCTATTAGGCTCTTGACTAGCCCTGTTCCTACCATACATATTTCTCCCAATATTATTCTGTCCATCACTGATAACCCAGGTTTTTAATAGATTTCAATAAAGGCTTTTTTATTTTTTGGCAATTACACTACTGTTGAGATTGGACTGGGTATTTACCCTCTGGGCAGTCTTTATATAAGACATCCCTTTTTTTTTTTTTTTTCTACTGAATAGTTTGTCTTATGTTCAAATACAATTATCTTGCAGTAGGAATACAACATTCCTGCTCTGTAGAATTTGTATTTAATTCTTACCTATGAGATGCCGCATCCTGCGAATGAAGTTTACTCGCTCAATGCAGCAGGAGCTCCTCTAATGGTTAAGTATGACAGCCATTAGAGGCGTGTTTTAAAGGAACACTATAGTGTCAGAAACACAAACATGTACTCCTGACCATAGACATAGAACACAGACGCCGCACGTCTATGGCATTGTGTGCGGAGCGTCGAGGAATGTGGGCGCCATCTTGGACCGGTCGCCACTCTACTGAAGCTATTGAAGAACCCTTAGAAAGTCCATCTCACAAAAGGTAAGTGAAGGACTTGGGGCACTTATAGTCCTTAGTACCCCTAGTCCTAGTCCTTAATACCCCTAACCCCATGTCATTAATACCTCTACTGTGTTAATACCCCTAACCCCAGCACACACAGTCCTTAATACCCCTACCCCAGCACACACAGTCCTTAATACCCCTACCCCAGCACACACACAGTGTTAATACACATAGTGTGCTGGGGTAGGAGTAATAACACTGTGTGCTGGGGTAGGGGTATTAAGGACTATGTGTGCTGGGATAGGCTGGGGTAGGGGTATTAACACTGTAGGGGTAGGGTTATTAAGGACTATAAGTGCCCCAAGTCCTTCACTTACCTTTTGTGAGATGGACTTTTTAAGGGTTCTTCAATAACTTCAGTAGAGCGGCGACCGGTCCAAGATGGCGTCTGCATTCCTCAACGCTCAGCACACAATGCGGCATCTAGGTATTCTATGTCTATGCTCCTGACTCTATAGTCCTGAAGTGGCTGTTTAGATTACCGCCCCACCTTCGATCCCAGTAGAACATTTTTATTTATTTTTTAAAGATGATTTTACTCACCTTTTCTCGAACGCTGTGGCAGTCTCGTCATTTGGGCCCATCTCCATGGCTGAGATCTAATCCGGATCTTAGCCAAACCAATTTCTTTGCGCATGCAAGACAAAACACCACTTTGCCCCAGTCAGCATCTCCTTACAGAGATGCTTTGAATCAATGCATCTCTAGGGGGAATATTCAGCATCTACATATAGAGCTATGGAGAGGCTAAACACCAACGTTGCACACAGTGCAGCACTAAATTATGAAGAATCTCTAGTATCCGTATGAGTGACTGTCACTAGACCAGTTTTTTTGGGTTTTTTTTTTTTGTTTTTCTATGAAAAAGTAAAATTTATGTTGAAAAGCCAGCAGGGACAGACTATAGACATCAAAACCAATGTGTCTCTTTAAACCTTCCATGAAAACATTGTCCTTTCTGCAAAACAGCATTATTTTTTTTTTTATTTGAATGGTTAAACATATACAACTACTGTACTCAGACCTTTATTGAGATGAAGTGATATGGATGACTTTAGTGCCCTTTTAAGTTGGATTACTTTTAATAAAAATGCATTTGAAGGGGGGGAAAAAATATCTAACTATAGTTTTCTATTTAAGATACATTATAGTCACAAGGTTATCCAGCATGAAATACAAATTAGTCATTTAGCATGAGGCTGCATAATTATGCAATATTTAATTTTTTTGGTAAATTAGTTCAACGGATCCAATTAATCTGGACTTGTGTCTACAAAGAGAACATGCACTTTATCACAGCAAATATGTTAGAAAATATAAAAAGTAGATGCAAAAAAAAAAAACACCTTTAACTTATAGGGACATCTAAAGCTCTGTAACTTCCTTAAATGCTTTAAGTTCAGTGAAAAAAACCTGAATCTATTGGTATGCAAATATATGTACACACAATAAACACCATAAAATATTTCTCCAAATACAAGTAATTTATATATTAAACTGAAGGTAGTATACCTTGCAATAATTTCATTATTATTTAGGTTTTCTAATGGTATATAACAAAATAAGCTGTGATATAACCGTTTAATCTGAAAAGTTATTTCAAAAATTTAATTTTTATCTGGTTGCAAATATTAAAAATTATAACAACCATTAGGAATGAGTCTTAAGGTTAAAAATCATGATTTAAAGCAACACTCCGGGCACCGTAACTTCATAGAGATTAAGTTATGGTGCCAGAAGGTCCCTGACTCTGGCTTACTTTTGGGAGTTATATCCTTTGTGAATGTTTCAACCCCAGAAACTCCTCTCTAGCATAGTTTCTCTCTGCAATTTCCACATCCACATCCAGAACAGGAGAATGCGAGAGCTGCCAGACAAGGATGGCACTGATTGTATTAGAAGAATCAGCTGATGCTCCAAGTCAATTAATAGCTCCCTATTCAGAAAATCAGCTTCAAAAAGTACCTTTTTCAAGCAATTTTCATAAACATATTTTATGGTGCCCAAACTGTTCCTTTAAATCAAATTGTATTGACTAGTGCAGGGATAGGCAACCTTCGGCACTCCAGATGTTGTGGACTACACCCCCCATAATGCTCTTACATCCACGATGCTGGGAAATCATCATGGGAGGTGTAGTCCAAAACATCTAGAGTGCCAAAGGTTGCCTATGCCTGAACTAGTGTTTTAAATCACCTTAAAGATACACTACACACTAGACTGCACAAATGCAAAAAAAATAAAAAAAATTGTAAAATCACAGTTTAGTAGAAATACCCCAATGAAAACATGCATGCGTTTATTATGCATTTTCTATAAACAGTTTGCAAAAGTTGCAGATCTCATGACAACTTCTATCAACGATTTGCTTTTGATCATTTCATAACCTTTTAAAAACCATAAAAAAAATGCAGTTATTAAAAATTAACCTTTCATTTGGGGTTCAACATAACCAAATATTTATGAAAATAATTTAGCAGCAAGATACCGCCATACCCTGGACAGGGTCCCAGGTAGGGACCTTTATACTACATCAACCCTGGACCAAAAATCTTTCACGACTTACAAACCACACACAGTTGGATCTACCAATTCACATTAGATCAAATCCTCCCCCATCTGAGCTTGGAAACTAGCAAGATTAAAATTTAAACTCAGTCACGGCAAGACCGGCACAGGATGGGAAAAAAGGTGAGTAAAAATATCTTCACCATGCGATCAGAGGAGGGCCAGTAACCTAAACAGACAGTGTCCCTGAAAGACACATCAGACACACGCATTTGAGCACACATGCAATTTTTTATTTTTTTTTACCATTTATGTCCACCCAGCTTCTCTACCTTTGGGAGAGCTGGAGTGGACCATTTCCGTGGGGGTCTAGTGGGGCTTGTGTAATCTTCAAGCTCTTCTTGCTCGGCACATGAGGAAGCAGACAAATACTGCAGGAAGATTTCTGGTCCCCTGGCCACCCGGCTCCAGGTTCTCCTGTGCTGACAAACACCCAGGAGGTGCCAGGCCAAAATTAACAGTCTCAGCCAATCCAATGCTTTCCAATGGGAAAGCATTGTGATTAGCGGAGATCATCACTTCTGATGATGTCAGTCAAAGAGGCAGATCAGTGGTAGAGCCAGCACCAGCAGACTGGAATAAAGGTAAGATTGTACTATATTTAGGGGAGGAATAGTGTTGCTAACATTATTGGGTCAGGCAGAGCTCAACAATTCCCAGGCACCAGAGATGTGAGCCCTTTAAGCCAGCCACCCGAGAGAGCATTAGAGCCGCCCGCGATGAGGAAATTTGGAGCCAGCCGCCATGGTGATCAAGGAGGCAGACAGCTCAGGAAGCAAGGAGGTAGCGAGCAGTAATCTACCTGCAGCTTCTCTGTGCTCCCTTGCTTGCTGTTCAATGATGCCTGGAGCCGGAATATGACGTCACTCTGGCCCTTGCATCACTACAGAAAGCGAGAGAGCAGAGAGGAGCTGCAGGTAGATTACTGCTCTCTCAAACGCAGGAAGAGAGAGCAGCCCCACTTGCCCACATAGATAGATACCAAAAAGGTTATGGTGGGGTAAGGGAAAAAAAAAATGTGATTACAAACCCCTTCCACCTGAAGTCTATGGATAGTCAATACATTGTTAAACAAAAATCTGCACACCAGTCAAACCGTAAGACTTTCTTTTCCCACAGAAAAATCACAAATTTACAATACTCCAAGTGAGGTCTCACCAGTGTTCTGTACAATGGCATGAGCACTTCCCTCTTTCTACTGCTAATACCGCTCACTTTACAACCAAATATTTCCTGCTGCTCTATTACATTGTCGGTCTACCTTTAAGTCATCAGAAATAACCCTAAATCCCTTTCCTCAGATGTTGAGGTTAGGACTCAATCAAATATTCTATACTCTGCCCTTGGGTTTTTACGTCCAAGATGCATTATCTTGCACTTATCCACATTAAATGTCAGTTGCCACAGCTCTGACCATTTTTTTAGTTTACCTAAATTAGCCATTTGGCTTATCCCTCCTGGAATATCAACCCTGTTACATATCTTAGTATCATCCGCAAAAAGACACACCTTACCATCAAGATCTTCTGCAATATCACTAATAAAAAATATTAAAGAGAAAGGGTCCAAGTACAGATCCCTGAGGTACCCCACTGGTGACATGTTAAGTGTTTTATAGCAGTAAAATGGATAACAACTATGATATAATTAATGAAAGTGCAGCCTTTGTGTGAAAAATGAAAAAAACTAATATGAATGCTAACTTTGGCCAGGGTTTGTGACCAAGTGGCTACTACAAATGACTGGACATACCCCATTTTGAATACCCTGGGTTGTTTACTTTTACAAATGGTATGCCATGCTGGGTTAATTTTCATTCCTGGACTGCCATACAGTTCCAAAGGCAACATAGCCCAGCAAACCAAGCTGGTAAATTTCAATGTGTGAAATTAAAAAGGGGAAAGCCTTATATTTGATCCTGTAACTCTCCAAAACACCATAAAATCTGTACATATTGGGTACTTTTGTACTTGTGAGACATCGCTGAATACAAGCATGTGTAATTTATTGAAGCAAAAACAGTATTATGATATTAACAGTTAAAATGCCATGCAGAACTTAAAAAAGTTAAGTTTATTCAAATTAAGTTATGTTTCATATATAAATATTTGATATGAAATGAAAGCAGTTTCTCCTGAACAAAATAATATATAATATGTGTGGGTGTACTTAAAGGGACACTATAGTTACCTGAACAACTTTGGCTTAATGAAGCAGTTTTGGTTTATAGAACATGCCCCTTCAGCCTCACTGCTCAATCCTCTGCCATTTAGGAGTTAAATCCCTTTGTTTATGAACCCTAGTCACACCTCCCTGCATGTGACTTGCACAGCCTTCCATAAACACTTCCTGTAAAGAGAGCCCTATTTAGGCTTTCTTTATTGCAAGTTCTGTTTAATTAAGATTTGCTTATCCCCTGCTATGTTAATAGCTTGCTAGACCCTGCAAGAGCCTCCTGTATGTGATTAAACTTCAATTTAGAGATTGAGATACAATTATTTAAGGTAAATTACATCTGTTTTTTTTTTCATGCAGGCTCTGTCAATCATAGCCAGGGGAGGTGTGGCTAGGGCTGCATAAACAGAAACAAAGTGATTTAACTCCTAAATGACAGTGAATTGAGCAGTGAAATTGAAAGGGAATGATCTATACACTAAAACTGCTTTATTTAGCTAAAGTAATTTAGGTTACTATAGTGTTCCTTTAATATGAAAGACTTGAATTATGGTTGAACAGACACATAGTGGAAATTCCAGGTTGTGTTTACGTTTTGTTTTGATTACAACTAACTCTGTCCTTAAAGGGTTAAAGTAGTAGTTTTGGTGTCTAAATCCTGACACTGCTGGCCCTTCAATGTAAACACTGCCCTCTCCGAGAATTGCTCATTGTAGACTAATAACACCTCTAGTGCAATTACAGGTCCTTTTAATTACAGTGCTGCAGTACCTACATTCTGTGTCTCCACGCTCTGCAGAGAGGCACTAAATGTTCCCCATAGAGATGAATTGATTCAATGTGAAAGCATTGGCTTGGTTGAGATTATCAAAACGGATTATCTCAGCCACGGAGGTTTTTATTTAATGGGTCACTATAGTCACTAGAACAACTAGAGCTTATTGAATTTTTCTGGTGAGTAGAATCATTGCCTTCAGGCTTTTTGCTGTAAACACTGTCTTTTCAGAGACAATATGGCTTAGATGGCTGTTAGAGATCCGTCCTGGCTCATGGCTGCCTAAAAGGCATCCAAACATTCAGTATCTCTTCCCTCTGCATGCAGAGACTGAACTTTCCTCATAGAGATTCATTGATGCAATTAATCTCTATGAGGAGATACTGATTGGCCAGGGCTGTGTTTGAATCATGCTGGCTCTGCCCCTGATCTGCCTCTTTGTCAGTCTCAACCAATCCTATGGAGAAGCACTGTGATTGGATCAGGCCACCACTTCTGCTGATGTCAGCACACTTTTCTTTCTTTTTTTTTTTTTTAAGACAAACAGCATGCAGAGTTACAGCTTCTGGCTTGAATACAGTAAGATTTTGCTATATTTATGGAGGCATGAGGGGCCCAGGGGGGCTAGATGGTGGTTTTAACACTATAGGGTCAGGAATACATATTTTTGTTTCTGACCCTATAGGTCCACCCGGCCTCCCTTTCTTTTTGAGTGCTGGAGTGAATCTTTTAACTGGGGTCCAGTGCGGCTGCTGAAATCTTCAAACTTTTCTTGCTACGCACTCATGTCGGCGCCGAAGGGAAGTCATATCCTGGCATCACAGCAGGACATGGCACATAGGAGGAGGTAGCATAGCAAGAAGAGCAGGAAGATTTCAGCTCCCTCGCTCCTGTGTCCCTTGCCGCTGAACGGGCTGACAAATTCCAGGCGCCAGAATAAAATTCCTAGTCGCCATGGCGACCTGGCATTGGTCAAGCCCTGCCCTAATAATACACATATTTTGTCTATGCTGTAAGTTATGATGAAAATAAAAAAGTGAAAAAAAATTCCAACATACAAAACACACACTGTAAATCATGACAGAATACATCTCAGAAATGTATGCAATATTCCAAGCCTGAATAACAATGATGGAATAGCAAATAAACCCTAGGCCAATACAGATTGGGCCACGTGTGGCAGATTTTAAGGGGCAGCAGAATTCTTTTTTTTTTTTTTTTTAATCCAATAGGTTAACTTCGTGGCTTGATTTCATTATTATGTTTCTTTGTTTTTGTAAGGATTACACCAAAAGACTGCCTACACAATAGCCACTACAACATTTTAGGAGTAATTCCTAGATGACATACACCAAAATCCCTGTGTTTTGGGGATTATATAGAACACAGGTCCATCACAAACACAACATGCCTCATTTAACTTACACCTGTTTCATATGTGCATTATTTTACTGTACTGCACTGTAACTTTCTTTACAGTTCTATTTTATTCAGTGATGTGGACTTTGTATCATCTGACATCTGGTACATGCAGTTCCGGGCATCTGAGACAGTTTGTTTGGACATTTAGCCCTGCAGTGGTCAAGCAGCAGGGCAGCTATTGAGAGGACAGTATTTGTGAGCACTACACTCTTAGTCCCTGTAGGACTCAGTAGATGCTAAAACCGCAGCTCTGGCGCTTTCTAGTGCATCAGAAACCACAGCCAGCACACAGAGCAAGAACACTACAAATAGAGCCAGCACACATGACAGACACACACACGCACAACATACATCCAGCACGCACGGGCAGAACATGACATACATCCAGCACGCACAGGCGGAACACACCAGACACACACACACACCGCACACACGCACGCACGCACGCACGCGCACACACACCAGACACGCACGCGCACACACACCAGACACGCACGCGCACACACACCAGACACGCACGCGCACACATGCACACACACACACGCACCAGACACGCACACACACCAGACACGCACACACACACCAGACACGCACGCACACAAACGCACCAGACACGCACGCACACAAACGCACCAGACACGCACGCACACACCAGACACGCACGCACCAGACACGCACGCACCAGACACGCACGCACGCGACACACACGCACCAGACACGCACGCACGCGACACACACACACACACGACACGCGCGCGCACACACACACGACACGCGCGCACGCACACACACACGACACGCGCGCACGCACACACACACGACACGCACACCAACCAGACACACGCACACGCACACCAGGCACACGCACACCAGACACACGCACACCAGACACACGCACACCAGACACACGCACACCAGACACACGCACACCAGACACACGCACACCAGACACACGCACACACGTATTTTTCCAAATCAGTATTTTGGCCTATTTCTTATAAAATGTATCTAATTTTTTTGTGAATAACCCTCCAAATGCCACGGTCTAAGCAGGGTCCCCAAACTTTCCAATTTAAAATTTGTGTCAGGACAACATTTGTATTAATTATTTTTCCCCTCTCATATTCATATTTCTGAAAATGAAAATAACGTGAATTAACACACCAAATGTGATAATATTTCTCAATTAAATGAAAGAGGCTTATTCAAATAAAATAATTTTACTAAGGTGGCCCTGCTATGCACATGCTTTCTAAACAGCACTAATTAAAGAGCTGAAATCCAGACGTCGTCTTGTCTATGGATCTCATTTGGTTTGAACGATACTAACAGGGTTCTGCCTGGAAACAAGGATCCTCCCCGCATCTCCCCTTAACCCAGGGCCTGCTAACTGGAAGCTCACACCAACAAGGCGGAGGGGGAGACAATGCAGCTCGCTCCTTCCCTGGCATTAATGATCCTCCCAGTAACCACACCGATACTGGGATAGCAGCCATCCCCCTACAGCCATCAGTGCGTGATATTACACCCGAGCTGTGACTGCGATGAGGCGGGGTTGGCAAAGCGGACATTTCTCCGAATCATCCTTTGGGAGCCCGATTAAATGTCTGTCCGGGCCTATAGACCGAACACATAGCTCGCGGTACCATTCAGACATTACACACACCGCAGGCGGAGCACGGTGAATAGGGAGCTAAGGGGGAGCACTCAGCCGATGGCAGGTTATCTATCAAACTCACCATCAGTTCAATTGTCTTATCCTCTATCACTGAGTCCGGCTCCATGTTTTCAAGTCACCGAGGCAGCTCGCTCGCTCTCTCTCTCCCCCACCCCGACTCACACAGCAGAGATGTAAACGGAAGCCTGACGCAAGCGGTGGCGGCGACAGCGGCGGCTCGCTAGGTCATGACGTGATGACGTAAAAGGTTAGCCGATAGCTCAACTCACACACCGGATGCCTGGGAGTGACGCAGCGGAATTCCGAGTTCTATGCACTAGAGCGCGCGCGCGCCTGGAGAGGATTAGGGCTGAGAAAATGTCGCCATTTTCGAAAAGATCCATATGAAATATTATAATATAGTTTATTGTGTAGCTTATTTAGAGAGCAAAAAATAAATAAAAATAAAAGAGCCACTGGTGATTTCATATAGTTTTACTAATTCCCAAGGAATGAAAGAGCAAACTCACTGTGAGGGTCTTATTCTATTGATCCCAGACAATGAAAACTCGGGCTGTGTCCATGTCTTGCCATTTCAGGACTAGCCCGTAAAAGGCAGAATGCTGCGTGTATATATGCACTAAAATTGCTAATAACACCGCAGAGTAAAATAATGGCATACTGTGACGTATAATAGGTTATATTTTGACATTCTGTGAGCAATCCTGTTAGCAACAGCAGGGACACAGCAAACACTGCATGGTCCTCACATCACGAAATAGCTAACCTTAGGGATAGTGTATTTGTTAGTGATAGTGTGTCAGTATTAGCTGACCCTTGGATTAGTGTAAGCATTAGGGATAGTGTTCAGGTTAGGTAAGCCTTAAAGGAACACTATAGTCACCTAAATTACTTTAGCTAAATAAAGCAGTTTTAGTGTATAGATCATTCCCCTGCAATTTCACTGCTCAATTCACTGTCATTTAGGAGTTAAATTACTTTGTTTCTGTTTATGCAGCCCTAGCCACACCTCCCCTGGCTATGATTGACAAAGCCTGCATGAAAAAAAAACTGGTTTCACTTTCAAACAGATGTAATTTACCTTAAATAATTGTATCTCAATCTCTAAATTGAAGTTTAATCACATACAGGAGGCTCTTGCAGGGTCTAGCAAGCTATTAACATAGCAGGGGATAAGAAAATCTTAATTAAACAGAACTTGCAATAAAGAAAGCCTAAATAGGGCTCTCTTTACAAGAAGTGCTTATGGAAGGCTGTGCAAGTCACATGCAGGGAGGTGTGACTAGGGTTCATAAACAAAGGGATTTAACTCCTAAATGGCAGAGGATTGAGCAGTGAGGCTGCAGGGGCATGTTCTATACACCAAAACTGCTTCATTAAGCTAAAGCTGTTCAGGTGACTATAGTGTCCCTTTAAGGACTGAGCCAAATGTACACGTTTTGATCAAAATAAAACATAAACAAAACTTGGAATTTTACTATATGTCTGTTCAACCGTAATTCACCTCTTTCATATTAAGTGCACCCACGCTTATTATATTTAATTTTATTCAGGAGAAATTGATACCGGAGAAACTGACGGAAGCGAAGCACAGAGAGATGGACACAGGTTTCTTCAGGAAGGAAGAGATTCTTTATTGGATCACCGATCGGGACTCAGAGGGACTAGCGTCACCAAAATACCACAAGTTCTGAGCCCCGGACAATAGTGCAGGCTCCTTATATAGGCACATAACTCCTCCCATATTAAGCTCCACCCGCACATTCTCTTGACCAATCAATACAAATAAGAATTAACTTCCTGCTTGACCGCATGGCTTGTCCAGCACAATGGAGGAGGGGGAATACTACATCCTGTATTCTTGCACATGCTCCGTACACTACTGATCGTATCTTGCCTCGTGCAACCAACTGATCGATACGTCAGCATATGCACGTACACATGCCACGTGGTAATCTCGGCCTACTAAATTTATTTTTACCGAGATTCCACCACATTCCCCCCTTTGATGCCTCTTGATATTTCACAATTACTTGAGGCATCACTTAACCTTGGTTTGCATACCCCGCAAGTTACCTTGAACCAGACCAGACTTAACTTATGATGTGAATCTTCAGCACTCATCCTCCTGCATTGGTTCTCCCTGATCTAGAGCCTTATACTTATAAATTGCCATTATCTGTGCAGCAGCCTTCCTCTCTGCTATATTTTCTATCAGGCTTTGCACAGACCTAACTACTAAGGGTATAAGACACGGCAGGAGTAGACACAACATTAAAATCAGTAGGACTCCACCTACCACTGCCTTAAGCCCTCCAAACCACTCATACCAGCTACCAAACCAACTGCTTGGATTATACCCTTTCCATACCTGAGTAGGCACATGCGCTAGTTTAACCATATGGCTAGTAAGCTCAGCTATTGCTTGCCCTTCGTCATCTATTTGAAGACAGCAATTGCTCAGGTTAAACTTCCCACATACACCTCCCTCTACTGCCAAAAGGTAATCCAAGGCTAATCTATTTTGGTAGACTGCTGTCCTCATCCTGGTATTATGCTTCGCTAGAAGATTGAGCGCTTGTGATGTCTCGTTAGTAATAATCTCAACCACCGCCTGTAATCTTATAATACGGTTGAGCATATAAATAGGGGTTCTATAACCAAAGGTACCATCTTCTGCCCACGTGGCTGGCCCATATAATCTATGATACGCTGGGGAGGCCATTCATCATCTTCCCAGGCGCCTATCTCTATGGGTCCCCTTTTCTTCCTATGATTCACATCATACACTTTAACACCTAAAGTCTCACCTGTTTCAATAGGTAACAAGAAGAAGGATGGTTTGAGCATACCCAACACACATGCCCCTTCCCAGTCCTGTGGCAACTCCGAATAGGCTTTCTTACCACAGATCCAGTACAAATTTGCTGGGGCTCTCCAGGTAGATGTGATGGATAAATCAAACCACACATCCTTTAAATTGGCATATCTAGCAAACGGGTTAGATGGTTCTGAGACATTTGAAGCCGACCACCAAGTTGTATTCTTTGTATCATCATCATAAGCTTTTTGCCCTAGACAAGCTAATTCTCCTACAGAAGTATTATACATTATTCCTTTCCTTGCTATGCAAACATAACCTATGATGGAGGTCTTTAATCTCCACTCAGATTTACCTCTAACACTCATATGATAGTCGGCTTGTGTAGATATTAGTTGGTCAACTGCCTCAGAACCGGACATTACCTCCTTTGCTTCCCAAGGCCATTGGTCTCCCATGTTAGTACCTCCACACACATAGCAGTTGGTAACATTAAGACTACCGGCAATACTTTCAGCTAAATCAATGAACAGGTTTTTAGCATTATGGGGGATCTTATTATCTATGCTCATCTCTTCATAAAAGGAATGGTATACTTGATGAGTTTGGGAGGATACCGTATCAGTCTCTATCCCTATAAACAATACTGTCCCAGGATCTAAACCCGTCCCGTATATTTGAAACCCAAATAAATTACCATATTTGTCTAAGAACTTATCGGGGTTATTTATAAGTATATGGATGGGATTGCATTCCATAGACTTACAATATGGGCTGGTAGGCAACTTAGTCACTATCATGTCTTTGTCTACTGTCTGTCCCTAAGTTGCCCACCCCACACAAGACCAATATGGGCAAAAGTTATAGTCTTTATTTGGGCATCTAGGACTCACATATTTATTTTTACTACTGGGACAAATATATTTATCATTAGACCCATACGTCCTCTCCCATCTAAGATCCCCACATACATTCCACGGCTTTCTACCACTTGATATCGCCTTACACGCATCAAATAGCAGAACACCCGAAGAATGTACGGATTCTAACACCGTCTTATTAATACGGGTCCCCTGAGGATCTCCATTCCTGAGAGTCAACCAAATTGTACGGGGTTGATACTCTGGACTGAAGCACTTAGGTTCTCCTACTCCTAAATGGCACACACTATAGTCTATATTTAGGTATCTACATCTCGATACATCTCCTTTACACTCGTATTGTGAATGCCAAATTAGGGTTTGGGAAATATGGTTACCTGTTCTTGTAGTCTTAATGCATACCTCACAGCTAGGAGTGTCGGTACCTCTACCTTCCTGAATATAAAAATACACATAAATAAACATTATCATCAACACATCTTTCGCCGTCATCCTCAGTCTTCGTCCGTGCGAAGGCACCTCAGCTTCCAGGATGTAAGGGCTGCAGGGAATGGAGTTCTGCTCGTCTTCACAGGAGTCCCTTCGAGACTTTCCCTGGCTTATAAACTATACGTCGGTGGGCGGACAGGCTTTATTATGGCCTTCTCACTCACGCACCAAATCCCCAAAATAATAAAATTTGTAATCCACAATAGTTCCTCGTTACTCCGACTGAGTCGTGCGTTTTAACCGGATCTTGCAGGGATTCTCTGGATCTGCTGTAACTTGCCAAGAATCGACTGCTGCTGGCTTAACCCTGGAGTGATGTATCCACGGAGTCACTTCGGCTACTTTTATCGCTGTAGGGGTAGACAAAAGAACAACATAAGGACCTCTCCACTTGGGCCCTAACGGTACATTATTCCACTCTTTAATCCACACTTGATCTCCTGGATGATAACTATGAACTGGGGGATAAATATTCACAGGTAATCTATCTTGTACCCATTTCTGTACCTCCTCCATATTCTTACCCAACTCTACAACCTGCTGCCGGGTAATTCCTTCTCCCAACTGACTCAAGTCCCCCCTTAAGTTACCAAGTACGGGAGGTGGTCGCCCATACATGATTTCAAAAGGAGAGAGGCCCATCCTTCTGGTAGGGGTACTGCGGATTCGCAATAAAGCTATGGGTAAGAGAACGTTCCACTTGAGTTGGGTTTCCTGACACATTTTAGCCAACTGATTCTTAATAGTTCTATTCATTCTCTCTACCTTACCAGAACTCTGGGGTCTATATGCCGTATGAAGCCTCCACTTTATACCAAGCATATGAGTCAGTTGTTGTAGGCACTGATGAACAAAAGCTGGACCATTGTCCGATCCTATAGAACAGGGTAGTCCATATCGGGGTATTATTTCTCGTAGCAGGAATCTCACAACTTCTCCTGCTTTCTCTGTACGAGTAGGACATGCTTCTACCCAGCCTGAATAGGTGCACACAATTACCAGCAGGTAACGATGTCCACCCGATTTAGGCATCACTGTAAAGTCAATTTGTAAATCGGACATGGGGAGTCCCCCCATAAACTGGACTCCTGGTGGCTTTACTGGTCCTTGTCTTGCATTATTTTTAGCACACGTTACACATCTTCGTACAATGGCCTGAGTCAAGTTGGACAATCTTGGTATGTAGAAATGTTTTCTGAGAGATTCTTCTGTGCTGTCTCTCCCAGAATGTGTCCCGTTGTGATAATTTTGGACAATTTCTACCGCTAGTGATGCTGGTATGACTATTCTTCCATCTTCTAGCTGATACCACTTGTTCTCCAAATACTTTCCTGGTTCAGTCTTTAACCACTCCTCTTCTTGAGCTGTATAAACTGGAGTCCATTGAGACAGTGGAGTTGGTATAAGAGCAGCTATGTGCCCCACATATTCCTGTCTTCCTGATTCAGGAGCACGCTTAGCTGCACTATCTGCCATCCGATTTCCTTTGGTTACATCACCATCTCCTCTCAGATGCGCTCGACAATGTATGATACCGACTTCTTCCGGCTCCCACACTGCTTCCAATAGTTGTAGGATTTCAGCTGCGTACTTGATTTCTTTGCCTTCTGAATTCAGTAGTCCTCTTTCTTTATACAAAGCTCCGTGGGCATGAGTGGTTAAAAACGCATATTTGGAGTCCGTGTAGATGTTCACTCTTAAACCTTCAGCCAATTGTAACGCTCGTGTCAGTGCTATCAATTCTGCCTTTTGTGCTGATGTTCCTTTCGCCAGTGGCCGAGCTTCTATCACCTTGTCTATTGTTGTTACTGCATATCCTGCATAGCGGATCCCTTCTTTCACATAACTACTGCCGTCGGTATAATATTGAACATCGGGGTTCTGGATGGGAAAATCACGAAGATCTGGTCTACTTGAGAATACTTCATCCATTACTTCCAAACAATCATGTTGACTTTCAGTAGGTTGTGGCAAAAGGGTAGCTGGATTTAAGGTGTTTACAGTCTCTAAATGCACTCTTGGGTTTTCACACAACATTGCTTGATACTTGGTCATACGGCTGTTACTAAACCAATGATTTCCTTTGTAATCCAACAACGTCTGTACTGCATGTGGGACTCGTACATAAAGTTCTTGACCCAGAGTGAGTTTATCGGCTTCAGCTACTAGCAGGGCGGCTGCAGCTACGGCTCTTAGACAAGGTGGAAGTCCGCTGGCCACTGCATCCAATTGCTTAGACATGTAGGCAACAGGTCTTTGCCATGATCCCAAGTACTGTGTCAATACTCCCACAGCCATTCTTCTTTGCTCATGTACATACAGGTAGAATGGTTGTGTGTGATCAGGTAGACCTAATGCTGGGGCACTCATCAAAGCCTTCTTCACATCTTCAAATGCCGTTTGCTGTTCTTGGGTCCATAAGAAGGGGTCGTGCTCTGTACCTTTGATAGCTGCGTACAGAGGTTTTGCCAGTATCGCGTAGCTGGGAATCCATATCCTACAGAAGCCTGCTGCCCCCAAGAATTCTCGCACTTGTCTTCTATTCTTGGGTATCGGTATTTGGCACACAGCTTCTTTTCTCTCTGGCCCCATAATTCTTTGACCTTCAGAGATATGGAATCCCAGATATTTGACAGTTGGCAAACACAACTGAGCCTTCTTTCTAGACACCTTGTATCCTGCCTTCCAGAGAATGTGTAGTAGATCGTGCGTTGCTTGCTGACAGATTTCTTTTGTAACTGCTGCTATCAACAAGTCATCTACATACTGTAACAATACACACTCTCCTGGGATGGACTCGAAATCCAGTAGATCTTGACTTAGAGCTGAACCAAATAGGGTAGGTGAATTTTTAAACCCTTGGGGCAGTCTTGTCCAAGTCATTTGGCGTTTTGAGCCCGTTACAGCATTCTCCCATTGGAAAGCGAAAATACATTGACTTTCTGCGGCAATTCGGAGGCAAAAGAAGGCATCTTTGAGGTCTAAGACTGTAAAGTAAGTAGCCCCGCCCGGAATTAAAGCAAGCAGGTTATATGGATTGGGTACAACTGGATGTATACTAACAACCGTATCATTGACTGCTCTCAAGTCCTGCACAGGTCGATACTCATCTGTACCGGGCTTTTGAACAGGCAGCAATGGGGTGTTCCAGGGGGAAGTACAGAATTTTAGGATACCATACCGTATGAACTTATCCAGATAAGATTGGATGTTCTTCTTAGCCTTCTGCGGGATGTGGTATTGTCTTAGGCTTACTGGATAAACCCCAAGTTTTAGTTCAATTTTAATAGGTGGAATATTGCGGGCCAGTCCTGGTGGGTTGTTCTCTGCCCAAACTCCTGGTATGTTGAATAATAACTCATCACTCCTAGGGTTTTGGCTAGTCAACGCTGTATAAAGTCGCCACTCTTCTTCCTTTGGTACAGATAATGTCATAATACCTGAGGGTCCATTAAACTTTAAGGATGTTGTTCCATTTGGTAGGAACGTAATCTGCGCTTGTAATTTTGATAGCATATCACGTCCCAGCAATTGGACTGGACATTCAGGCATATAAAGGAATTGATGTTTTACTACGTGGCCTCCCAATGTACAGAGTCGACTTTTAAGAACCGGTTTTTCAGCACTTCTTCCAGTTGCTCCTATTACAGTAATAGTCCTTCCAGATGGAGGAGCAACTAGATTAGTCACCACTGAATGTTCAGCACCAGTGTCGATCATGAACGCACTCCTTTTTCCCCCTATTGATACATCGACCATAGGCTCCGCTCGACCAAGGGGGATGGAGCCCGGTCGGTATCAATAGTCCTCCATGACCGTGTCAGCCAATCCTACAAAGTCCCTGCCTTCTCTATCGCGGGACCTTTGCGCTGCTGGGAAATACCTATCTTCCCTAACACTTCCTCTGTTCCCATTGCTCCCTCTATTACCATTACTCCCTCCGGGGCCTCCTCTACCTCTCGCTCTGCCTCTAAAGTTTCCATAACCTGTCCTAGGTCTGTCTCTCTCACACTGTTCTCTTCGAGGACACTCATTTCTCCAATGCCCTTCTTCCCTACAGTATGCGCACTGATTTCTACTTAGAGGTTCCTCATTCCACTTACTATCGCCTCTATCTGGGCCCCGTCTATCTACGCCTGCGATCGCTACCGCTAGCATGTCTGCCTTTCTACGCATCTTGCGCTCTTCCTCTTTCTTACTTTCTGTTTTCCTGTTCATATATACCTTATTCGCTACCTCCATTAGTTGGGTGATGGACATACCTGCAAACCCTTCTAACTTCTGTAGCTTGCGCTTAATATCTCCGTAAGCTTGGCTGACAAAGGCGGAGTTCACCATTCGGGAATTGTCTGCGTCTTCCGGATTAAAGGGGGTATACAAGCGGTATGCCTCCAATAATCGGTCATAAAAGACACTGGGCGCTTCATCACTTTTCTGAATCACCTCAACTGTCTTCGACATATTAATGGCTTTCTTTCCTCCAGCTTTCATGCCAGCAATTATAGCGTCTCTATAGGCTCTGAGTTGAACCATATCAGCACCATTTACATTCCAATCGGGATCGGTGTTGGGATAATGTGTTGCGGCCCATGCTGATGGATTGGCTTGGTTTAAAGTACGGGCTTTATCCTCTAGTGCTTTAATGGCCGCTTGATTAATTCTTGTCCTTTCCTCATTGTTGAACAAAGTCATTAATAACTGCTGGCAATCAGCCCATGTCGGGTTATGTGTCTGTACTATTGAGATGAACAGATCAGTCATAGCTTGTGGTTTCTCAGTATACGAGGAATTGTGGGTCTTCCAATTTAAGAGATCGGTTGTCGTGAACGGGACATATACAAAGACTGGGTCAGCATGTGCCATTTGGCCTGCGGCATCGATATAGGCTGACCCAGGATTCAGACGAAGAGGCATCTGATAGTGTTAATTGTTGGGCACCGGTCAGTTGTCGGGTCTGTATGGGGCTACGTGGAGGGGCGTCAGTCATAGGTTCCAGTCGGGGAGGAATAGGGTATGGGGATGTGGGAGCTTGGTTTTGGGAAAAGGTTGTAAATAAAACACTTCGAGCCGAGCTAGAAGAAGCTTGACCGGAAGTCTGAAGTGGCGTCAAATCAGGATATTCGCATCTAATGGGGGTTGGCTCTGATTCCGGAAGGGGAGATTTAGTACGAGAGGGGGTGGATTCTGTACTGGAGGAGGAAGCGGAAGTGGATGAGGGCAATGAGGGAAGGGTTGCAGGACTTCCTGCATTTGCGTCACTTCCTCTTAACGGAAAGTAAGGGGGCGGCAAAGGGATCTCGGACTCGGGGCGTGTCCAAAATGGGCCTAACACCAGTCCTAGTGGACAAACAAGTCCTAGCTACCATGAGGCGACATTGCTCCTCGTGGCATGTCTGAAGCCATTTTGGCGAGTCATTTACGGCCTGTCTCCAACAATCAATATAAGGAAACTGGCCGTAAAGTTCAGGCCTACCCGATACAGCCACGTGTAAGCGCTGTACCAGAGTTAGATCCAAACTGCCACGTGGCGGCCATGCCGCAACCAAAGTAGGCCACTCCCTAGTACACAAAGTGACCAAACGTACAGGAGACATTTTAACCCCAAAATCACAAGTTTTGAATCCCTTTTTAAAATTCTTCACCATACAACCTAAGGGATCCGGAATCGTTGACTGCGACGCGCCCATACTTATCAATGGAACGTCGTTGACAACGAATACTATGCACGCGTACTATTCAACAGTCACACCCGTTTCCTCTGGCAACAGCACCACGTGGTACGGTTACCAAGTGAAACGTACACAATAACACAATAAACACTCAGGGAATTCCCGTACACACACAGCTGTTACACCAGTCACTAGATAATCAATATTATGCCCTTTGGCGAAACTATACAGTCACCCACGCTATAATTCTCTATATACGAAATACCCGTCTATAACACACCCCAGTAACATCGTCTTTTACAAATAGCGGTTACAGTACGGTTAGCATAGGTCAAAGCACAAGTTAAGGTAACAATACAATTATTAGTGGTTATGGTGTTAAACATGCAATGGACGACAATGATTAGTACTTATATACAGTGTCGGTAAATATACAGGGTTATGGTACCGTGCACTATAATACAGCAACACACTATTAACACTCTCGCTAGACGGCTGAGCTCGCGCTATCTAACAAGATATACACTTTACTAAACAATCTTTATCACATTTACAATTCCCAACTAAACTATTGGCCAGTACCTTGAATGGACTACCTAAAAACAATCTACATACGTTTTGGTTAGCCACACTGCCCAAGCACCACATATAGCGAGCTAGAGGACCGAATTTACACAGACGCCTCTTAGTCGATTACTATCAAAAATCTAGTGGGTTCCAAATTTACACGCCTTCCCACTTAGCCAAGATAGGTTGAGAGCTAGCGAACCGAATTTACACAGACGCCGCTTAGTCTCCCGGTCCCTCCGACCTAGCGAACAAAATATACACCCTAGAACGCTAGTCTAGATAAGACACCGGTGTCCGGCTAGGGCTATTTACACCAGAGCCCCGCCTGACTAACAAAATCAAACGGTCTGACTAAAGAGCGTTCGATCGAGCGGTGCGCCTTCGCTCCTTCCCTCCGACAGAGGGGGCAGATTCCATACACAAATAACCCCTTATGGGCCTACCGCACAATCGGTATACCCCTAGTGGGTCTGCCGTCTAAAACAGCAGTTGTCTTACCTCCTCGTTCCTGAACCTGAGTTCACACTCATCGACGGGGACACCCCAGCACTTCTCACGTAGAGGCCGATGATCTCCTGGACAACAGACCAGTGGCGCCGAGACGAAGGGAGGTCCACGCAGAAGTTCAGGGGTGCAGCCGTAGAGAACGTGGGCAAAGATAGACCGTCTCACGCCTCTGCCTCTCAGCTACCGTTGAACGATGAGCTTCCCGGCCAATGCACCAAATGATACCGGAGAAACTGACGGAAGCGAAGCACAGAGAGATGGACACAGGTTTCTTCAGGAAGGAAGAGATTCTTTATTGGATCACCGATCGGGACTCAGAGGGACTAGCGTCACCAAAATACCACAAGTTCTGAGCCCCGGACAATAGTGCAGGCTCCTTATATAGGCACATAACTCCTCCCATATTAAGCTCCACCCGCACATTCTCTTGACCAATCAATACAAATAAGAATTAACTTCCTGCTTGACCGCATGGCTTGTCCAGCACAATGGAGGAGGGGGAATACTACATCCTGTATTCTTGCACATGCTCCGTACACTACTGATCGTATCTTGCCTCGTGCAACCAACTGATCGATACGTCAGCATATGCACGTACACATGCCACGTGGTAATCTCGGCCTACTAAATTTATTTTTACCGAGATTCCACCACAAAATAGTTATCAAATATTTAGCTATGAAACAATATAAAGGACCACTATAGTGCCAGAAAAACAAAGTCGTTTTCCTGGCACTGTAGTATTAATAGTTACCCCCCACCCTCATGGCCCCCCTCCCGCCGGGCTGAAGGGGTTAAATTCTTACCTTTCTCCAGTGCCGGGCTCCCTCTGCACTGGGGAATCTCCTCCTCCTTCGGACGTCATCAGTCCATAGGAAAGTATTCTCAATGCTTTCCTATGGACGCTGGCATCTTCTCACTGTGAAAATAACAGTGAGAAGCGCCTCTAGCGGCTGTCAATGAGACAGCCACTAGAGGCTAGATTAACCTATTGTAAACATAGCAGTTTCTTTGAAACTGCTATGTTTACAGCAGTCACGGTTAACCCTAGATGGACCTGGCCCCCAGACAACTGCATTAAGCTGAAGTGGTCTGGGTGCCTATACTGGTCCTTTAATATGAATAAAATATTTTTTAAAAAAGTGAGAAATTAAGAAATCTTTTTAGTTCTGCATGACATTTTAACTGTGAATGTCATAATACTGTTTGCTTTTACTGCAATAAAATACACATATTTGTATTCAGCGATGTCTCATGTGTAAAACAGTACCCCCTATGTACAGGTTTTATGGTGTTTTGGGAAGTTACAGGGTCAAATATAGCATGTTACATTTTTCAGTTTTTTTCACATTGAAATTCGCCAGATTAGTTACGTTGCCTTTGAGACCATATGGTAGCCCAAGAATGAGAATTACCCCCATGCTAGCATACCATTTGCAATAGTAGACAACCCAAGGTATTGCAAATGGGGTATGTCCAGTCTTTTTTAGTAGCTAGTTAGTCACAAACACTGGCCAAAGTTAGCGTTAATATTTGTTTGTGTGTGAAAAATGCAAATAAACGAATTTGAACACCAATTTTTACCAGCGTTTGTGACTAAGTGGCTACTAAAAATGACTGGACATACCCCATTTGCAATACTTTGGGTTGTCTACTTTTGAAAATGGCATGCCATCATGGGGGTAATTCTCATTCCTGGGCTACCATACGCTCTAAAATGCAACGTAACCAATCTGGCGAATTTCAATGTGCAAAAACTGAAACACAAGCCTTATATTTGACTCTGTAACTTTTCAAAACACAATAAAACCTGTACATGAGGGTTACTATTATAGGCAGGAGACTTCGCTGAACACAAATATTAGTGCTTCAAAACCGTAAAACGTATCACAAGAATTATATAGTCAGTGTAAGTGCCGTTTGTGTGTGAAAAATGCAAAAAACTTCACTTTCACTGATATCATCGTTGTAATACACTTTAATGTTTTGAAACACTAATATTTGTGTTCAGCGAAGTCTCCTGCGGATAACAGTACGATAACCCAGGCAGAAAGTCCAGAGAATTTAATTTGTTAGCACTATATTTAACCCTGTAACTTTCCAAGACACCATAAAACCTGTACATGGGGGGTACTGTTATACGCAGGAGACTTCGCTGAACACAAATATTAGTGTTTCAAAACATTAAAGTGTATTACAACGATGATATCAGTGAAAGTGAAGTTTTTTGCATTTTTCACACACAGACGGCACTTACACTGACTATATAATTCTTGTGATACGTTTTACGGTTTTGAAGCACTAATATTTGTCTTCAGGAAGTCTCCTGCGTATAACAGTACCCCTCATGTACAGGTTTTATGGTGTCTTGGAAAGTTACAGGGTTAAATATAGTGCTAACAAATTTAATTCTCTGGACTTTCTGCCTGGATTATCAGGCAGTTCCCGCAAATTGTAATTAATAAAATTACCTAATTATGTAAAATATTACATAAATATATATGTAGAATTAAAATATATATATGTATATACACGTGTATATATATATATATATATATATATATATATATATATAATCCACGATCCTGCACTCACATTTGTAGTATAAGTGCCACGGTGCTCCTTCAGCCAAATCAACATAAATCTCCACAAAGAAAGGAACATGCTGGGCTTTTTGAAGATAATTACTTGTCTTTATTCATAACAAATGGGTTACAGCAAATCGACATTTCAGTCCATTATAGGACTTTCATCAGGATCCTGATGAAGGGTAGGGAAAAGGGAATATAATTCAATGCAATAAACAAAGCTATTCCTTCACAACATGGAACTTTAAGGACTGACTTATATATTTAAATCTCCCATGGAGATATTGAAAAGAATTTGAGGGTTAGATTAGAATAATAATTGAAAATTAAATTCTATAGTGTACTCAAAATAGTGTGGAGGATATGACAAGCACCACACTATAACTGGGGTACCACCAGACAGGAAATGTCCCAATTCAGGCATCATACATGCTATTCTGAAAGCTCTATTTTAATAGAGAATATATGTTTTAGGAGGTCACAGTAAAAATTAAAGGTACTATAATATGTAAAAGGTATCTGAGACAAACAATTCCCAATCAGTATGGTGTCTAAAAACAAGTTACACCTTGTTTCGAATGCTAGGTAGCAAGGTTTCTCAGTGTATCATCATTTACCACAATACTACCTTACTGACAAGGAGGGAGACTAATACATTGAATCCTAAGTGAAGGGTAATATCTCCTCCTTGCTGCTTCAAGGCAGCCCTGCTGAAAATAGAAAGCATTAACATCAAGGATCTTGATTTCCATCCAAACAGTAATCTACCCAAAAAAGAACAACAAGCCTTAATTTCTTTTAAAAATGACAACAAATGAATTATCAAGCCAGCATATCGATTTTAGAATCCGATATGTTTACCCATCCTCCAGAACCCTCCCAACCATACTTACATAATCGTTTGAATTTATAACCAGAAACGACTTCCTTCAAAAATAAAAAACGATCTTAGATTTGGGCCACAGCGAGGGGTTTCTGGCGGGTTATGAGTATGAATTTATTCTGAACTGTTACCCTAGAACGGCAACCTTTTACTGCCTGCCCAAAATCCATAAGAGTCTCATTAACCGTCCAAGCCGCCATATCGTGTCGGGCATTGGTAACCTGACACAGAATGGGAGTATTTATATTGATCAGATTTTGAGTTCTGTGAGGATATTTATGGGGTGATAAATATTAAAAGTAATATTTTCATAAAAATTATCAAAAATGTATTTAATAATTTTTATTAAATCAAAATTGATATCTTGGCTCTGTTTCCCCGATTATATTAATTTAAAGCTGAGAATTACCTACTATTTTTAATTCTCATAGATCCTGGAATACGTTTCATTAGAGAATTTTATTTCACACATTAATCACAAACTAATTAAAAAAATATAATTTATTGTGACAATAATATCAATAATATGTAACATGCATGACAATAATCAGTGAATATTTAGGTATAACATAAGTATACAATATGGCATTGATTTAACACAAATTATAGACAGCTAAATAGTAAGTTATATCGACATGTATGCAATTTTCAGCAAGATTAACGACAGGACACTTCACTTTATACCGGACATATACCGGACTTTAGAATGGCCGGACTAACATACCAAAGAATAGTTAGGAATATTCAAGATCAAGGGATACAGAAAGAGACACAACGATTAGGAAACGCCAGGGGTCAGGGATGCCAGAAAACAGGGAAGTCAAAAACAGTGCCAAAGTCAAATAACCAGAATTACCAGAATCAATAATGCGCTCTCGGACAACCACAAGGGAAACCACAACAGGGCACTGAGCAGGATGAGAACTGGGCCTAAATACCCCTCCTCTGGATCTGATAGGTGGTAATTGGCATTTGACCCCAAAGGCAGTTACCAGGTTTCCATTTGCATAATTGCTGCTCAGCACAAACCCTCCTGTGGATTTGATTGCTGCTCGGCACAACTTTTCCTGTCAGGACAGTAATGTTGTTCGGCACAACTTTTCGTATCTGAACAGTAAATTCCATTAATCACATTTTTACAAGCGGATGAATATGTGACAATAAGTATATGCGTACATATCACTATATATATACCTATATATAAATAAAAAATAATTAAATAAATATATATATATATATATGTACATAAATATATATATATATATATATATATATATATATATATATATAGAAAATAAATGGAGCACTCCTTGTGAAAATTTTCAAAATGTATTAAAGTGTACAATCAACGTTTCGACCCTCCTGGGGCTTTATCAAGATCAAATGACAAAACATACAGTGCATCAATATATATCATAACAAATTAGTGACTTACCAAAGGTGTGTGATGGCGCCCATCTGTGTTCCCGAACCCGGAAGTGATTTGTCCCATGTGCATTGACATAATGCGTGCGGTGATGTCAGTAACGTGCTATTAGTGCGAGGGGTAGTGGAACATGGATGCCCCCACCCCCAGTGCATTTCCTATCTGACATAGCCCAGCTCCTTAGTGAAACCATAGCTCAAAACGCAAAAAGTGAACTGTTGGTCTTTGGAGATTTTAATATTGACTGGCTGAATCCTAGATATAATAGTTCTTGCACGCTGTTTAAGACTTTGCAGCTAACGCAATTAATCTCCTCCCCAACTCACATAAATATTAAAAGCCATAACCATACCCTGCTCAATTGGATTCTCTCCACTTCTCCTGATAGAATCCAGGAGGCCGGTGTTTCAGTGATCACTGTTTAGTGTACTGCGTGCGCAAAATAAAGGCTATTAAATCCTCTCCCAAGGTTAAAATCACCAGGTCCTTCAAAAATTTAATCTTGAAAACTTTCTTAATGACATCAAGAACCTCCCATGGCACAGATTAAACATTATCCCCGATCTAGACTGTGCTGTTGAATTCTTTCAGTCTGAACTCCTACAAATTTGGAATTTGCATGCCCCGCTGTGTAAGGTGAGGGTAAAAGGAGCACATAAGAACTGGATCACAGCTGACCTCATCCAAATGTACCAATTTTGTGATTCTTTGTGGTCAAAGTTCAAGCGTACTGGCTCTTTGAATGATCACTGTGCATATAGACAATGGCGAAATATATGCACAAAACAAACAAAATTGGCCAAGGCCCAATATTTCTGTGAAAATCTGAACAATAACCTATCAAAACCTAGAAACTTTTGGAAAGTCATAAATAAATTACAAACTCCCCAAATCAACTCCCAACCCTCCACTGTCAAAGTGGATAACCAAACCCTGCAACTTCCCTTAGATGTAGCAAATGCCTTTAACAATTATTTTGACGGATGCTCTACTGCCCTGATTGCCAAGCTAATCAATGGCACGCATCCTGAAACTACAAATGTGGATCAGGCACCACTAAATTTGCAAAGGCCCAATATAGACAAGTTCATTTTTAGACCTGTACCCATTAGTGTCGTTAAAAAACACCTAAATATTCTAAAAATGAAAAACCAGTCTGGACCTGATCAAATCCCAGCAATGCTGTTGAAGCTCAGTGCGCCGGCAATTGCTAAACCCTTCGCAACCCTAATTAACAAATCCTTGGTGTCTGGATACATACCCAAACTTTGGAAGACTGCAATTGCTAAACCCTTCGCAACCCTAATTAACGAATCCTTGGTGTCTGGATACATACCCAAACTTTGGAAGAGTGCCTATCCATAAAAGTGGTGACACTACTTTGGTTTCTAACTATCGCCCAAAATCATTGCTCCCGGTATTGTCAAAAATCTTAGAAAAATGTGTCCATACGCAACTATGTGAGTATTACCAACAATCAAACTATCTGACCCCTGATCAATCGGGCTTTCGCCAGAATCACTCCACTTCAACTGCCCTCTTAAAAGTTTGCAATGACATCCAAACTGGCATGGGACAAGGAAACCTAACTGGAGCTATTTTCCTTGATTTTGCCAAGGCCTTTGGCACAGTAGACCACGACATTCTACTGCACAAACTCACAAACGTAGGTATTGGTGATTGTTCACTAACCTGGTTTCGATCGTATGTATCAGATCACTCTCAATATGTGTCCATATCTGACATCGACTCCTGCCCTCTCCCAGTCACGTGTGGTGTTCCCCAAGGTTCCATTCTCGGCCCCCTACTATTTACATTATTTATAAATGATCTGCCTAATGTCTGCAAATCCTCAAATGCACACATGTACGCAGACGATACAGTAATCTATCTGAACAAATCCGAGCTACCGCAGCTTGAGGCTGTGCTCCAAGACCAGTTTACAGAGGTAGAAAAGTGGATCGCAAAAAACAAACTCTTCCTAAACACTGACAAAACTGTCACAATGATCTTTGGAACAGTACCTAAATTATACAAATTACACAATTCCCACCTAGCCATAAAAACAAATTCAAATGGCACACTGACCGCAGTCCACTCTTTCAAATACTTGGGTATAATGTTAGACCCCAATCTATCTTTTGGCCTCCACATAGAAAAACTTGCATCTAAACTTTATCCAAAACTAGGTGCCCTGTACAGAAATATATCCTGCCTAGGCCCTACAGTAAAGGAAAAGATTTAACAGCAAATGCTGATGCCAAACATTGATTATGGGGATGTAGTATATGCATCTGCACCGCAATCCCACATTAATAAACTCAATACATTGTGTAGCGGAGAGCTGATTTCTCGCAGCTATTCTCCACTTTAGATCCAAGGAAGGCTCAGGAACAAGTCATTAGTAAATCCACAGCAGAGTTTCCAGCAGGTAAAAAGGTACAGAAATATCCCCACAGCACTCCCAATAACTGGACGACACACAGTTTCAGGAGTAGAACTGACAATCGTTTATTCCAAGGTTTCTTATAAAGCCTGCTCCCATGCAAGGGAGGGAACTACAGTAATTATGACAGTAACCAATGCAGTGCTTGTTACCTCCCACACATCTCCTCCCCTCAGAGAGCGTCATAATCCCCTTAACTTGTACAGTACTTTACCCCAAACTTGGATGTACCCCTAAACCATCACATATCCTTAATATTAGGGTACCGCTAGGTAGCCCTGATCTGGGTGAATATAATATCCAAAATTCACCCAGATCGGACCAGTGGTTCGGCAGTTACAGGAAGGTGAAGTTTGACCGACCGCACACGAGTTGGTATCCGAAAAGGGTTCCAGGAGAATGGGCCCTGCGGTCGGTCTCCGTTCGGCAGTTAAAACAGACCTTTATAACTGCCATCCATACTTTAATTCCCCTAGATCGTGATTCCCTCATTCGGTACTTTGTAACTACCGAATGGGGATTCGTTAACTCTCTCCGTTCGGCAGTTACGGAGCTCTGGAGGTCTCAGCGGTGTTTGGTTGTTTGAGTGTCCGATTTGAGTTCCAGACACTCGACGACAAAACACCGCTGAGATTTTCATGCGTAAGATGGCCGCCGCCACGTGTACGCATGCCGAATGGCGGCCACCCAGACACACTGTTAATGAGCCGGTTAACTTGCGGTTTGGAGAGAATGTAAACCTTAATTGCTGGCACACTTCTCTCCGGGGTGGTCTCTCCGTTGGGTAGTTTCCATAAGTATATAGTACGGATGGAAACTACCGAATAACATACAATCCACATATTACATAGGCGAATAGCAATTTCAACATAGGTAAAAATATAACAATTACAGTCACACAGGCATTTTGCAGGACAGGCTTACTGCGTTCCGCTACACATTGTATAACTTGTTCTGCCGATTTGTGCTACAAGGTAATTACAGGACCCACCATTGTGACATGCTAAAAGAACTAAACTGGCTGTTGCTGGAATCCAGACGCACCCTTCATCTTTCCATCCTTGTGTTTAAGAGCTTTTCTGGGAAACTCCCACCCCACCTGAGCAAAATGCTCTCCTCAGCTTTTCCCACCTCCTATAACCTCCGATCCAGTACCAGCACTTTATTTAGTCTACCTTAACCCCTTAAGGACCAAACTTCTGGAATAAAAGGGAATCATGACATGTCACACACGTCATGTGTCCTTAAGGGGTTAATACAAAAAAAAAACGTTCCGATCCTCCTTCTCCTACAGAGTGCCGCAATTGTGGAACGACCTCCCGCACACTTTAAAATCTTCCCCAAGCCTAGAGTCCTTTAAGAGATCCCTCTCTACAGACTTCAAAACAGAATGCACATGTCATGGGTGATTATATATTTCCTACCTGTTCTATGGTACATTTTGTATATATTGTGTATTAATATTGTTTTTGTATTTTGTATTTGTATTTGTATTGTATTTGTATTTTATTGCACCCTAATGTAACAATGCAATGTTTTGTGGACCCAGGACATACTTGAAAACGAGAGAAATCTCAATGTATCTTTCCTGGTAAACTATTTTATAAATAAATAAATATATATTTATGTCATTTTACATAATTAGGTCATTTTATTAATTACAATTTGTGTGACCTGCCTGACAACCCGGGCAGAAAGTCCAGGGAATTTCATTTGCTAGCACTATATTTAACTTTCCAATACACCATAAGACCTGTACATGGGGGGAACTGTTTTACTTGGAAGACTTCGCTGAACACAAATATTAGTGTTTCAAAACAGTAAAATGTATTACAACAGTGATATCGTCAGTGAAACTGACATTTTTTTAATTTTTACACACAAATGGTACTTACACGGATGATATAATTATTGTGATACGTTTTACTGTTTTGAAACACTAATATTTGTGTTCAGCAAAGTCTCCCGAGTATAACAGTATGGTGTTTTCAAAAGTTACAGAGTTAAATATAAGGTTACGTTGCCTTTGAGACCGTATTGTAGCCCAGGAATGAAAATTACTCCTATGATGGCAATAGTAGACAACCCAAGGTATTGTAAATGGGGTGTGTCCAGTCTTTTTTAGTAGCCACTTAGTCACAAACACTGGCCAAAATTGGCGTTCAAATTATTTTTTTGCATTTTTCACTTCTAAACAAATATTAACACTAATTTGGCCAGTGTTTGTGACCATGTGGCTACTAAAAAAAAAAACACTGTACATGCCCCATTTGTAATACCTTGGGTTCTCTACTATTGCAATAGGGGTAATTCTCGTTCCTGGGCTACCCTATGGTCTCAAAGGCAACGTAACCAATCTGGCGAATTTCAATGTAAAAAACTGAAAAATTTAACATGCTATATTTGACTCTGTAACTTCCCAAAACACCATAAAACCTGTACATAGGGGGTACTGTTTTACACGTGAGACATCGCTGAATACAAATATGTGTATTTTATTGCATTAAAAGCAAACAGTGTTATGACATTCACGGTTAAAATGTCAGGTAGAACTAAACAAATGTATTTGTCATTTGTCATTTATTGCACCAACACATATCATACATCCTTTTTTTAGAGGGCAAACAGGGCTTTAATTTGATGTCACAAATACATAGATATGTTCTCATTATTTATATAAAAATGCCCCAAAAAATGAAAAAAACGAAAAATATACATATTTTTCACAGTTTTAGCAATAATAGCGTGTGCATAATATGTCCAGCTTAGAAAAAGTAATTCAAAATAAATTCATGTATGTGTCTTGATTTATAGAGTACATCATATGTATAGGATTTCAGCTTATTTTGAAAGCTACAGGTCACAAAATACAAGGATTAAAATAAAATTTCGATTTGCAACAATTTTAGAATTTGGTATGTTTGTCTTGTAGGTTTAGTAGTCATCACAGAAAACAAAATTGCCACACAAATGTATATATTTATATAAAGTAGACATCACAGGCTATTTACCTAAGGTTGGTTTGACACTTTTTACGTAGCCATTTCATCGCCAATCTCTGCTAAATATTGGAGTTAAATTGTGTTTTTTCTTTATTTTGGCATATACACAAAACACAGATTTTTGTAATGTGTATTTCGTAAAGCTGGTGTGTGCTATTCCTGCACATAACCCCATATTGTGTTCAGCTACATCTGCTGAGTAGAACGATACCCCCATTGTATGCCTTTGGCACTTTTCTGTAAAGCTACAGTGCCATATAAGAGACAAGGCTATTTCAGTTTCTATAGTTAGAATTTTCGTAGTGTCAGGGTACCTGTGGTCTCTACCTCCGAAAGAGGTAGAGACTTAGCTGTTCCTCCATCCAGACGGCCTGATGGCTCCCTTCCTCACGGTCTATCCGGTCATGCAAGGCCGGCCGCGAGGGAGTGACTGCCTTTTACAGCATCTAGGCAGGAAGTTGTCATCAGGACACTCCTCCGGAACGACCTGTCACTCAATTGCTGCAGGACCAATCAGGAAGCCTCGGAGGCGTGGTTACTGCTCTGAACAGGGTATTTAACAGAGCTTCTTTCATTAGCTCATTGCCCGGTCGTGGTTCTAGCTTGCTCTAGTCACTCAGTGCTTGTGTTGATACCGGAGAAACTGACGGAAGCCAAGCACAGAGAGATGGACACAGGTTTCTTCAGGAAGGAAGAGATTCTTTATTGGATCACCGATCGGGACTCAGAGGGACTAACGTCACCAAAATACAGCAAGTTCTGAGCCCCGGACAATAGTGCAGGCTCCTTATATAGTTACATAGTTACATAGTTAGATAGCTGAAAAGAGACTTGCGTCCATCAAGTTCAGCCTTCCATAGGCACATAACTCCTCCCATATTAAGCTCCACCCGCACATTCTCTTAACCAATCAACACAAATAAGAATTAACTTCCTGTTTGACCGCATGGCTTGTCCAGCACAATGGAGGAGGGGAATACTATATCCTGTATTCTTGCACATGCTCCGTACACTACTGATCGTATCTTGCCTCGTGCAACCAACTGATCGATACGTCAGCATATGCACGTACACATGCCACGTGGTAATCTCGGCCTACTAAATTTATTTTTACCGAGATTCCACCACATTCCCCCCTTTGATGCCTCTTGATATTTCACAATTACTTGAGGCATCACTTAACCTTGGTTTGCTTACACCGCAAGTTACCTTGAACCAGACCAGACTTATCATATGATGTGAATCTTTTAACACTCATCTTCCTGCATTGGTTCTCCCTGATCTAAAGCCTTATACTTATAAATCGCCATTATCTGTGCAGCAGCCTTCCTCTCTGCTATATTTCCTATCAGGCTTTGCACAGACCTAACTACTAAGGGTATAAGACACGGCAGGAGTAGACACAACATTAAAATCAGTAGGACTCCACCTACCACTGCCTTAAGCCCTCCAAACCACTCATACCAGCTACCAAACCAACTACTTGGATTGTACCCTTTCCATACCTGAGTAGGCACATGCGCTAGTTTAACCATATGGCTAGTAAGCTCAGCTATTGCTTGCCCTTCGTCATCTATTTGAAGACAGCAATTGCTCAGGTTAAACTTCCCACATACACCTCCCTCTACTGCCAAAAGATAATCCAAGGCTAATCTATTTTGGTAGACTGCTGTCCTCATCCTGGTGTTATGCTTCGCTAGAAGATTGAGCGCTTGTGATGTTTCGTTAGTGATAATCTCAACCACCGCCTGTAATCTTATAATACGGTTGAGCATATAAATAGGGGTTCTGTAACCAAAGGTACCATCCTCAGCCCACGTGGCTGGCCCATAATAATCTATGATGCGCTGGGGAGGCCATTCATTATCTTCCCAGGTGCCTATCTCTATGGGTCCCCTTTTCTTCCTATGATTCACATCATACACTTTAACACCTAAAGTCTCACCTGTTTCAATCGGTAACAAGAAGAAGGATGGTTTGAGCATACCCAACACACATGCCCCTTCCCAGTCCTGTGGCAACTCCGAATAGGCTTTCTTACCACAGATCCAGTACAAATTTGCTGGGGCTCTCCAGGTAGATGTGATGGATAAATCAAACCACACATCCTTTAAATTGGCGTATCTAGCAAACGGGTTAGATGGTTCTGAGACATTTGAAGCCGACCACCAAGTTGTATTCTTTGTATCATCATCATAAGCTTTTTGCCCTAGACAAGTTAATTCTCCTACAGAAGTATTATACATTATTCCTTTCCTTGCTATGCAAACATAACCTATGATGGAGGTCTTTAATCTCCACTCAGATTTACCTCTAACACTCATATGATAATCGGCTTGTGTAGATATTAGTTGGTCAACTGCCTCAGAACCGGACATTACCTCCTTTGCTTCCCAAGGCCATTGGTCTCCCATGTTAGTACCTCCACACACATAGCAGTTGGTAACATTAAGACTACCGGCAATACTTTCGGCTAAATCGATGAACAGGTTTTTAGCATTATGGGGGATCTTATTATCTATACTCATCTCTTCATAAAAGGAATGGTATACTTGATGAGTTTGGGAGGATACCGTATCAGTCTCTATCCCTATAAACAATAATGTCCCAGGATCTAAACCCGTCCCGTATATTTGAAACCCAAATAAATTGCCATATTTGTCTAAGAACTTATCGGGGTTATTTATAAGTATATGGATGGGATTACATTCCATAGACTTACAATATGGGCTAGTCGGCAACTTAGTCACTATCATGTCTTTATCTACTGTCTGTCCCCAAGTCGCCCACCCCACACAAGACCAATATGGGCAAAAGTTATAGTCTTTATTTGGGCATCTAGGACTTACATATTTATTTTTACTACTGGGACAAATATATTTATCATTAGACCCATACGTCCTCTCCCATCTAAGATCCCCACATACATTCCACGGCTTTCTACCACTCGATATCGCTTTACACGCATCAAATAGTAGGACACCCGAAGAATGTACGGATTCTAACACCGTCTTATTAATTAGGGTCCCCTGAGGATCTCCATTCCTGAGAGTCAACCAAATTGTACGAGGTTGATACTCCGGACTGAAGCACTTAGGTTCTCCTACTCCTAAATGGCACACACTATAGTCTATATTTAAGTATCTACATCTCGATACATCTCCTTTACACTCGTATTGTGAATGCCAAATTAGGGTTTGGGAAATATGGTTACCTGTTCTCGTAGTCTTAATGCATACCTCACAGCTAGGAGTGTCGGTACCTCTACCTTCCTGAATATAAAAACACATATAAATAAACACTATCAAAAGCACATCTTTCGCCGTCATCCTCAGTCTTCGTCCGTGCGAAGGCGCCTCAGCTTCCAGGATGTGAGGGCTGCAGGGAATGGAGTTCTGCTCGTCTTCACAGGTGTCCCTTCGAGACTTTCCTGGCTTATATACTATGTGTTGGTAAGCGGACAGGCTTTATTATGGCCTTCTCACTCACGCACCAAATCCCAAAAATAATAAAATTTGTAATCCACAATAGTTCCTCGTTACTCCGACTGAGTAGTGCGTTTTAACCGGATCTTGCAGGGATTCTCTGGATCTGCTGTAACTTGCCAAGAATCGACTGCTGCTGGCTTAACCCTGGAGTGATGTATCCACGGAGTCACTTCGGCTACTTTTATCGCTGTAGGGGTAGACAAAAGAACAACATAAGGACCTCTCCACTTGGGCCCTAACGGTACATTATTCCACTCTTTAATCCACACTTGATCTCCTGGATGATAACTATGAACAGGGGGATAAATATTCACAGGTAATCTATCTTGTACCCATTTCTGTACCTCCTCCATAGTCTTACCCAACTCTACAACCTGCTGCCGGGTAATTCCTTCTCCCAACTGACTCAAATCCCCCCTTAAGTTACCAAGTACGGGAGGTGGTCGCCCATACATAATTTCAAAAGGAGAGAGGCCCATCCTTCTGGTAGGGGTACTGCAAATTCGCAATAGAGCTATGGGTAAGAGAACGTTCCACTTAAGTTGGGTTTCCTGACACATTTTAGCCAACTGGTTCTTTATAGTTCTATTCATTCTCTCTACTTTACCAGAACTCTGGGGTCTATATGCTGTATGAAGCCTCCACTTTATACCTAGCATATGAGTCAGTTGTTGTAGGCACTGATGAACAAAAGCTGGACCATTGTCCGATCCTATAGAACAGGGTAGTCCATATCGGGGTATTATTTCTCGTAGCAGGAATCTCACAACTTCTCCTGCTTTCTCTGTACGAGTAGGACATGCTTCTACCCAGCCTGAATAGGTGCACACAATTACCAACAGGTAACGATGTCCACCCGATTTAGGCATCACTGTAAAGTCTATTTGTAGATCGGACATGGGGAGTCCCCCCATAAACTGGACTCCTGGTGGCTTTACTGGTCCTTGTCTTGCATTATTTTTAGCACACGTTACACATCTTCGTACAATGGCCTGAGTCAAGTTGGACAATCTTGGTATGTAGAAATGTTTTCTGAGAGATTCTTCAGTACTGTCTCTCCCAGAATGTGTCCCGTTATGATAATTTTGGACAATTTCTACCGCTAGTGATGCTGGTATGACTATTCTTCCATCTTCTAGCTGATACCACTTGTTCTCCAAATACTTCCCTGGTTCAGTCTTTAACCACTCCTCTTCTTGAGCTGTATAAACTGGAGTCCATTGGGACAGTGGAGTTGGTATAAGAGCAGCTATATGCCCCACATACTCCTGTCTTCCTGATTCAGCAGCACGCTTAGCTGCACTATCTGCCATCCGATTTCCCTTGGTTACATCACCATCTCCTCTCAGATGCGCTCGACAATGTATGATACCGACTTCTTTCGGCTCCCACACTGCTTCCAATAGTTGTAGGATTTCAGCTGCGTATTTGATTTCTTTGCCTTCTGAATTCAGTAGTCCTCTTTCTTTATACAAAGCTCCGTGGGCATGAGTGGTTAAAAACGCATACTTAGAGTCCGTATAGATATTCACTCTTAAACCTTCAGCCAATTGTAACGCTCGTGTTAGTGCTATTAATTCTGCCTTTTGTGCTGATGTTCCTTTCGCCAGTGGCCGAGCTTCTATCACCTTGTCTATTGTTGTTACTGCATATCCTGCATAGCGGATCCCTTCTTTCACATAACTACTGCCGTCGGTGTAATATTGAACATCGGGGTTCTGGATGGGAAAATCACGAAGATCTGGTCTACTTGAGAATACTTCATCCATTACTTCCAAACAATCATGTTGACTTTCAGTAGGTTGTGGCAAAAGGGTAGCTGGATTTAAGGTGTTTACAGTCTCTAAATGCACTCTTGGGTTTTCACACAACATTGCTTGATACTTGGTCATACGGCTGTTACTAAACCAATGATTTCCTTTGTAATCCAACAACGTCTGTACTGCATGTGGGACTCGTACATAAAGTTCTTGACCCAGAGTGAGTTTATCGGCTTCAGCTACTAGCAGGGCGGCTGCAGCTACGGCTCTTAGACAAGGTGGAAGTCCGCTGGCCACTGCATCCAATTGCTTAGACATGTAGGCAACAGGTCTTTGCCATGATCCCAAGTACTGTGTCAATACTCCCACAGCCATTCTTCTTTGCTCGTGTACATATAAGTAGAATGGTCGTGTGTGATCAGGTAGACCTAATGCTGGGGCACTCATCAAAGCCTTCTTCACATCTTCAAATGCCGTTTGCTGTTCTTGGGTCCATAAGAAGGGGTCGTGCTCTGTACCTTTGATAGCTGCGTACAGAGGTTTTGCCAGTATCGCATAGCTGGGAATCCATATCCTACAGAAGCCTGCTGCCCCCAAGAATTCTCGCACTTGTCTTCTATTCTTGGGTATTGGTATTTGGCAAACAGCTTCTTTTCTCCCCCTGCCCCATAATTCTTTGACCTTCAGAGATATGGAATCCCAGATATTTGACAGTTGGCAAACACAACTGAGCCTTCTTTCTAGACACCTTGTATCCTGCCTTCCAGAGAATGTGTAGTAGATCGTGCGTTGCTTGCTGACAGATTTCTTTTGTAACTGCTGCTATCAACAAGTCATCTACATATTGTAACAATACACACTCTCCTGGGATGGACTCGAAATCCAGTAGATCTTGACTTAGGGCTGAACCAAATAGGGTAGGTGAATTTTTAAACCCTTGGGGCAGTCTTGTCCAAGTCATTTGGCGTTTTGAGCCCGTTACAGCGTTCTCCCATTGGAAAGCGAAAATACATTGACTTTCTGCGGCAATTCGGAGGCAAAAGAAGGCATCTTTGAGATCTAAGACTGTGAAGTAAGTAGCCCCGCCCGGAATTAAAGCAAGCAGGTTATATGGATTGGGTACAACTGGATGTATACTAACAACCGCATCATTGACTGCTCTCAAGTCCTGCACAGGTCGATACTCATCTGTACCGGGCTTTTGAACAGGCAGCAATGGGGTGTTCCAGGGGGAAGTACAGAATTTTAGGATACCATACCGTATGAACTTATCCAGATAGGATTGGATGTTCTTCTTAGCCTTCTGCGGGATGTGGTATTGTCTTAGGCTCACTGGATAAACCCCAAGTTTTAGTTCAATTTTTATAGGTGGAATATTGCGGGCCAGTCCTGGTGGGTTGTTCTCTGCCCAAACTCCTGGTATGTTAAATAATGTCTCATCACTCCTAGGGTTTTGGCTAGTCAACGCTGTATAAAGTCGCCACTCTTCTTCCTTTGGTACGGATAATGTCATGATACCTGAAGGTCCATTAAACTTTAAAGATGTTGTTCCATTTGGTAGGAACGTAATCTGCGCTTGTAATTTTGATAGCATATCACGTCCCAGCAATTGGACTGGACATTCAGGCATATAAAGGAATTGATGTTTTACTACGTGGCCTCCCAATGTACAGAGTCGACTTTTAAGAACCGGTTTTTCAGCACTTCTTCCAGTTGCTCCTATCACAGTAATAGTCCTTCCAGATGGAGGAGCAACTAGATTAGTCACCACTGAATGTTCAGCACCAGTGTCGATCATGAACGCACTCCTTTTTCCCCCTATTGATACATCGACCATAGGCTCCGCTCGACCAAGGGGGATGGAGCCCGGTCGGTATCAATAGTCCTCCATGACCGTGTCAGCCAATCCTACGAAGTCCCTACCTTCTCTATCGCGGGACCTTTGCGCTGCTGGAATATACCTGTCTTCCCTAACACTTCCTCTGTTCCCATTACTCCCTCTATAACCATTACTCCCTCCGGGGCCTCCTCTACCTCTCGCTCTGCCTCTAAAGTTTCCGTAGCCTGCCCTGGGTTGGTCTCTCTCGTACTGCTCTCTTTGCGGACATTCGTTCCTCCAATGCCCTTCTTCCTTGCAATACGCGCACTGATTCCTACTCAAAGGCTCCCTACTCCATCTACTATCGCCTCTATCTGGGCCCCGTCTATCTACGCCTGCGATCGCTACCGCTAACATATCAGCCTTTTTACGCATCTTGCGCTCTTCCTCTTTCTTGCTTTCTGTTTCCCTATTCATATAAACCTTATTCGCTACCTCCATTAGTTGGGTGATTGACATACCTGCAAACCCTTCTAACTTCTGTAGCTTGCGCTTAATATCTCCGTAAGCTTGGCTGACAAAGGCGGAGTTCACCATTCGGGAATTATCTGCGTCTTCCGGATTAAAGGGGGTATACAAGCGGTATGCCTCCAATAATCGGTCATAAAAGACACTGGGCGCTTCATCGCTTTTCTGAATCACCTCAACTGTCTTCGACATGTTAATAGCTTTCTTTCCTCCGGCTTTCATGCCAGCAATTATAGCGTCTCTATAGGCTCTGAGTTGAGCCATATCAGCACCATTTACGTTCCAATCGGGATCGGTGTTGGGATAATGTGTTGCGGCCCATGCTGATGGATTGGCTTGGTTTAAAGTACGGGCTTTATCCTCTAGTGCTTTAATGGCTGCTTGATTTATTCTTGTCCTTTCCTCATTGTTAAACAAAGTCATTAATAACTGCTGGCAATCAGCCCATGTCGGGTTATGTGTCTGTACTATTGAGGTGAACAGATCAGTCATAGCTTGTGGTTTCTCAGTATACGAGGAATTGTGGGTCTTCCAGTTTAAAAGATCGGTTGTCGTGAATGGGACGTATACAAAGACTGGGTCAGCATGTGCCATTTGGCCTGCGGCATCGATATAGGCTGGCCCAGGATTCAGACGAAGAGGCATCTGATAGTGTCTTAATTGTTGGGCACCGGTCAACTGTCGGGTCTGTATGGGGCTACGTGGAGGGGCGTCAGTCATAGGTTCCAGTCGGGGAGAAATAGGGTATGGGGATGTGGGAGCTTGGTTTTGGGAAAAGGTTGTAAATAGAACACTTCGAGTCGAGCTAGATGAAGCTTGACCGGAAGTCTGAAGTGGCGCCAAATCAGGATATTCGTTTTTAATGGGGGTTGGTTCTGATTCCGGAAGGGGAGATTTAGTACGAGGGGGGGTGGATCCGGTACTGGAGGAGGAAGCGGAAGTGGATGGGGGTAATGAGGGGAGGGCTGCAGGACTTCCTGCGTTTGCGTCACTTCCTCTTAACGGAAAGTAAGGGGGCGGCAAAGGGATCTCGGACTCAGGGGGCGTGTCCAAAATGGGCCTAACACCAGTCCTAGTGGACGAACAAGTCCTAGCTACCATGAGGCGACATTGCTCCTCGTGGCATGTCCGGAGCCATTTTGGCGAGTCATTTACGGCCTGTCTCCAACAATCAACATAAGGAAACTGGCCGTAAAGTTCAGGCCTACCTGATACAGCCACGTGTAAGCGCTGTACCAGAGTTGGATCCAAACTGCCACGTGGCGGCCATGCCGCAACCAAAGTAGGCCACTCCCTAGTACACAAAGTGACCAAACGTACAGGAGACATTTTAACCCCAAAATCACAAGTTTTAAATCCCTTTTTAAAATTCTTCACCATACAACCTAAGGGATCCGGAATCGTTGACTGCGACGCACCCATACTTAACAATGGAACGTCGTCGACAACGAATACTATACACGCGTACTATTCAACAGTCACACCCGTTTCCTCTGGCAACAGCACCACGTGGTACGGTTACCAAGTGAAACGTACACAATAACAATAAACACTCAGGGAATTCCCGTACACACACAGCTGTTACACCAGTCACTATATAATCAATATTATGCCCTTTGGCGTAACTATACAGTCACCCACGCTATAATTCTCTATATACGAATTACCCGTCTATAACACACCCCAGTAACATCGTCTTTTACAAATAGCGGTTACAGTACGGTTAGCATAGGTCAAAGCACAAGTTAAGGTCACAATACAATTATTAGTGGTTATGGTGTTAAACATGCAATGGACGACAATGATTAGTACTTATATACAGTGTCAGTAAATATACAGGGTTATGGTACCGTGCACTATAATACAGCAACACACTATTAACACTCTCGCTAGACGGCTGAGCTCGCGCTATCTAACAAGATATACACTTTACTAAACAATCGTTAACACATTTACAATTCCCAACTAAACTATTGGCCAGTACCTTGAATGGACTACCTAAAACTATATACACCCGTTTTGGTTAGCCACACTGCCCAATCACCACATATAGCGAGCTAGAGAACCGAATTTACACAGGCGCCTCTTAGTCGCACTATCAAAAGTCTAGTGGGTTCCAAATTTACACGCCTTCCCACTTAGCCCAGATAGGTTGAGAGCTAGCGAACCGAATTTACACAGGCGCCGCTTAGTCTCCCGGTCCCTCCGACCTAGCGAACGTAATATACACCCTAGAACGCTAGTCTAGACAAGACACCGGTGTCCGGCTAGGGCTATTTACACCAGGACCCCGCCTGACTAACAAAATCAAACGGTCTGACTAAAGAGCGTTCGATCGAGCGGTGCGCCTTCGCTCCTTCCCTCCGACAGAGGGGGCAGATACACAGATTCAAAACCCCTTTGGGCCTACCGCACAATCGGTATACCCCTAGTGGGTCCTGCCGTCTAAAACAGCAGTTGTCTTACCTCCTCGTTCCTGAACCTGAGTTCACACTCATCGACGGGGACACCCCAGCACTTCTCACGTAGAGGCCGATGATCTCCTGGACAACAGACCAGTGGCGCCGAGACGAAGGGAGGTCCACGCAGAAGTTCAGGGGTGCAGCCGTAGAGAACGTGGGCAAAGATAGACCGTCTCACGCCTCTGCCTCTCAGCTACCGTTGAACGATGAGCTTCCCGGCCAATGCACCAAATGATACCGGAGAAACTGACGGAAGCCAAGCACAGAGAGATGGACACAGGTTTCTTCAGGAAGGAAGAGATTCTTTATTGGATCACCGATCGGGACTCAGAGGGACTAACGTCACCAAAATACAGCAAGTTCTGAGCCCCGGACAATAGTGCAGGCTCCTTATATAGGCACATAACTCCTCCCATATTAAGCTCCACCCGCACATTCTCTTAACCAATCAACACAAATAAGAATTAACTTCCTGTTTGACCGCATGGCTTGTCCAGCACAATGGAGGAGGGGAATACTATATCCTGTATTCTTGCACATGCTCCGTACACTACTGATCGTATCTTGCCTCGTGCAACCAACTGATCGATACGTCAGCATATGCACGTACACATGCCACGTGGTAATCTCGGCCTACTAAATTTATTTTTACCGAGATTCCACCACAGTGTATTCTATTATCCCTTTTGGTTTTGACCCGGCTTGTTTACCTTACTCTGCTTATCTCTGTTACCCTTGATTCGGCTTGTCTCTCGCTTACCTGTCTTCTGTTACCCTCGACCTCGGCTTGTCTTTGACCATTCTATACTGTACTACTTACGTTAGTCCGGCCATTCTAAGGTCCGGTATACGTATCTGGCTACTGTTTGTACTCTGCGTGTTGGATCCCTGTCCCGATCCTGACATGCTTGCTGGCACTCATTTGTCTCTCCTCAAGCTTGCGCCAAAATTCTGTGAAGATTGCATCCAGCCTTGTGAGAGTGGATTCCCTTGGTCCCTGTGGCATGGTGTAAGGATTTGCGCCCGCCATCTTGGCTCCCGTCGATTCATCCAGCAGGAACGTGTGCTGGGTAGCAAGACCACCTGGGGGGTTGTGAGTAGGGTGTGAGTGCTGGAGCCGGGATAACCCTACCGGCAGGGGGGGGGAACGGGAGCCTTTGCTATGTCCACTTCTGTCAGTAGGATAGCCAGCAGGAAGATCGGCCGCTTCTTCCACGCCAGCAGCCACAAGTAGGCCGCAATTGTGTATCGAGTCCAAGCTGCTCATTGTGCATCTGAAAATCTGCAAGGTGGTGCAGAGGTGGATTTAGTTTTGTTCCAGCCTTCAGATGGCTGGGTTTGATGAGGCAAAAGTTCAGATTTAAGGCACTTCAGGAGTTTCTCACACGGAGCACACTCTGTAGGCGACCATTCAGGTTGGCAGCCAAGCCCCGCCCCTGTGATCTGTATTTTGATCACTGTAGCTAGTGATCAACTGGCAGGGAAGGGGTTAATTTTTATTAGGACTGGATAAAGGAGGGTGGGATTTTTATTACTTTTTAAAAAATATTTGTAAAACATTTTTTTTAACGTTAACCCCTATCTAGCCTAACACCAAATTCCCTAATTCCCTAATTCCCCACTAACTTCTACCCACCCCAGCTAGCTAAATATATCATTTTAATATATTAAAATTAATTAATAAAATAAAATTAACCCCTGAGGGTTACAAAAAAAGTTGACCGTCAGTGTAGTCAATGATCAATTAGCAGGGAAGGGGTTAATTTTTTACTTAAAATGGGTAAAGGGGTGTGGGATTTTAAACTAACTTTATTTATATTTTTTTTACAGGGAAGCAGATCATCACTGATCCGTCTCCCTGCACTTCACACAGAACACAGAAGAGCAGGGAGGCGGATGGTGAGTCCCTGCAGCCTGTCAGAGCGATCACTGCTGCAGGGGCAGCGCGATCGGATGCTCCCGGCCTGCCTCTAATACAGAGCCAGACCGGAGGAGCGTTAGCCCCGCGATCACCGCAATCTGGGGTTAACTTTACCGCACGACAGACCCGGCTTGTCATTCGGCTTTAACTGTTTCCCCGACACGACGGACCGGGTCCGTCATCCGGCGGGAAGGGGTTAAGCTCTGCATATTATGTACATACCTGCAAAGCAAGGACCTCCTGTAAACATAAACACAGAGACATTGATACAACAAGGAATCTGTAACAGTTCTATTGCAGATGTGATCTACCGATGCACTCCTTGCTCTTTTGGTATAAATACACCATTCAAACGTTAAAGCTGCACTGTCATGGCCGAATCCCGTTTTTTGTTGACCCCCCTCCCAACTCCACTACATCTAATTGACCCCCAAATGCCCCTAAGCACCCCATATTTTTAAAAAAATTAAAAAATATGATGAAAAATTGAAAAAATACATGTTTTTTTACTTTTACCTGAAAAATCTTTTACTCATCTACAAAAGCGAATGAAAAAAAACTGCTAAATAGATTAAAATTGTTGTCCTAAATTTAAAAATACCCAGTGTTTACATGCTTTTTTTTGCTAGTTATAGGGCTATAGGTACAAGTAGGATATTGCGGTTTCAAAACATACATTTTCTAAATGTATTAATAGTGACATTGTAACACTATTATCTGTCATAAATCTCTGAATAACACCCCACATGTACATGTTTTTTTATTTAAAGTAGACAAACCAGTCTTTTTTAGTAGCCACTTAGTCGAAAGAACTGGCCAAAGTTAGCATTCATATTTGTTTGTGTGTGAAAAAAGTAAAAAACTAAATTGAACGCTAATTTTGGCCAGTGTTTGTGACTAAGTGGTTAATAAAAAAGACTGGACATACCCCATTTGCAATACCTTGGGTTGTCTTCTTTTGCAAATGGCATGCCATCATGGGGGTAATTCTCATTCCTGGGCTACCATACGCTCTCAAAGGCAACGTAACCAACCTGGCCATTTTCAATTTCATTCCTATATAATATACAATTTCATTCTAAGTGTATTTTGATATAAATAGATATATATTAATATCAAAATACAGTTAGAATAAAATTTCATATAGATATAATTTTTTTTAAAAATTGTATTATTATTTTTACATTTTTTAATTTAAATTACTTATTATTTGTATTTTATAATATATATATATATACAATATATAGTTATTATATATATATATATATATATATATATGATATATATACGTGTGTAATTTAATTATAAGTGTATTTTTATATTAATATAATATACCACACAAAAGATTAGTGTTCAAACTCAAGGAAATCGGTCTCGATGAAAATGCTTGTTCTTGGGTAGAACATTGGCTTAAAAACAGAATACAAAGAGTTGTCGTTAATGGTAAATTTTCAAGCTGGACAGAGGTGGCAAGTGGTGTCCCTCAGGGGTCTGTTCTGGGACCCCTTCTATTTAACATTTTTATAAATGATCTTGAAGACAGCATTGAAAGTCATGTTTCAGTGTTTGCAGATGACACAAAACTTTGTAAAATAATACAATGTGAGCAAGATATTACTTTGCTGCAGAAGGATTTGGATAGACTGGAGGACTGGGCACTCAAATGGCAGATGAAATTTAATGTTGAAAAATGCAAAGTTATGCACTTCGGCGTAAAGAATACACAAGCAACGTATACCCTTAATGGAAGTGATTTAGGGATAACAACACACGAAAAGGACTTGGGAATTGTTATAGACAACAAACTATGCAACAATGTGCAATGTCAATCAGCAGTGGCCAAGGCCAGTAAGGTATTGTCATGCATGAAAAAGGGCATTCATTCTCGGGACGAGAATATCATTTTGCCTCTCTATAAATCACTGGTAAGACCACATATTGAATATGCTGTGCAATTTTGGTCACCTGTTCTAAAGAAGGACATCATGGCACTAGAAAAAGTGCAGAGGCGGGCTACAAAATTAATAAAAGGAATGGAACATATCAGCTATGAAGAAAGGTTTACAAATTTAAACCTATTTAGTTTAGAAAAACGTCGCCTGAGAGGGGATATGATAACATTATACAAATATATTCGGGGCCAATACAAACCATTGTGTGGAAATCTATTCACAAACCGGACTTTACATAGGACACGAGGCCATGCGTTTAGACTGGAAGAAAGAAGATTTCGTCTAAGGCAAAGGAAAGGTTTTTTTACTGTAAGAACAATCAGGATGTGGAATTCTCTGCCTGAAGAAGTGGTTTTATCAGAGTCCATACAGATGTTCAAACAGCTACTAGATGCATACTTGCAAAGACAGAATATTCAAGGATATAATCTTTCAATGTAGGGTAATAACTGCTTGATTCAAGGATAAATCTGACTGCCATTCTGGGGTCAAGAAGGAATTTTTTGTCCTAGCTTGTTGCAAAATTGTGCTTCAAACTGGGTTTTTTGTTTTTTTTTTTTGTTTTGTTTTTTGCCTTTTGGATCAACAGCAAAAAACAGGTGTGAGGAAGGCTGAACTTGATGGACGCAAGTCTCTTTTCAGCTATCTAACTATGTAACTATATTAATATAAAAATACTTAGCATGACATTATATATATGATATATAGACATATATTATATAGGTATAATATATGTCTATATATCATATATATATATATTTGATATATAGACATATTATATAGGTATAATATATGTCTATATATCATATATATATATATATATATATATATATATATATATATACACACATATATAATAATTATTATTTTTTATTAACATTAACTTTATTTTTATTTTTTTATGATTTTACACTAGCAGGCCGACTGCCTGTCAGCACAGACAGTCCCCCTGCAGGCAGACACATGGACACCTATTGTGACCATGTGATCGCTCTGTTGAGCAATCACATGACCCCAGGGGGTCCTAATCCGCCATGGGGAGACTGTCTGCGCTGCAGACAGTCTCCCCACACCGGGAGCACCGCCGATCGCCGCCGGGGGAACGACGGCGATCGGGTAAGTAACTAAGACCGTTAGGACGGTGCAGGACCGTCACCGGTCGGCAATGCAAAAATGCCGATGACGGTCCTTAACCGTCCTCGGTCCTTAAGGGGTTAAATAACCTACAAATGATATGAATGAGAAGTGGGAACCCCTCCAAATAATAAAAACAACGTCAATTAAAAAAAATGTTTTGGCCCAGAGTTACGCCATAAAACAAAAACAAAAATCAAAAGATGAAGTAAAGGGTTTCAAGGGGTGCAATAAATGTAAGGCATGTTCTACAATAACCCTAGGTAAAAGTACACATTTTACTAGTAAGACAACAAGTGACACTTTCCCAAATAAAACCAATATTGGTTGCCTCACGGACTATGTAGTATATCTACTGCAGTGTCCGTGTGGCAAGCAGTATGTCGGCCGTACTAAAAGAGCATATAAGATCAGAACAATGGAACACATTAATAAGATCCAAAAAGAATTGAGGTCCTACTCAGTACCAGTTCATTGTAACTCATGTCCAGTATTTGATCTAAAAAAAAAAAAAAAAAAACCTGTACAGCCATAAAGAATATTTCTCCTTGTTGGAGGGGAGCTAAAATAGATCAGAAACTAGCCCAGAGAGAAACATTCTGGATCCATAAATTACAAACCCTTGCCCCCGCAGGATTAAATGTGGATATTGATTTGGTATGCTTTTTGCATTAGTTTGGGAATGAAGATATTCCCTGTAGCTTTTCTTAAATGGGGGTAAAAATTTAACTTAAAATAAATATAATTTGGGTGAAGATTTAAAATATTTTGTCTTTGTATGTAATTAAATAAAACATTAAAGAAAATATGTAGCACATTTATGCCCTGAAATATACATCAACACGCAATGTCCATGTAATATAAGAAAAACATCAAACCGTATAAATATAAAAAATCTTGAACGAAATCTAAGGTTATCTAGAATATTGAAATGGCTATTTGATAGCCAAAATGGATAATTGCATGCTGGTGAATATAATGGAAATGTAATCTGAACATGTAGTCCCATTAGAAGAGTGCAGAACCAACCATTGTGTCCAAGGAGACATCTGACTGCTATTTGGGGTCAAGAAGGAATTTTTTCCTAGTCTGTAGCAAAATTGGAAGTGCTTCAGACTAGATTTTTTGCCTTCTTTTGGATCAACAGCAACAACATATGTGAGGAAGGCTGAACTTAATGGACACAAGTCTCTCTTCAGCTATGTAACTATGTATGTTTCCCCACCCCACATAAATTTAAATCATTGAATTACACTAAGTGCTAAAAACTATTGCAATACCTCTGGCGACCACCAGATGGCAACAAATATAACTGACAATGGGGTAAAATGGAACGCACTGGCCAAAGTTAGCGTTCATATTTGTTTTTGTGTGAAAAAGCAAAAAACTAATATTTGGCCAGTGTTTGTGACTAAGTGGCTACTAAAAAAGACTGGACATACCCCATTTGCAATACCTTGGGTTGTCTACTTTTGCAAATGGTATGCCATTATGGGGGTAATTCTCATTCCTGGGTTACCATACGCTCTCAAAGCCAACATAATCAATCTGGCAAATTTCAATGTAAAAAAAAAAAAATAATGAAACAATAATATAGACCAGAAAAGTGCCATTTGTTTGTAAAAAAAATGCAAAAGACGTCACTTTTACTTAAAATATCATTGTTGTCATAGGTGTGCGCACGGGGTGTGCCGGGTGTGCCTGGGCACACCCTAATCCCCGCGGCACGCCTATGTATTGAGACCGGCAGGGGAGATCTCAGGATCCCCCCTGTCGGCTCATGCAGAGCCGGCGCTATCCAAACATAGAAACATAGAATGTGACGGCAGATAAGAACCATTCGGCCCATCTAGTCTGCCCAGTTTTCTAAATACTTTCATTAGTCCCTGGCCTTATCTTATAGTTAGCATAGCCTTATGCCTATCCCACACATGCTAAAACTCCTTTACTGTGTTAACCTCTACCACTTCAGCTGGAAGGCTGTTCCATGCATCCACTACCCTCTCAGTAAAGTAATACTTCCTGATATTATTTTTAAACCTTTGTCCCTCTAATTTAAGACTATGTCCTAGTTTTTCTTCTTTTAAATATAGTCTCCTCCTTTACTGTGTTGATTCCCTTAATGTATTTAAATGTTTCTATCATATCACCCCTGTCTCGTCTTTCCTCCAAGCTATACATTTTAAGATCCTTTAACCTTTCCTGGTAAGTTTTATCCTGCAATCCATGAACCAGTTTAGTAGCCCTTCTTTGAACTCTCTCTAAGGTATCAATATCCTTCTGAAGATAGGGTCTCCAGTACTGTGTACAGTACTCCAAGTGAGGTCTCACCAGTGTTCTGTACAATGGCATGAGCACTTCCCTCTTTCTACTGCTAATACCTCTCCCTATACAACCAAGCATTCTGCTAGCATTTCCTGCTGCTCTATTACATTGTCTGCCTACCTTTAAGTCATCAGAAATAATCACCCCTAAATCCCTTTCCTCAGATGTTGAGGTTAGGACTCTATCAAATATTCTGTACTCTGCCCTTGGGTTTTTACGTCCAAGATGCATTATCTTGCACTTATCCACATTAAATGTCAGTTGCCACAACTCTGACCATTTTTCTAGTTTACCTAAATGATTTTCCATTTGGCTTATCCCTCCTGGAACATCAACCCTGTTACATATCTTAGTATCATCCGCAAAAAGACACACCTTACCATCAAGACCTTCTGCAATATCACTAATAAAAAATATTAAAGAGAATGGGTCCAAGTACAGATCCTTGAGGTACCCCAGGGCTCTGCTCTCAGCCTCCCTCCCCACCGAGCCCCAGGCAGTCAGGGAGGCAGGAGAGGACCGGCGGAGCTCTTGCCAGCAGCTCCGCCGGGTTCCTCTCGCGAGATCTGAGCGTTGCCGCGGCAACGCTCAGATCTCGCGAGAGTGAACTCTAGCCCCGCAGGCTAGAGTTCACTCACCACTAGACCACCAGGGAAGGATGGCAGAACAAGGATCCCCCCTCCCAGGCATAAGGTAACAAGGGAGGGGGGATATTAACTGATCTGCCCCCACCTCCACTGGAAAACCAGGGAATGTAGCAAGGAACAAGAATCCCCCCTCCCCACATAAAGTAAGAAGGGAGGGGGGATATTGAGTAATGTACCCACACCTCCACCCCCCACAATCACCCACACACATACAGCACCCACACACATAAAGCACCTACACACATACAGCACCTACAGACATACACAGCATACACACATACAGCATCCACAGACATACAGCACCTACAGACATACACAGCACCTACACACACAGCACCCTCACAAAAACAGACAGCACCCTTACACACATTACACAAACAGCACCCTAACACACAGCACACAAACAGTACCCTCACAAACACCACACTACCAGTACCCTCACACACAGTACATTAACAGCACCCTCACAAGTGCACACACACACACAAACAGCACCCTCACACACAGTACATTAACAGCACCCTCACAAGCGCGCACACACAAACACCCTCACCCAAATAGTACACTACCAGCACCCTTACACACACATCACACACACAGCAGTGTATGTGTGTGTGTGTATATATATGTGTATATGTATATATACACATATATATATATATACACTTACATACATACATATATATACACGGCGTGTGCTTGTGCTTTAGGGTGCACACCCTAATGCAATAGGCTGCGCACGCCTATGATCGTTGTAATACAATTTACCAGTTTAAAACACTAATATTTGAGTTCAGCGAAGTCTTCCGAGTAAAAAAAAGTACCCCCTATGTACAGGTTTTATGGTGTCTTGGATAGTTACAGGGTCAAATATAGTGCTTGCAAATTAAATTATCTGCACTTTCTCCCTGTGTTGTCAGGCAGGGCTCGAGTCCTACAGGAACGCATGGGAACGGCGTTCCTGCACTTTTTTCATGGCAGGAACGCCGTTCCCTTTGCTCCTGCAGGACAAGGGCAGCTGCCTCTTGAGCCCAGCCGGTGCTCCTCCTGAGCAGACAGAGCCTTCACTATGCAAGCGGCATCGCATAGTGAAGGAGTCAGGACGCAGGAGCGGACGGAGGACTTACTTCCGGGTTGCTCCTCCTCCGACCTCCCCTGCCCTTTGCGTACGCGGCTACGCGGACTGTCGTGACGTCACGCGGAGGCGGAGTCACGGCGTTGTGTAACGCGTGGGTGAGACCTTGACGGTGAGGAGGGAGAAGAAGCCAAGCCAGCCAGCACCCCTGAGGCCAAGCCAGCCCTGAGTCTTCAGAACTGTAAGTACATTTTACTATTACTTGTTTGGAGGCTGGGTGGATGCAGATGGGGGCTGGGTGGTTGGAGGGGGGGTAGGGTGGATGCAGATGGGGTGGGTGGTTGGAGGGGGGGGGTAGGGTGGATGCAGATGGGGGTGGGTGGTTGGAGGGGGGGTAGGGTGGATGCAGATGGGGGTGGGTGGTTGGAGGGGAGGGGGGGTAGGGTGGATGCAGATGGGGTGGGTGGTTGGAGGGGGGGGTAGGGTGGATGCAGATGGGGGCTGGGTGGTTGGAGGGGGGGGTAGGGTGGATGCAGATGGGGGCTGGGTGGTTGGAGGGGGGGTAGGGTGGATGCAGATGGGGTGGGTGGTTGGAGGGGGGGGTAGGGTGGATGCAGATGGGGTGGGTGGTTGGAGGGGGGGTAGGGTGGATGCAGATGGGGGCTGGGTGGTTGGAGGGGGGGGATAGGGTGGATGCAGATGGGGGCTGAGTGGTTGGAGAGGGGGGTAGGGTGGATGCAGATGGGGTGGGTGGTTGGAGGGGGGGTAGGGTGGATGCAGATGGGGGTGGGTGGTTGGAGGGGGGGTAGGGTGGATGCAGATGGGGGCTGGGTGGTTGGAGGGGGGGTAGGGTGGATGCAGATGGGGGCTGGGTGGTTGGAGAGGGGGGGAGGGTGGATGGAGATGGGGGCTGGGTGGCTGGAGAAGGGTAGATGGAGAAGGGGGGAAGGGTGAATGGAGGGGGCAGGGGGCTAGTGTAAAAATAAATCAAATAACCCTAATATCAACACATTTGTTTAACCCCTTAAGGACGGCGGGCGTTCTATGCTGTCCTTAGGGAACCGGATCTCAATGCCGGAGGGCGGCATAGAACGCCCAAACAGTCCTTTAACTAAGTGTATTTTGATATTTAGACCGTGACGGTGAGGAAGGAGAAGAAGCCAAGCCAGCCAGCACCCCTGAGGCCAAGCCAGCCAGCACCCCTGAGGCCAAGCCAGCCCTGAGTCTTCATAACTGTAAGTACATTTTATAAGGGGTGCTACTATTACTTGTTTGGAGGCTTGGTGGATGCAGATGGAGGCTGGGTGGTTGGAGAGGGGGTAGGGTGGATGGAGATGGGGGCTGGGTGGTTGGAGAGGGGGGGAGGGTGGATGGAGATGGGGGCTGGGTGGTTGGAGAAGGGTAGATCAGGGCCGGCGCCACCTGTAAGGCGACCTAGGCAGCCGCCTAGGGCGCAACTTATCAGGGGGCGCCGGATCCCTGTCCCCGGTGCGCCTCCTCATGCTGCGCCGCCTGAGCGCTTTAACAAGCCCCAGGCGGCGCAGCACTGCTGCATGGAGGGCGGCCGGGTTTCAGTGACCGGCAGGAGGGAAGCGCAGAGCGCTCCCTCCTGCCGGTCTCTCCATGTAGCGTGGCCGGGCGGCGCGGAACCAGGGACAGGAACCTCTGTTTCCTGTACCCGGCCGCCGGCGGACTGAAGGGAAGCGCTCACTGAGTGAGCACTTCCTGTCAGTCCGCCGGCGTCCGGGTACAGGAAACAGAGGTTCCTGTCCCTGGTTCCGCACCGCCCGGCCAAGGCTACATGGGCAGGAGGGGAGGGTAAGGACCACTATGGGAGGGGGGGTGGGGGGGGAATAACAGACCACTATGGGAGGGGGGATGGGGGGGAATAACGGACCACTATGGGAGGGGGGATGGGGGGGAATAACGGACCACTATGGGAGGGGGGTGGGGGGGAATAATGGACCACTATGGGAGGGGGGGTGGGGGGGGAATAACGGACCACTATGGGAAGGGGGGTGCGGGGGGAATAACGGACCACTATGGGGGGGGTGGGGGGGGAATAACGGACCACCAGGGGTGGGGGGAGAATAACGGACCACTAGGGGAGGGGGGGTGGGGTGGGGGGGGGAATAATGGACCACTAGGGGAGGGGGGGTGGGGGGGAATAACGGACCACTAGGGGAGGGGGAATAATGGACCGCTAGGGGAGGGGGGGGGAATAACGGACCACTAGGGGAGGGGGGGTGGGGGGGAATAACGGACCACTAGGGGAGGGGGGGGGATAACGGACCACTAGGGGTGGGGGGGGGATAACGGACCACTAGGGGAGAGAGGGGGGGGGGATAAGGACCACTGGGGGTGGGTAAGGACCGGGGGGGGGGGTGGATAAGGACCATGAGGGGGGGAAAGGACCACTAGGGGAGGGGAGGGAGGTAAGGACCACTGGGGGTGGGTAAGGACCAGGGGGGGGTAAGGACCACTAGGGGAGGGGAGGGAGGATAAGGACCACTAGGGGAGGGAGGGAGAGGGGGGATAAGGACCACTGGGGGTGGGTAAGGACCAGGGGGGGTAAGGACCACTGGGGGGGGTAAGGATCATGAGGGGGGGTAAGGACCACTAGGGGAGGGGAGGGAGGATAAGGACCACTAGGGGAGGGAGAGGGGGGGATAAGGACCACTAGGGGAGGGGAGGGAGGATAAGGACCACTAGGGGAGGGAGGGAGAGGGGGGGATAAGGACCACTAGGGGAGGGGGTGGATAAGGACCACTGGGGTGGGTAAGGACCACTGGGGGGGGTAAGGACCATGAGGGGGCGGTAAGGACCACTAGCGGAGGGGAGGAAGGATAAGGACCACTAGGGGAGGGAGAGGGGGGATAAGGACCACTAGGGGAGGGAGGGGGTGGATAAGGACCCCGGGGGGTGGGTAAGGACCAGGGGGGTAAGAACCACTGGGGGGGGGGTAAGGACCACTAGGGGAGGGGAGAGTAAGGACCACTAGAGGAGGGGGAGGAAGGACCACTAGGGGAGGGGAGGGAGGGTAAGGACTACTACGGGAGGGAAGGAGGGAGGAAAGACCACTAGGGGAGGGGAGGGTAAGGACCACTAGGGGAGGGGTGAGTCAGGACCACTGGGGGAGGGGGGTGAAGGAACACAGGGGGAACGGGGGTGGGAAGGTAAGGACCACTGAGGGAGGAGGAGGGGAGGTCCACTAGGTGTTTGGGAGAGGGAGGACCACTAAGGGGGGGGAAGGACCACCAAAGGGGGGTAAGGAGGGAGGACTACTAAGGGGAGGGAAGGAGGGTAAGGACCACTAAGGGGGGGGGGAGATTACCACTAAGGGGGTGGTGGGAGTAGGGGAAGGTCTACTAAGGGGTTTGAGAGAGGGAGGACCACTAAGGGGTTTGGGAGAGGGAGGACCACTAAGGGGGGGAGAGGGGAGTGAGAAGACCACCAAGGGGGGACTGCAGAGGGACATGGGGCCAAGGGAGAGCACTAAGTGAGACACACACACACAGAAACATACAATGCATTCCTACTCACACACAATACATCCCTTACGTTCTCTTACATAATTAATGCACCCCTTACAGACACACACTGCATTCAATTACATACACAGAAACAAACCTTGCACCCCTTACACACACACACACACACACACACACAGAAACATACAATGCATTCCTTACACGCAAACACACACTACATCCCATATAAACACACTACATCCCTTACACAAATTGCACACATAAAAAATCCCCAACTCATGGATGGGCCATGTAGGTGGATTTATGGGTGGGCATTGTAGGCGTATGCCCCCTGGGGGCCCAGACCTTGAGCTGTGTAAGGGGCCCTAAAAAATGGAGCTGCTTCCTGTTCGTTAATTGTTGTGAGCACTGTTAAAAACAGTCTCCAGAGAGCCTCTTCTACACCAGACCTGTGGAGCCAGACTGAGCCCATCATCAGCCTCTTGTCTTCATCTGGTGGTAAGTAGGCAATCCAATATATTATTAGTGGCACTAATCTCTAATTTACCTCACATTAAATCGATACTATAGTCACCAGAAGCAATACAGCTTAATGTAGTGGTTCTGGTGTCTATAGCCTGTGCCTGTAGGCTTTTTAATGTAAACATACTGTCTTTTCAGATAAAAGACACTTTGTGAAGACTGGTGTTGGCCCATATGGCAGAGCATATGGGTGGGGCATTGTGATGTCACATGGTGGGCAGGACATATGGGGGGGGGGGGGCGGCAAAATTGTTTTTGCCTAGGGCGGCAAAAATCCTTGCACCGGCCCTGGGGTAGATGGAGAAGGGGGGAAGGGTGAATGG